>NC_091982.1:158572157-158873066 GCF_044704955.1 Pristiophorus japonicus | reverse complement strand
GAATGGCCTCCTCCCTCTTGGTCCCCGCACCTAACTACATCCGAAAGGCTTCCTCCCCTCCCCCTCTCTCTTACCTCCTGCTACTGCTCTCCGGGCAGCTGTTGCCCTTCCCTGCGCCGATTTCCTTACCTGCGCTGATTTCCTTAACTCCCCAGAAGGTTTTTCTGCAGAGGCAACATCTGGTGACCTAAGCAGAACTGGAGTAACTCCCAGCTGGACAAACTTCCCTAAATGGCCAGAATTGGCGCAGGTGGCAGGTTACGCCCCCTTTGGTAAGACAATCAGCGCAGCAGATGCAGTTCCACAGCCGGGACAGCAGCAGCAGAGAGGGAGAGAGATGGGGAGGCCCTTCAGCCAGGGCTAGCAGCAGTAACTGGCATCGGGAGGGGGAGGTCTTTTGGGCCAGGGTTTGGAGCGGCACCGGGCACTGGGAGTGGATGGGAGAGGACAGGAGGGATAGACTTTTGGCATAAACAATTTAATAATTTAATGCTGGAATGCTGCTGCAATGTGTAAGGTGCTTGTGCAGGTTTCTATGAGCTGTGTTGTATGTGTCACTTTCCAGCCTCAGCCCGCAGTGTGTCCCTGATTACCCTGGCAACCCAATCTTTTTGGCGCAGATCTTAGACTCCACCCCCAAAGCTAAAGGACAGGCTAGGCAGCGCCAAAATCAACAATTCAAATGGGTAAAGTTGGATGATTCTTTTGGGGCGTAGTTGGGCCCCCAAAAAAACAGGCACAACTCTTCAAGTACGCCAAAAAACAGCTTTAGGGAAAATTGAGCCCTATTGTTTCAGACTATATTGTCATCATCAGTTATTTTTGATACTGATGACCACATTTTATGGTATTGTTTGAACCAGGTTTTAACACTGTACTTGCGTACAGCTTTATTGTAAAGTTAACTTGTTAACCTTTTTACTGCTCTATGTGACAAAATCAGAGTCACAAACCCACCCATAGGAGCTTGAAGCTTCTTTCAGTTATAAAGGTCCCAAAATATTTACTAAATCTGTAAAGTTCACCAAACTGTTGATGAAATAATTCTCACTCACTCTGTCAAACCCATCGCACACTCACACACACACACTCATAACTCACTCACTTACACTCATTACTTGCTGACTCACACCCATCATTTACCCTCTTGCACCATCACTCACTCACACTCATCATTCACACATCCATCACCTACTCACACGCACCCATCGCTCACTCACTCACCCCATCTCTCACTCACACTATATTGAATAATGCGTCTCCGTGCGCCTTATAATCCAGCACTGTGCTGCAATTCTATCGGATTGGCACTGTACTCCCTCACATTGTGTGCAGAGTCAAAGAAGAGTTAGGGAGAATTCTGGTCATGTTACCTCTACTTCCAGATTAGACCAGGATTAAAAGTTGCTGAACAGTCTAATCATCCATTTGAGTGAGAGGAGTTTCAGCTCAAATACTGGATACATCTTAATCCAAATCCTCTGTCTATGAAACAACACCTGTTCTTTCTCCTTTGCACTTCAGGGCTGCCATGAGAATCCCCTCACAGCTGGTAGAAGAAGCAGCTGCGAAGGCCCGAGACCGAGTGCCGTTACCAAGCCTACCAGACAACTCTTCCAAGGATGACAGCAAGCCCTCAAGGTACTTTAATTGAAGCAGGCAAGGCTCCAGCTGACATGGGCCTTTCCCCTTTGAACCCGGGATTAGACTCGAATCCAGACAGAGAGGCTGAAAGGCCCGACACTTCTGATTGCTTCATGTCTGTTGAGGGTCTGAATAAAAACACAATCTGAGCCATTGCAGCCCAGTCCTAACCAGGCATACTGTGCACAGAACAGTACGATGCACCCTTTCTCCCAACGATAACTACAGGGGCTCATTCAGATCATTGCACGCTCCGTCCTATTGAAGTACAGGCCAATCTAGGAAACCAGCAAATGCTAATCAGCTTCAAACAAAAAAAAGCTGACACAAACCCCAAAGAGCTCCCAATGTAAAAAGGTGACTTGTAGACCCATCAGGTGCAAAGACCAGGGGCCAGAATTTCCTCGGAGCTGCTCCCAGCTCCACCACTGTAACTTTGCCGGACATGTGGCATAAATCAGCTTTCCGGCAACGTTACGATGGCAGGACTGGGTTCTGTTTTAGATTTACTACAAACTATTTTGGAGATACGACCTTTTAATTGATGAATCGATCTTCTGTGGTGTTGCGCATGGGGAGTAGAGGCTGAATGTGGTCCCCAGGTGAAGTGGGATAGTTGGACCAAGGTGCACAAGCATAGGATAGTGAATAAGATATATGGAGATGGACATGTGTTTATATATATATATATTGTCTTCGATCCATCTTGTACCTGCCCTTAGCCCTTCATTTTCTATTACTTGAACATTTTATTTCTGCTTCATTTATATTTGTTCCATTATGTATGTTTGATATTTATGTATAATTTATGATGTGCTGCGTTTATTTATATAATTTTATTTACTATAGTCTCAAATGGATTGTGGGTCTGGTTTAATATTTCCATATATATTAATATTTACCTCTCAGCCCCACTGCGCACCTACACTCAGACCCTTTCAATTGTCTCACTTTATTATTATATTTAGTTCTGTATTTATCTATATATATTTATTAGATTCATCTCTGCAGTATTTATAATTGTTTATTTGTTTCGGCTTCACTCTATACCTACACTCGCTCTCTTCATGCATGTATATTTATTTAGTGCTCTATCTATATTCTTATACACTGGTATTCTGTGTTGTATTTATATTTCTGTCTCACTCTCCATAGCCGTATATTCAGTAATTTAGACGTAGAGAAGATGTTTCCACTTGTGGGAAGACCAGAACTAGGAGGCCATAAATATAAGATAGTCAGTAATAAATCCAATAGGGAATTCGGGAGAAACTTTTTTACCCAGAGAGTGGTTGGAATGTGGAACTCACTACCACAAGGCGTAGTTGAGGCGACGAGCATAGATGCATTTAATCAGAAGCTGGATAAACACATGAGGAAGAAAGGAATAGAAGGATATATTGATGGGGTTAGATGAAGAAGGGTTTGAGGAGGCTCGTGTGGAGCTTAAACACCGAACCTGTTGGGCTGAATGGCCTGTTTCTGTGCTGTTCATTCTATGCAATTCTATGTATATTACTTTATATGTGCTTTGTGCTTGTATATTATATTTATCTCAGACCTTTTACTCTCCATTATTTTAATTATATTATATCTGCTGTATGTATATATTTATGTCTCATGCTCTTCATTCTCCATTACTATAATTATATGTGCTGTTTGTATATATTTATGTCTCAGACCCTTCACGCTCCATTATTGTAAAATATATTTCTGTATGCTCCGCTTATATGATGTCTCATTCTGTATCGTTATCAATTTTATATAAAACTTGGTGACTGGGTTGCAACGTTTGATTTCAAAAACTGATATGTTGGACACTTTGTGAGAAGATCAGTTTTAAGTGTGGCCACATAACCAGTTACACCCGTAGGTGGCGGTGATAGACGGTTTCGATAAATAGGTCATGTAATGTTAAGTTGAAACGCAGGAGGTGACCTTGCAAGTTGATGCAGTGCTACACTGGAGAATTTTGGTGGCTCTGCAACAGTGTCTTTGTTGCAACTGCATGTCTCAGAATCAATGGGTGAAACTGTAACAGTTTGGACAGCGCATTATGTTGCAATTTTCCCGTGACTGACTTTATAGACCCTAGTGAGAAACCACCATAGATTAACTAGTGCAATCACTCCCCCCCGATTGTAGTGATACTGAGCCCCCTCCTCCATATGATGTGAATATATTTACTGGTGCCCTGACCCCCGCTCTATTATAGCCCATAATCTTCAGTGTCCAATGAAATCAGTTTCTGGCAATCGAGAGTCTCCCGGTTCACTGTTTCCACCATCCTTTTGCCTGCGTATTTCCCCCATGCCCTCACCCTCATATCACCCTCTTCCTCTTTCCTCTTCACTCCCCTCCCTTCCTCCTCTCTCCCCACCTCTTCTCTCCCCACCTCCCCTTTCCAGCTTTCCCCTCCACTCCTTTGCCCCTCTTCCCCTCTCCCTTCCTCATCTCATCCACCTCTTCTTCTTTCTGCCTCCTTCCCCTTTCCCTCGCCCTGGTCTAATTAACCCTCTGGCCTCTACCCCATTTGACCTGAATATTCTATTCGGACTTGACTCCCCCATGTGCAGTGTCATGGGAGATGTAGCAGTATAATATTATATGTGTTGTATTTATATATATTTACTTATATTTATATGTTAGACCTCCACATTACTGTATAGTATATTAATACATGATGTATTTACATATTTTATATTTATGACTCAGACCCCCCCTTCATTTATATGAGGCGCTGTATTAAAATTCTTATATTCTTTACACGGCACATCGCGAGTGGCCATCGAAAAGCGAGCAGGCCGTCCCAAAGCTGGGACTATGAGCAGGAGCGGGACTCCCTCATACCCACAGAGACAGGATGGAGGCATCGGCAGGCGGTCCTAGAGGATGGGGGAAGGCACAGAGCTGTGATCGGGATTGAGAGGGGATATCCTGAGGCCTGCAGGATGAGGCATTGCGTGAGGCCGTGCAAAGCGAAGGAATGAGCTGGAAAAATTCAATTTACTAAATATATATTTTCCAAAAAAGCTTAAAAGCTTTTTGAAAAAATTAAGAAAATGAAACAGGTCAGGGTGAGGGTGATTGTGACATTCAAAAGGTTGCTAAAACTGGGTAATTTAAAACTGTTGATTTATCTACATGCTACTATTTTTTTAAATGTTAAGATTCTGCAAATGTACACGAAGATTTTTTTTTATATATATATATAGAAAGCACACACATTGAGATGAGTAAGGCAATCTTTAATGTAACAGTGAAGATAATTATAGACATAAATAAATGAATTCACATTACAAGTAAAAATAAAATTCTTACTAATTGAAAAGGATCACAAAGTCAAAAGATTATCTACAGCTCAACAAACTGACTACATTTACACTTGTACAATATTGATGCTTTGAGAGGTAATTCACAGAAAGAACCTGGATTTATATAGCATTATACATTCTCACAGCGTTCCAAAACACTTACACAGCCCGTGCATTTGCTGTTCTTGTATAGATAAATTCAGCAGCCGTTTGTGCACAGCAAGGTCCCACTAACAGTAGGTGAATGATCAGATACACTGTTATTGGTGATTGAGGAAAGAATGTTGGCCAGGACACTAGAAGTATGCCCTGTTGTTCTTCAAATAACACAGTAGGATCTTTTATAGCTACCTGAACAAGCAGATAGGGCCTTGTTTGTATTGTCTCAGCCAAAAGACGGCATCACCGATGTGATATCTTTAGACACCACTACATAAGTACACACACTACAAGATGGCTCCTAACAGAACTGTGTCACATGATCTTGCCACATGACCTTTTATTGTTATTACATCAGTAGTTCACTAGGTTCTCTATTACACTTCTCCCTCCTTATTGAAGAAGTTAATCATAACAAAATAATCATTATACATAACTTGCATGGTATACACAACAAAAGATAGATACTTATTTTTCTATATTTACAAATCAAACTAAACCAGCGTTTTTCTGTTTCAAAGAGGATACCTTCGCTCTTGGACAGAACCTTCCAAACTTGTTGGAGGACTTAGACTCATTCTAGGCTGAGCCTGAGGAGAGTTTTTCTCCAAAGACAACCCTTGATCTGTATTTAGACTCTCTACAATTTCAGACTGTTCGACTGCGTGACTCGGATTCACTCTTAAATTCTGACTTTCTCTTGTACTTGTTTCTGGTACATCTGCTGTAGGATTTGTTACTGGTACTCTAATTGTAACAAGACTATCTGACTTATTAGAATACATTGAATCATCCCAACTTTCAACTCCTTCCACATCTGTAGGTAAAATATGATCAATGTGAACAAACCTAACCTTTCCATGATCAAACAGCTTGAACAAATATGTGCGAGGGTCACATATCTTCACTATTCTTCCTGGTAACCACTTTAATCATTTATGGTGATGGTTCCTCACTCTAATCTCATTCAATTTCACACTTCTCTCTCTTATTCTTACTCTACCTCTATCATGACTCTCTTTCTGCCTTGATTGATTCTCTTCTACTGACTGAGCCAAGTTTTGCTTCAACAATGAGAACCTGGTTCTTGGTTGTTGTTTAAGAAACCACTCTGCTGGTGTTCTACCAGTGGTGCTATTAGGAGTATTCCGATAATTAATCAAAAAAACTTGCTAGTTTGTCGTCCAACGACAACTGCCATTCCCTTGGATTTGGATCCATTATTTGCTTGATGAGGGCATGTGTTACATTTTTTTACCGTGTGCTTGGTTGCTCTACCAATCTCTTCATATCTTGGTATGTTTTACACCATTTCTGCTCATGAACTGTGCAAATTCTTCTGAACAAAATTGCGGCCTATTATCAAACACAATTTCTTCTGGGAGCCCATATGAAAAAAACAATTTTTGCAAATTGTCTAGTGTTTTACTGGTTGTTATTCTCTGCAGTGGTAACACCTCTACCCACTTCAAATGACTACCTATGACTATGAACAATTGCTATAGTTCTAGCTTAGCAAAATCTATTGCAATAGTTAGGAAGGACATTAGCTTGGATGATGTGGAATCTATATGGGTAGAGCTGCAGAACACCAAAAGGACAAAAAATGTTAGTGGGAGTTGTGTACAGACCTCCAAACAGTAGTAGTGATGTTGGGGAGGGCATCAAACAGGAAATTAGGGGTGCATGCAATAAAGGTGCAGCAGTTATCATGGGTGACTTTAATATGCACATAGATTGGGCTAACCAAACTGGAAGCAATACGGTGGAGGAGGATTTCCTGGAGTGCATAAGGGATGGTTTTCTAGACCAATATGTCGATAAACCAACTAGGGGGGAGGCCATCTTAGACTGGGTGTTGTGTAATGAGAGAGGATTAATTAGCAATCTCGTTGTGCGAGGCCCCTTGGGGAAGAGTGACCATAATATGGTGGAATTCTACACTAGGGTGGAGAATGAAACAGTTAATTCAGAGACCATGGTCCAGAACTTAAAGAAGGCTAACTTTGAAGGTATGAGGCGTGAATTGGCTAGGATAGATTGGCGAATGATACTTAAGGGGTTGACAGTGGATGGACAATGGCAGACCTTTAGAGACCGCATGGATGAACTACAACAATTGTACATCCCTGTCTGGCGTAAAAATAAAAAAGGGAAGGTGGCTCAACCGTGGCTATCAAGGGAAATCAGGAATAGTATTAAACCAAGGAAGTGGCATACAAATTGGCCAGAAATAGCAGCGAACCCGGGGACTGGGAGAAATTTAGAACTCAGCAGAGGAGGATAAAGGGTTTGATTAGGGCAGGGAAAATAGAGTACGAGAGGAAGCTTGCAGGGAACATTAAAATGGGCTGCAAAAGCTTCTATAGATATGTAAAGAGAAAAAGGTTAGTAAAGACAAACGTAGGTCCCCTGCAGTCAGAATCAGGGGAAGTCATAACTGGGAACAAAGAAATGGCAGACCAATTGAACAAGTACTTTGGTTTGGTATTCACTAAGGAGGACACAAACAACCTTCCAGATATAAAAGGGGTCAGAGGGTCTAGTAAGAAGGAGGAACTGAGGGAAGTCCTTATTAGTCGGGAAATTGTGTTGGGGAAATTGATGCGATTGAAGGCCGATAAATCCCCAGGGCCTGATGGTCTGCATCCCAGAGTACTTAAGGAGGTGGCCTTGGAAATAGCGGATGCATTGACAGTCATTTTCCAATATTCCATAGACTCTAGATCAGTTCCTATGGAGTGGAGGGTAGCCAATGTAACCCCACTTTTTAAAAAAGGAGCGAGAGAGAAAACAGGGAATTATAGAACGGTCAGCCTGACATCGGTAGTGGGTAAAATGATGGAATCAATTATTAAGGATGTCATAGCAGCGCATTTGGAAAGAGGTGACATGATAGGTCCAAGTCAGCAAGGATTTGTGAAAGGGAAATCATGCTTGACAAATCTTCTGAAATTTTTTGAGGATGTTTCCAGTAGAGTGGACAAGGGAGAACCAGTTGATGTGGTGTATTTGGACTTTCAGAAGGCTTTCGACAAGGTCCCACACAAGAGATTAATGTACAAAGTTAAAGCACATGGGATTGGGGGTAGTGTGCTGATGTGGATTGAGAACTGGTTGGCAGACAAGAAGCAAAGAGTAGGAGTAAATGGGTACTTTTCAGAATGGCAGGCAGTGACTAGTGGGGTACCGCAAGGTTCTGTGCTGGGGCCCCAGCTGTTTACATTGTACATTAATGATTTAGACGAGGGGATTAAATGCAGTATCTCCAAATTTGCGGATGACACTAAGTTGGGTGGCAGTGTGAGCTGCGAAGAGGATGCTATGAGGCTGCAGAGTGACTTGGATAGGTTAGGTGAGTGGGAAAATGCATGGCAGATGAAGTATAATGTGGATATATGTGAAGTTATCCACTTTGGTGGTAAAAACAGAGAGACAGACTATTATCTGAATGATGATAGATTAGGAAAAGGGGAGGTGCAATGAGACCTGGGTGTCATGGTACATCAGTCATTGAAGGTTGGCATGCAGGTACAGCAGGCGGTTAAGAAAGCAAATGGCATGTTGGCCTTCATAGCAAGGAGATTTGAGTACAGGGGCAGGGAGGTATTACTACAGTTGTACAGGGCCTTGGTGAGGCCACACCTGGAGTATCGTGTACAGTTTTGTTCTCCTAACTTGAGGAAGGACATTCTTGCTATTGAGGGAGTTCAGCAAAGGTTCACCAGACTGATTCCCGGGATGGCGGGACTGACCTATCAAGAAAGACTGGATCAACTGGGCTTGTATTCACTGGAGTTCAGAAGAATGAGAGGGGATCTTATAGAAACGTTTACAATTCTGAGGGGTTTAGACAGGTTAGATGCAGGAAGAATGTTCCCAATGTTGGGGAAGTCTAGAACCAGGGGTCACGTCTAAGGATAAGGGGTAGGCCATTTAGGACCGAGATGAGGAGAAACTTCTTCACCCAGAGAGTGGTGAACCTGTGGAATTCTCGACCACAGAAAGTTGTTGAGGCCAATTCACTAAATATATTCAAAAAGGAGTTAATGTAGTCCTTACTACTATGAGGATCAAGGGGTATGGCGAGAAAGCAGGAATGGGGTACTGAAGTTGCATGTTCATCCATGAATTCATTGAATGGCGGTGCAGGCTCGAAGGGCCGAATGGCCTACTCGTGCACCTATTTTCTATGTTTCTATGTTTCTACATGTATCCTTTGACATACCCTGGGAGGCCATTCCCAAAAAAGGTAATGGTACTGATGGTGGTTTCTTGCTCATCGATTACCATGTTGTACACTGACTGATGATGTACTTTATATCTTTATCTAACCCTGGCCAACATAAGTAACTGCATGCAAAACTCTTGGTCAACTCTTTCCCAGGTGCTGGTCATAAAGATCTCCTAACAATTTGGACCTGAACTTATTTGGGATAACCACTCTTGCTCCCTACATGATACAGTCTTTATCCAGTGACAATTCATTCCTCTGAACGATGTATGCATGAATCTTCTGAAACATGGTTTGGCCATCCATTTGCTATGTAATCATACATCTTTGACATAACTGGGTCACATTTGGTTGCTTGACCAGTTTCTTCAGCCGTGACTGGCAGCTCATCAATGTAGCAAAAATAGAACACTTCTTCACCATCGGGTATAACTTGTGACGGGGGTGGCAACCTGGACATAGCATCAGCATTAGTGTGATCAGCTGATCATCTGTACTCAATATCATATGTATATGCTGACAAAATCAAAGCCCATCTCTGCATCTTCTCATTCTCTGCATAAGTTTAGAACTGGGGACTTTGGATGGAGGATTTCTGTCAGGGGCTTATGGTCAGTAACGATGGTAAACTTCGACCAAATAAGTATTTGTGAAACTTCTTGACCCCAAAAATCAATGCCAAAGCTTCCCTTTTGATTTGTGCACAATTATGCTCACTGGAACTGAGACTGCATGAAGCAAAAGCAATTGGTCACTCCTCCCCACTATCTAGTACATGAGAGATCACTGCCACAACTCCGTATGCAGAGGCATCACACGCTAGCTTGATCTCTTTCGATATGTCATAGTGAACTAACATGGTGCTCGCTACCAATTGGCTTTTACACTTCTTGAATGCTGCGTCGCATTCTTCTGACCACTTCCAATGGACCTGTTTTCTAAACAGCTCATTCAGTGGATGTAACACTGTAGCCAAGGAACTTCCCGTAATAATTTAAGAGACCCAAAAATGATCGAAGTTCAGAGAAATTTTGGGAGTGGGTGCATTTCTAATTGCATCCAGCTTTCCCTTGGTTGGATGTAAACCATCTTTGTCTACTCTGTGCCCTAAGTACTCCGCTGAGTTTTGAAATAATTCACACTTGTGAGCAGACACTCGTACTCTGTGCTTCTCTGCCGTTTGAGGACTTCATTCATTACGTGATTATGGATTTGCCTGTGTGGTACTAAAATGAGTATGTCATCTGAATAACACACTATCCCTTCAATCCCATGCAAAATCTGGTTCATCACCCCTTGGAATATGGCAGAGGCGGAAGACCCTCCAAATGGTAGCCAATAAACTGATATAAGCCTAGATGAGCATTTATAGTCAAACATGACTTGGACTCCTTATCTAACTCAAATTGTAGGTTGGCATTTGTTAGATCTAACTTTGAAAAGATCTGACCACCTGTCAGCGTTGTGAACAAATCTTCTACATTTGGCAATGTATTGGGCAGATTACACTCTAGAACCTGGTTCACAGTTACTTTATAATCACCACACAACCTTACCATCTGACTTAGGTACAATAATGTGTGTAGCCCAATTATTTAGCTCTACCTTAGAGATAATGTTCTCAGTTTCTAGTTCTTGCTCAACTTTCTCCTTGAGTGCGGATGGTACGGGACGTGGCTTGCAGTAAACTGGTCTTGCATCCTTCTGCATTCTGACACTCACCTTGAAGTCTTGATTCGGACTGCCTGTTTTGGGAAACATCTTCGGATACTGCTTGATGACACCATCTTTTGATGCAAATTTCGTTTCCACACGAAAAATCTCATTCCAATCCAGCTTCAATGATTCCAACCAATTTCTACCTATCAAGGCAGATTTGTCACCTGCCACTACTATGAGAGGCAAGCTCTGAAACTGATCCTTGTATTACACTGGTATGGTGATATTTCCTACAACAGGGATTTGCTGTCCTGAGTAGCCGCGCAGCTCTATCTTCAATTTCTCCAGTCGACAATCACACAACTTGTCGAGATATAGCCATTCCGGCACTACGCTCACGGATGCACCAGTGTCAATTTCCATGGGTATCCTGGTTCCTGCAACGTCTACTTGGATGATGATACTTCATGAATCACTGTTAGATATCCTCGTGCTCCTGATGACGTGTAAGTCCAGAACCTCCTCGTCCTGTTGCTTCGCTTCAATGCGATGTAGTCTCTGATAATTGCTACTTCTAGCATTGAACACTGGTTTGCTCTTCAGTCAGCATGCCTTCGCAAGATGCTAAGTTTTCTTGTAGCAGAAACACTCTGCCTTCACATATGGACAGCTTTGAGCAACGTGTTGTCCCAGGCACCAATAGCACTACTTCAATGCACTATTACCATGGCCAGTTGTTGAGGCCTTGGGACCCAACTGTCTTTTACTTTTAGCCTGAAGCCGATTCACCTCTGTTATCTGATGACTGGAAATGGCACAAAATTTCTGGGAGTATTGGTCTGCCATATCCATCAACATAGCTGTCTGACAAGCTAAATCAAAAGCTAAATCAAGTTCGGGGTTGTCAATAATTTTCTTCTGATTGCTTCATTTTTCATCCCACAAACAACGTGGTCACACAATGCTCGGTCCTGAAAGTTTCCGAAATGACAATGAATGGATAGTTTTTTTAATGCTACAATGTACTCACTGATACCCTCATCATTTAATTCATTTTGTATTCCAAAACGATAACTTTCTGCAATTTCCAGGGGTTCAGGACTGTAATGCTGTTATACTATGGTTAAAATCTCTGTCAGTGGTGTGTCCTTTGGCTTGATGGGAACAAGCAAATCTTTCAGGGTTTCATACACGTTGGGGCCTGCTTCTGTCAAGAAAATAGTCCGTTTCCTTTCTAAAACCACCCGGTTATGGTTTACTTCATCGGGGACTTCGACGATACTATTCGCCACTCCACATATGCTCCGAAAGTCTCTCGGTCATGATGGAACTCACCCAGCTCCCTATTATTCCCATAGGCACGGCCATCTGGACTCTGGCAATATAGACAGTTCAGCCAAGTGTGCTTGAAATTTACCTTGGATTTTAGCTGTTCTGCAAAACAAAGAATCTCTCAGTTTCTCTAGCAGTTGGCAGAATTATCCACCAATAAAAATATCAGCTAGGGAATCCAAGAATTGTCACCAATCTGTGATATCTTTAGACACCACTACACAAGCACACACCCTACAAGGTGGCTCCTAACATGACCTTGTCACATGGCCTTTTATTGTTATTACATCAGTAGTTGCTTTTACCTCAGTAGTCCACTAGGTGAAGCTCTATTACTGCCGACAGCACTGCACTGAAGTGGCAGCCTGGATTATGTGCCTAACTCTCTGGAGTGGGAAGTGAACCCACAATTTGCTGGGCTTGAGAATAGATAGGGACGTGTCCAGAACTTGGGGCAATCAATCTCTATCAATTAGACTACAACAAACCCAGGAAAACCCCAGTGCTGGAGAGCTTTGGGAACCATAGGTCCAAAGTCACCTGTTTCTTCCAAAGCACGCTACACTTACCACATCATGTCCCAAATTATTCATATACAGTATCCCAAAATGTTACATTCTGAATAATGTTCCCTTGCAATCTTCATCTCTCTAATGAAGTAAGTTGTTCTGTGAGTCTCTCCTCAAAACAGCATGTTTTAGGTGTACTGCTTCTGTCTATCTCCAGGGCAACAGGGGCACAGGAACATCTAATCTTAAACATAAAAGGGGAATGGATATCCTGGTCAGAGTGGGACTGAAGATTAAACGGTTAGGAGGTGATCAAATGCTCTGTGGAACATGATGGGTTCCTGAGCTCCTGGAATTATGGAAATGTCAGGGAAGGAAGGGAACTGATCAGGGATTGTGGTCTTTACTTGATTTAGTTTTGGGATCAGGGAGAATCCTTCTCAGATCCCAATTAACAAACCTCATCACAACTCATTATTAATCCTTTTTTGGAACCTAATTAATAAGCTCCCAGAACTCCATTAATAATACTCCTTGGAACCCCATTAATAATCGCTCACAGAGCAACATTAATACTCACTCTCAGAGCAACATTAATAATCACTTTAGGAGCAATATTAATAATCGATATTGGAGCAACATTAATACTCGCTCTTGGAGCAACTTTAATAATCGCTCTCGGAACTACATTAATAATCCTCATCAAGCAACATTAATAATTCATCTTGGATCCCCATTAATAATCACTCTCAGAGCAACGTTAATACATCATCTTGGAGTATTAATAATCCTGAGCCCCTTTAATAATGTTCCTCAGACCCCTATTAATAATAAATCTCATGGCCCCATTAATGATCCTTCTTGGAGCTGCTTTAGTGATCTTTCTTGGACCCCCCATAAATAATCCTTTAAGAAGCCCTATTAAGGATCGTTATTGGTTCCCAATTAATAACCATCTCCAGTAGCCCATTAATAATCCTACCCAGCTCCCTAGTAATTCATTAATAATCCTCCTTGGTATCCCATTCATAACCCTCCTTACTGTACCAGTATTAACCTTCTCCTGTAGCTCATTATTAACCCTCTCCTGTAGCCCATTAGTAACACTCTCCTATAGCCCATTATTAACCCTCTCTTGTAGCCCATTAACCCTCTCCTGTATCCCATTATTAACACTCTCCTGTATCCCATTATTAACACTCTCCTATAGCCCATTATTAACCCTCTCCTGTAGCCCATTATTAATGCTCTCCTGTAGCCCATTATTAACCCTCTCCAGTAGCCCATTAGTAACATTCTACTGTAGCCCATTATTAACCCTCTCCTATAGTCCATTATTAATGCTCTCCTGTAGCCCATTAGTAACATTCTACTGTAGCCCATTATTTACCCTCTCCTGTAGTCTATTATTAATGCTCTCCTGTAGCCCATTAGTAACATTCTACTGTAGCCCATTATTTACCCTCTCCTGTAGTCTATTATTAATGCTCTCCTGTAGCCCATTAGTAACATTCTACTGTAGCCCATTATTAACCCTCTCCAGTAGCCCATTAGTAACATTCTACTGAAGCCCATTATTAACCCTCTCCTGTAGTTCATTATTAATGCTCTCCTGTAGCCCATTAGTAACATTCTACTGTAGCCCATTATTAACCCTCTCCTGTAGCCCATTAACCCTCTCCTATAGTCCATTATTAACCCTCTCCAGTGGCCCATTAGTAACGCTCTACTGTAGCCCATTATTAACACTCTCCTGTAGCCCATTATTAACCCTCTCCTGTATCCCATTATTAACACTCTTCTGTAGCCCATTATTAACCCTCTCCTGTAGCCCGTTATTAACCCTCTCCTGTAGCCCATTATTAATCCTCTCCTGTAGCCCATTATTAACCCTCTCCTGTAGCCCATTATTAACCCTCTCCTGTAGCCCATTAATATCACTCTCCTGTAGCCCATTATTAATGCTCTCCTATAGCCCATTAACACTCTCCTGTAGTCCATTAGTAATGCTCTACTGAAGCTGATTATTAAGCCTCTCCTGTAGGCCATTAATAACCCTCCTTTCTCACGCCGAAGCAATCAGATGAGTAAAACCAGGAGATAAATTCACTTGTGACTGGGATGATAAAATGTTAGTAAATTTTGTTATAGCAAATGCATAAAATCTTTGACAAGGTCTTGGATGTAGGTCCCATATGGGAAAAGAGATTGAGTTTGTATTTTATTATTTGAAATGTTTGTGAGCCATACAGATTACCATCATTCATGTCTTCCATGCCATCCAGAATCAGTCATTCAAGCTGCAAACCTGTGAGCACTATAGCATAGTGTATAATGTAATAGGTTAACAGCTTGACATAGGTAAAGGGCATCATGGGATAGTTAGCATAGAGGGCTACAGTAAAGGATGAAGTGTAGAAGCTGCAGATGTACATTGGGCATAAATCAGCAGAAGGCTCATAACATCTGGTGAGAAATAAAGGAAAACAATAACAACAATATAGAGGTTAGTACTAATATCTGCGTATTATGAATTTATTCTGTGGGACAGAGGCAAACATAGTATCAGAGTAGGTCATTAGTGTAGTGTGTGGAGAAAAAGTCAGACTGAACACTGTGAGCTCAAAGTAAAGTGTGACCTTAGTCTTTTATTGCAGGTCTTCAGAGTGCCTCTCCAACCTGTGAAGCCTTCTTAAATACCTGTGCTCTCAAGGGATTATGGGATCCCTTGGGACTCCGGGGAATGGCCCTCTGGTGGCTGTACAGAGTAAATACAAGTCCACATATATAACAACAATCCCCCCCCAAAAGTCAATAGTGTAACTTTTTACAATGTGAGTCGATCTGGGGCCCTTCTTGCCCTGATTGATTATCTCGATATGAAAGCTGGTGTTGTTGAATCATTTGTTGGGTCCTCGCTGGGCTGCTGAGCTGCTGGCCTTGTTGGGCTGCCTGGTGTGTTGGGCCCTGTAGGGCTGCTGTGGATGATGGGTTCTGCTTCGTGGTCAACCGTGGTGTCGGTTACCACTGGTGTGTGTGTTGAGGGATCAAAAAAGGTAGGTTCCAAGGTGGGTTGCTCAGGGTGGTCCGTGAATCTGAGTTTGATTTGGTCCAAGTGTTTCCGGTGAATGAGTCCATTTGAAAGTTTGACCCGAAACACCCTGTTCCCCTCTTTGGCCATGACAGTGCCGGGAAGCCACTTGGAAACTTGTCCATAATTTAATACAAATACAGGATCATTGATTTCAATCTCGCATGACACATTTGCGCTATCATGGTATGCACTTTGTTGAAGCCGCCTGCTCTCTACCTGTTCATGTAGATCAGGGTGAACTAACGCGAGCCTTGTCTTCAGTGCTCTTTTCATGAGCAGTTCAGCAGGTGGGATCCCAGTGAGTGAGTGGGGTCTTGTGCGGTAGCAGAGCAGGACTCGGGATAGGCAAGTCTGCAGTGAGCCTTCAGTTACCCTCTTCAAGCCTTGCTTGATGGTTTGCACTGCTCTCTCTGCCTGACCATTGGGCACTGGTTTAAACGGGGCAGATGTGACATGTTTATTCCCGTTACGGGTCATGAATTCTTTGAATTCGGCACTGGTAAAACATGGCCCGTTGTCGCTCACCAGGACATTGGGTAAGCCGTGTGTGGCAAGCATGGCCCGCAAGCTTTCAGTAGTGGCAGCGGACATGCTAGCCGAAATTATATCACATTCAATCCACATGGAGTACGCGTCTACAACCACAAGGAACATTTTACCCAAGAATGAGCCTGCATAGTCGACGTGTACCCTAGACCACAGTTTGGAGGGCCAAGACCATAAACTTAGCGGTGCCTCCCTGGGTATATTGCTTAACTGCGAGCATGTATTACATCTGTGAACGCAGGACTCTAAGTCCGCATCGATACCAAGCCACCACACGTGGGATCTGCCTATCGCTTTCATCATTACGATGCCTGGCTGGGTACTGTGGAGGTCATAGATGAAGGTGTCTCTGTCCTTCTTGGGGACCACTACTCGATTGCCCCACTGAAGGCAGTCTGCCTGTATAGACATTTCATCTTTGTGCCACTGTAACGGCTTTATCTCTCAAATACTTCCATAACCATGGCTAGACCTGTGGGCTGCGCCATTTCCACCCCTGTGGTGGGCAATGGCAGCCTACTAAGAGCATCGGCGCAGTTTTCTGTGCCTGGCCTATGGCGGATGGCGTAGTTATATGTGGACAATGTGAGAGCCCTACTCTGGATGCGGGTCGATGCGTTGGTATTTATCCCTTTACTCTCGGAAAACAGGGATAGAAATGGCTTATGGTCAGTTTCCAATTCGAATTTTAGCCCAAACAGGTATTGATGCATTTTCTTTACCCCATAGACACACGCTAATTCTTCTTTTTCAATCATGCTGTAGGCTCTCTCAGCCTTAGACAGACTCCCGGATGCATAAGCAACTGGTTGCAGTTTCCCGAAGTCATTAGCTTGTTGCAATACACAGCCGACGCCATATGACGACGCATCACATGCTAGTACCAAACGCTTACATGGATCATGCAACACAAGCAATTTGTTTGAACATAACAATTTTCTCGCTTTTACAAAGGCATTTTCTTGGCTTTTGCCCAAAACACATTCACCCCCTTTTCGTAGAAAGACATGTAGTAGTTCTAGCAGTGTGCTGAGACCCGGTAAGAACACTGCTAGAACTACTACATAATTCATGAGTCCCAGAAATGACCGCAGCTCCGTCACATTCTGTGGCCTCAGTGCGTTTGCAATTACCTCCATCTTCGCGTTAGTGGGCCTGATGCCATCCACCGCAATCCTCCTTCCCAGGAACTCCACTTCAGGTGCCAGGAAAACGCACTTTGAGCATTTTAACCTGAGCCCCATGCGGTTGAGTCGACTAAGATGCGCGACTGTGTTCCGACCTGTGACCACGATGTCGTCCTGGAAGACCACGGTGTGCGGGACCAACTTCAGTAAACTTTCCATGTTTCTCTGGAATATTTCCACCGCTGATCGGATTCCAAATGGGCATCTGTTATAAACAAAAAGACCTTTGTGCATGTTGATGCAGGTGAGGGCCTGCGATGATTCCTCCAGTTCCTGCGTCATGTAGGCTGAAGTCAGATCCAGCTTCGTGAACGTCTTTCCTCCCGCCAGCGTTGCAAAGAGGTCGTCGGTTTTGGTAGTGGGTATTGGTCCTGCAGGGAGAAATGATTGATAGTTACTTTGTAATCGCCACAGATTCTGACGGTGCCGACTCCCTTGAGGACTGGGACAATAGGACTGAGCCACTTGCTGAACTCGATTGGTGAAATGATGCCCTCTCGTTACAGCCGGTCTAGCTCGATCGCTACCCTTACTCTCATGATGTACGGTACTGCTCTCACCTTGTGATGGATGGTTGTGCCCCCGGAATTAGGTGGATCTGCACTTTTATTCCTTGGAATTTCCCGATACCTGGTTCGAACAACGAAGGACCTGGGCACACGAAGTGTCGTCAGCGGCGATAGCACTCGGACGTTGTCCCAGTCCCAGCGTATCTTTCCCAGCCAGCTCCTGCCGAGCCCTGTAGGACCATCGCCCAGTACCACTCAGAGTGGTAGCTTGTGCACCGCTCCATCGTAGGAGACCTTTACGGTAGCACTGCCGATTACAGGAATCAGCTCTTTAGTGTAAGTTCGTAGTTTCGTGCGAATTGGAGTTAAGACTGGCCTTGAGGCCTTGTTGCACCACAAACTTTTGAAAGTCTTTTTGCCCATGACGGACTGGCTCGCGTCTGTGTCCAGCTCCATTGACACCGGGAGTCCATTTAGTTCAACATTCAGCATTTTTTTTTTTATTCGTTGCCAATCTTTCCAATTCTTTGTCGGATCACAAACGCCAGAGGTCACCTTGCACCTGTCAAGGATCACTCTGCACCAATGCTCTTAGCCAAAAGGCCTAGAGCCACTGCACCATTCCTGGAAGTACTGCAATACCAGGTTCGTGCCATGGAGGTGGGTGTGTGCCCCCCACCCACCTCCGTGGAGGTGGATGGGTCAAGCCACCCCACCCACCTCCTATTTCAGCATTATTGGGGGACAATTCGTGGTGAATGTGTGTACCCATGTACCTCTGCCTCCTTTATCTGAGGCTCTGTTTCCTCGTGATCCTCTTCTGCAACATGGTGGTTTGCAGGTTTAACAAGCTTAGCAGCTCGCCTGCACACTCGTTGGAGATATCCCATTGTTCCACAGCCCTTGCAAACATATCCTTTGAATCGGCATGAATAGAAACGATGATCACCCCCGCGGCGCCAACAAGGTGTTAATGGCCTTGCATTCATCATCCTTGATGGTGGACTCTGCGACATCTGCGGACGTGTAGCTGCAGGTATATGTGACCTGCCCTGTACATTACGATTCAAAAACAACATCACTTTGTTCACAGTACTTGTAGCAGCACTTGTGTGCTGAGAGATTTGCTTAGTATTGTCATTGGTGGCAATGAACACCTGGGCTATCGCTATGGCCTTACTCAAGGTTGGGGTCTCTACAGTCAAAAGTTTGCGAAGTATGGTTTCACGGCCAATGCCAAGTATGAAAAAGTCTCTGAGCATGTGCTCCAAATGTCCTTCAAATTCGCAATGTCCTGCAAGGCGTCTTAGCTCGGCAACATAACTCGCCACTTCCTGGCCTTCAGACCTTTTGTAGGTGTAGAACCGATACCTCGCCATCAAAACGCTTTCCTTCGGTTCAAATGCTCTCGGACCAGTGTGCACAAATCGTTGTATGATTTTTCCATGGGTTTCGCTGGAGTGAGCAGATTCTTCATGAGGCCATACGTTGGTGCCCCAGAGATGGTGAGGAGGATCGCCCTTTGTTTGGCAGCGCTCTCTTCCCCATCTAACTCGTTGGCCACGAAGTATTGGTCAAGTCGCTCCACAAAAGTTTCCCAATCATCTCCCTCCGAAAATTTCTCCAGGATGCCCATTGTTCTCTGCATCTTTGGGTTCGCTATCTGTATCTCGTCGCCAGTTGTAGTGTGTGGAGAAAGAGTCAGACTGAACACTGTGAGCTCAAAGTAAAGTGTGACCTTAGTCTTTTATTGCATGTCTCCAGAGTGCCTCTCCAACCTGTGAAGCCTTCTTAAATATCTGTGCTCCCAAGGGATTATGGGATCCCTTGGGACTCTGGGCAATGAACGCTCTGGTGGCTGTACAGAGTACATACAAGTCCACATATATAACAGTTAGGATTCTGCATGCCTAGCAACACAGGAGGTGTTAGTTTAGGGCAATTTAAGAAGAAAAGCAAAATTCATCAAAGAATCTGTGGAAAGAATTATGGCCTACTTTAGAGATGGCATGTCTGAGTTAGATTGCTAATATCCTGGGAAAAGATGAATGGTAACAGCCATGCAAGGTTATCTTCATTGATGAGACCATCCACATTTCAGCTGGTAGTCCTTTGCATTCCAGCCAGAATGAAGAATATGTGGTGCAACAGTACACCAACATACTGGTGCAGCAGCAAATGACACGTAAGGGTCACATGACAATAGTCTCAAAATTGATAGTTTCAGAGCAAGTCACCTGGCATTGTTTAGGAACTGTCCCTTCAACTATGAACCATTGTCAGTAAATTGTTGGTATTCAGCACTGAGAATTTGCCTGGAAAGAAGCAGTTCATTGACCCAATTGGTATCCTACTTGTGAGTATATAAACGTATACACTTGCTAGTACTTTATGTCGATATTTAATAAACCAACAAGTTAATTTATCACTGGCATCTGAACCTATATAATATGTATTGATCTACTCAATCGATTCAACAAACACCATTTGCCCGACACCTCCTACGCCAGGTGCAGTTCTACAACAGCTGTCTGCTCCTGATCAGTAGGCATCCATCTAGGGATTTGACATTACGCCAAAGCGAATCTCTCCAGTAGCAGGGCAAAGCAACACTCCCCTAACTCCACACAATTGATTGTCTCTTGCTCCTAAGATGCACAGGCAGCTATCATCAAACAGGTATGAGGTTCTTACTCCCTGTGTGGACGGGAGCAGGGACTGCAGGGCGGATGAGCAAACTGACCACAGCACTGTGGTACAGGGGGCCATTCAAAAGCCATGTTGTAGTGGTAGGGGACAGTATAGTTAGGGGGACAGATACTATTCTCTGCAGCCGAGAACGTGAGTCCCGAAGGCTGTGTTGCCTGACCGGTAAGGTTAAGGACATCTCCTCTGGGCTAGAGAGGAACTTGGAAAGGGAGGGGAAAGATTCAGTTGTCATGGCCCAAGTAGGTACCAATTGTTATGTATGTAAACTTTATAATAGTGTAAGACTTGCCACCAAGGGTCACCTGCACACCTCGTGCAAACAAGTATAAAAGGTTGTCTGCCATGCTGATTCTTCACTCTCGAGTTTGATTAAAGAGACTAAAGTCACATCAGTTTGAGCTTACAGGACTCAGTCTTGTGGAGTTATTCTGAACATAACATTGGCGACGAATAACAGATCACGAACTTTCACGCGGTTATGCCTACCGTTGGTATTCTTGAGAGATTTGTTGAGGGTGATGATTGGGAAGCCTTTATTGATCGCCTTGACTAGTACTTCGTGGCCAACGAGCTGGATACAGACAGTAACGTGGTCAAGCGCAGGGCAATTCTCCTCACCGTTTGTGGGTCCACGATATATGGCCTCATCAAAAATCTGCTAGCACCGACGAAACCAATGAACAAGACATATGAAGAGTTGTGCACGCTGGTTCAGGAACACCTCAAGCCGAAGAAGAGCATCTTAATGGCCAGGTATCGCTTTTATACGCACCATCGTTCCAAGGGCCAGGATGTGGTGAGCTATGTCGCCGACCTAAGACGCCTTGCGGCACCGTGCGAATTTGCCGGATTTTGCGGGGAAATGTTGCGGGACTTTTTCGTGCTTGGATTCGGCCACAAAGTCATTCTTCGCAAACTGCTGTCTGCCGAATCCCTAGATCTGAGCAAGGCCATTACGATAGCCCAGGCTTTCTTGTCCACGAACGATAACACTAAACAGATATCTTTGCAGCATCGAAACTCACTGGCAAGCACTGTGCATAAAATAATGTCTTCATAAGGCAGAACTGTACATGGCAGGGCCTACACGCCTGCAGAGGCTAGACCTAGGATGACTCAGAGTCTGCTGTGGGGTGTGAATGCGAATCCATTAACACCATGTTGGAGCTGCGGGGGTAATCATTGAGCCCATCAATGTCGATTCAAGCACGACATGTGCAAAGACTGCGGAACAATGGGGCACCTCCAGCAAATGTGCAAACATGCTGCGACTCACACGTGGCAGAGGGCAGAAGATGACCGATCCGGCGCGGATCACGCTGAATGAGTAAGAGAGGCAACTCAACCCGAGGCTGAAGAGGAAGTGTATGGGGTACATACTTTCACCACCAAAAGCCCTCCAATAATGTTGAAAGTCAAATTAAACGGCATTCCAGTTTCCATGGAATTGGACATAGGGGCGAGTCAGTCAATTATGAGCCAGAAGGCTTTTGAGAAACTGTAGGGCAACAAGGCACAAAGGCCAAAACTAAGCCCAGTTCATACAAAGCTGCGCACTTACACCAAAGAGCTCATACCAGTCATTGGCAGTGTGGCAGTGAAGGTATCGTAGATGGAGCTGTGCATGATTTATTACTATGGATTGTACCAGGCGATGGCCTGATGCTGTTCGGCAGAAGCTGGCTAGGAAAGATCCGATGGAACTGGGACGACATCAAAGCATTGTCCTCGAGTACTCAAGTGCTAAACAAATTTCCGTTGCTATTTGAGCCAGGCATCGGCAACTTCACAGGCGCCAAAGTGCAGATCCATTTAGTCCCTGATGCACGGCCCGTTCATCACAAGGCCCGAGCGGTTCCATATAAGATGCGGGAGAAAGTCGAGATCGAACTTGACCAACTTCAACGAGGGGGAATTATATCGTCAGTCGAGTTCAACGAGTGGGACAGTCCAATTGTTCCGGTGTTGAAAAGCGATGGCACGGTCAGAATCTGCGGAGACTACAAAGTAATGATCAACCGAGTCTCGTTACAGGACCAGTATCCACTACCCAAAGCGGAGGACCTGTTCACAACATTAGCAGGGGAGGAAGTCGTTCACCACACTAGATCTAACCTCTGCTTACATGACACAGGAGCTGGCTGAATCTTCGAAAAGATTGACGTGCATCAACACGCTCAAAGGACTGTTCACATACCACAGATGCTCTTTTGGGATTCGCTTGGCTGCTGCCATCTTCCAGAGGAACATGGAGAGCCTGCTGAAATCGGTTCCGCACACGGTTGTGTTCCAAGACAAAATCCTGATCACTGGTTGTGGCACCACCGAACACTTGCACAACCTGGAAGAGATTCTAAAGCGACTGGACAGAGTGGGACTCAGGCTGAAATGCTCCAAGTGTGTTTTCCTGGTGCCAGAGGTCGAATTTTTGGGGAGAAAGATTGCGGCAGATGGCATCAGATCCATGGATTCCAAGGCGGAGGCCATCAAGAATGCACCCAGACAACAGAATGTAATGGAGCTGCGTTCGTTCCTGGGACTTCTCAACTATTTTGGTAACTTTCTACCCGGGTTGAGCACTTTGTTGGAACCTTTGCATTTATTGCTACGTAAGGGTGCCGATTGGGTTTGGGGTAAATCTCAAGAGACAGCCTTTGAGAAGGCCAGAAACCTGCTATGTTCTAACAAGTTACTTGTATTGTATGACCCGTGTAAACGTTTAGTACTAGCTTGTAGTCGGTTGTGTGTTGCAGCAAGCCAACGTGTCAGGCAAACTGCAACCAGTTGCATATGCGTCCAGAAGTTTATCTAAGGTTGAAAGAGCCTACAGTATGGTTGAGAAAGAAGCATTAGCATGCATATACGGGTTTAAGAAAATGCACCAATACCTATTTAGACTCCGGTTCGAGCTCGAAACCGAGCATAAACCACTCACTTTGCTGTTTTCAGAAAGCAAAGGTTCGTCCTGCATCCAAAGATGGGCATTAACTTTTCCCGCCACAGACCAGGCACTGAGAACTGTGCTGATGCCCTCAGTCGGCTACCATTGCCCACCACCAGTGTGGAAATGGCACAACCCGCAGACTTGCTTCTTGTAATGGATGCTTTTGAGAGCAAGGGGTTACCCGTCACAGCTCGCCAGATCAGGACCTGGACTAGCCAGGACCCGGTGCTATCACTAGTAAAAAACTGCGTACTTAATGGGAGCTGGTCAACCATTCCCTGGGAAATGCAAGACGAAATTAAGCCCTTTTACCGACGCAAGGATGAAATGTCCATCCAATCGGATTGTCTCCTATGGGGGAATCACGTGGTTTGCCACAAAAAAGGCAGGGAAACATTTATATGCGACCTACACAGTACCCACCCAGGTATAGTCATGATGAAGGCTATCGCCAGTTTGGTGGCCCGTTTGATGGCCCAGCATTGACTTGGACTCAGAATTGGAGTCATGCGTACACCAATGTATCACTTGCTCACAGTTGAGCAATGCACCAAGGGAGGCCCCACTGAGTCTGTGGTCATGGCCCTTCAAATCGTGGTCCAGGGTCCATGTAGATTTCGCTGGCCTCTTTCTAGGAAAGATGTTCCTAGAAGCAGTGGATACTTACTCTAAATGGATTGAATGTGTAATAATGTCATCATGTACGGCCACTGCCACGATTGAAAGTCTCCGGGTCATGTTCGCCACTCACGGTTTGCCCGACGTCCTTGTTAGTGACAATGGACCATGTTTCACCAGCTCGGAATTCAACGAGTTCATGACCCACAATGGCATCAAACACGTTAGGTCGTCCCCGTTTAAACCCGCATCCAACGGTCAAGCGGAATGGGCAGCCCAAAGTACCAAGCAGAGCTTGAAACGCGTGAAGGACGGTTCCCTGCAGACCTGGTTATCTCGGGTTCTACTCAGCTACCGGACACAACCCCACTCGCTTACTGGGGGTCCCCCTGCAGAATTGTTAATGAAGAGAGCACTCAAAACCAGGCTCTCCTTAGTCCACCCGGATCTCAATGTAGAAACCGAGTGTCATCGGCACAACATGTATTATGATCGCATGGCTATATCGCATGACATTGAGGTTAATGACCCAGTATTTGTTCTTAATTATGGTCATGGTCCCAAATGGGTTGCTGACACTGTTTTCGCCAAGGAGGGGAATAGAGTGTTTATTGTCAAACTTCTGAATGGACAAACATGCAGAAAGCATTTGGATCAGACCAAACTGTGATTCATTAACAACCAAGAACAGTTTGAAGAGGACATTACCATCATTGATCCACCAACACACACCCAACCAGCAATCGACCTCGCGGTCAACCACGAGGATGAACCCACCATGCCCGACAGTCCAATCAGACCAGCCACACCGCAGTGCAGCAATGATCCGACCAACTCACCCATGCCAGGACTTCAACTCAGGCGATCAACCCGGGAACGTAGAGCTCCGGATCGCCTTAACTTGTAAATAACTTGTATCTAAGACTTTGGCGGGGGAGTGATGTTATGTATGTAAACTTTATAATAGTGTAAGACTTGCCACCAGGGGGAGCAACTGTTGGAGACCCAAGGATCACCTGCACACCTCGTGCAAGCAAGTATAAAAGGTTGTCTGCCATGCTGATTCTTCACTCTGGAGTTTGATTAAAGAGACTAAGGTCACATCAGTTTGAGCTTACAGGACTCAGTCTTGTGGAGTTATTATGAACATAACACCAATGACATAGATAGGACAAAGAAGGAAGTTCTGCTGGGGGAGTATGAGCAGCTAGGGGCTATATTAAAAAGCAAAACCACAAAGATAATAATCTCTTGATTACTAACTGAGCCACAAACAAATTTATATAGAGTAAATAAAATCAGAGAGATGAACGCGTGGCTCAAAGATTGATGTGGAAGAAATGCATTTCAATTCATGGGGCACTGCCACCAGTACTGGGAAAGGAGGGAGCTGTTCTGTCGGGATGGGCTTCACTTGAACCATGTAGAAATAAATGGATATGATCTGATTGCCATTACAGAGACGTGGTTGCATGGTGACCAAGGATGGGAACTGAATATTCAGGAGTATTTGCCATTTTGTAAGAATAAGCAGAAAGGAAAAGGAGATGAAGTAGCTCTGTTAATAAGGGATGAGATCAGTGCAGTAGTGAGAAATGATATTGGCTTAGAAGCTCAAGATGTAGAATCAGTTTGGGTAGAGATAAGAAATAATAAGGGAAAGAAGTCACTGGTGGGAATGGTTTACAGGACACCAACAATAGCCACACTGTAGGACAGAGTATAAATCAATAAATAATGGAGGCTTGTAAGAAAGGTACATCACTAATCATGGGCGATTTTAATCTTCATATTGATTGGACAAATCAAATTGGCAAAGGAAACCTGGAGGAAGAGTTCATAGAGTGTATGTGGGATGGTTTCTTGGAACAATATGTTGTGGAACCAACCAGGGAGCAAACTATTTTAGATCTGGTAATGTGTAATGGATTAATTAATGATCTCGTAGTGAAGGATCCTCTTGGGAAGAGTGATCATAGCATAGTAGAATTTCAAATTCAGTTTGAGAGTGAGAAAGCTAGGTCTCAAACTAGTGTCCTGAACTTAAATAAAGGTAATTACAAAGGTATGAAGGCAGAGTTGGTTAAAGTGGACTGGGAAAATATATTAAAGTGTAAGACTGTAGAAAAGCAGTGCCAAACATTTAGGAGATAATTCCTAACTCTCAGCAAAGACATATTCCATTGAGAAATATAGACTGAGAGAATGATGGCTATCTAAGGAGGTAAAGGATGGTATCAAATTGAAAACAAAGACATACAATCTTGCTAAGAACAGTGGAAGGCCAGAGAATTGGGATTTTTTTAGAAACCAGCAAAGAACGACTAGAAGCATGATAAAGAGAGAGAGATAGCTTATGAGAGTAAACTAGGAAGAAATATAAAAACAGACAGTAAGAGCTTCTATAGGTACATAAAAAGGAAGCGAGTAGCTAAAGTAAACGTTGGTCTCTTACAGGATGAGACTGGGCAATTAATAATGGGAAACAGAGAAATGGCAGTGACTTTGAACAAATATTTTGTCTCAGCTCCAGACACTAAAAGCATCCCAATAATTCATCATCTATGGGCTATTGGGGGGGAGGGGCGGGCGGGTGGGCAACTTAAAACAACCACTATCACTAGAGAAAAATTACTAGGCAAACTAATGGGACTAAAGGTGGACAAGTCCCCTGGACCCGATGGGTCTTAAAATAGGTGGCTGCACAGATAGTGGTGCATTGGTTGTAATCTACCAAATTCCCTGGATTCTGGAGAGGTCCCAGCGGACTGGAAAACCGCAAATGTAACGCCCCTATTTAAGAAAGGAGGGAGATAGAATGCAGGAAACTATAGACCAGTTAGCCTAACATCTGTCATTGGGAAAATGCTGGAGTCCATTATTAAGGAAGTAGTAGCAGGATATTTAGAAAATCATAATGCAGTCAAGCAGAGTCAGCATGGTTTTGACAAATTTGCTGGAATTCTTTGAGGATGTAATGAGCAGGTGGATAAAGGGGAACTAGTAGATGTCGTGTATTTGGATTTCCAAAAAGCATTCGATAAGGTGCCACATAAAAGGTTACTGCACAAGATAAAAGCTCAGGAGATGGGGGTAATATATTAGCAAGGACAGAGGATTGGCTAACTAACAGAAAGCAGAGAGTCGATTTAATGGGTCATTTTCCGGTTGGTAACTAGTGAGGGATCAGTACTGGGGCCTCAACTATTTACAATTTATATTAATGACTTGGATGAAGGGACTGAGTGTAATGTAGCCAAATTTGCGGATGATACAAAGATAGGTGGGAAAGCAAGTTGTGAGGAGGACACAAAGAATCTACAAAGGGATATAGATAGGCTAAGTGAGTGGGCAAAAATTTGGCAGATGGAGTATAATGTGGGAAAATGTGAGGTTATCCACTTTGGCAGAAAAAATAAAAAAACAAATTATTATTTAAATGGGGAGTGATTACAAAATGTTGTGGTACAGTAGGATCTGGGGGTCATTGTACATGAAACACAAAAAGTTAGCATGCAGGTACAGCAAGTAATTAGGGAGGCAAATGGAATGTTAGCCTTTATTGTAAGAGGGATGGAATATATAAAAGTAAGGAAAGCCTGCTACAACTTTACAGGGTATTGGTAAGACCACACCTGGAGTACTGCAGACAGTTTTGGTCTCCTTATTTAAGGAAGGATATACTTACATTGGAGGCAGTTCAGAGAAGGTTCACGGGGTTGATTCCTGAGATGAAGGGGTTGTCATATGAAGAAAGATTGAACAGGTTGGGCCTATACTTATTGGAGTTTAGAAGACTGAGAAGTGATCTTATTGAAACGTATAAGATTCCGAGGGGGCTTGACCGGGTAGATGCAGAGAGGTTCTTTCGCCCAGTGGGAGAATCTAAAACAGGGGGCATAGTTTCAAAATAAGGGGTCGCCCATTTAAAATGGAAATGAGGAGGAATTTCTTCTCTCAGAGGGTCATAAATCTTTGGAATTCTCTACCTCAGAGAGCTGTGGAGGCTGGGTCATTGAATGTATTTAAAGTGGAAATAGACAGATTTTTGAATGATAGATGGAGTTGAGGGTTATGGAGAGCGGCGGGGAAGTGGAGTTGAGGCCAGGATCAGATCAGCCATGATCTTATTGAATGGCAGAGCAGGCTCAAGAGGCCAGATGGCCTATTCCTGCTCCTATTTCTTGTGTTCTTATGTTCAAACTGACCAGCAGCGCCCAAACGAAAGGGGCAGAGGTAAACGCTCTGTATTCAGAGTAAAGGAACTGCTTGGCACCAAGCTATCACACAGAGCGGTGGTGGACACCTGACACCCTGACTCCACTATGCTCCTGATCTGAGTCACATAGCAGTGCAGAGGTCCTCAGCAGAGGTTAGGTACCTCCCCACAGTGAGGGATGGAAAATTGAAGAGAATGTCATCCCACGGATCTTTCATGCCAGCAGCTGGTTCACAGCACCACTGGCAGAGGCCACAGCTGCATTGCATATATTGTAACCCACACCTGTGCACACCACACTGCACACATACACACCTGTGTATAGTATTGCACACCTGTATACACAGTGTTGAACACCTGTGTACACAGTACTGCACATCTGTGTACATTGCAATTCACATGTGTGCACTGCACACCTGTGTACACAGTACTGCACGCCTGTATACACAGAGTATATTGCACACCTGTCTACATTGTAATGCATACCTGTGTACACGATACTGCTCATCTCTGTACATGTAGTGTCTTGCTCTTGGGGGACAGCACACTTGTCTGTATTTACTGCAGATCGTCCAGGAAGGAGCATCAGAGGATAAATAAAGAAAAGTAAAATCTCTGCAAAAGACACTCAAAAAACTGATACAGGTTATGTAATATAATATTCCGGGTTCTGAAAGTCCCAGGACCCAAATTACAATCTCAAATGATTAATCAGTCTGCAGGATGTGGCGTTTTCATGTGAAATTCCTCTCTGAGTTACTTTAACGCAGTTTTAATGGATCAACGGCTGCATTAAGTGACCAAACCAATGTTACTCAACTGAGTGAAGCAGTGGCCTACTAGGGGAAGTTAAAGTCTGTGAGAATCACTTTTTGTCTGATTCTGTGAAGTGTCTTGGGATGTTTTCCTATGTTAAAGGTGAAGAGCAGAATCTTACAGGATTTGAGGTGTACAAAGCTGTAGCGGGTTAGTCAGACAATGCACTGTGTTATTCCAGGAAAATCACAATGTGTCCCTCTGATATGGTCAAGTGGTATTCTTTTAAGGCTAAAAGGTCCAATTGTTGTTAAGTAATCAGATGCTCATGTCAGTAAGAATTTACTTGCTGTTTGGTTTGGATATTTGTAGAGTGGAATGTGTTTCAGGGTGCAGGAGAACTGCACAGCCATGCTCACCATAACGCATACCTGTGTATATAATATTGTACATCTGTATACACCATTCCACATACCTGTGTATATAATATTGTACACCCATGCCCACCATAACACATACCTGTGTATATAATATTGTATACCCATGCCCACCAAAACACATACCTGTGTATTTAATATTGTACACCCATGCCCACCATAACACATACCTGTGTATATAATATTGTACACCTATGCCCACCATAACACATACCTGTGTATATAATATTGTACACCCATGCCCACCATACCACATACCTGTGTATATAATATTGTACACCTGTGTACACCATACCACATACCTGTGTATATAATATTGCACACCCATGCCCACCATACCACATGCCTGTGTATATAATACTGCACACCTGCGTCCACCATAATGCATACCTCTGTATATAATATTGCACACCCGTGCATGCAATACCATGTACCTGTTTATATACCACTGCACACCTATGGACACCATGCTGCACAGGTGCACTCTATAATATACGTCTGCATACACTGTATTGCACACGTGCAGTGTGCACAGCACCGAGCATCTGTGCAAACTACACAGCATGCCACTGTACATGTAGCGACTTGCTCTTTAGTGCACGTCATAATCTCTTCTTCTTTGTTCCCTTCAAAAAAAAAGCAGCATTCCAGAAGGTCCCTGGAGTAAAACCCCGACAATGAGCAATCCAAGGGCAGAGAGCCCGCGATCTCCGTCGCAAGACCAGACACCGGTCTGGATGGTCACTAATCCCTTGTATGAAGCAATTGACCAGACGCAAAACTCCATCTTAAAGAAAGAACAAGCGTTCTCCCGGGGTTTGTGGAAAGAGGCCCCACCAACCGCAGAGAAGACCCCCAACCCTTTCCTGCCCTCCGCCAATAAAATGGCGCAGCCCGTGGCAATGAAGAAATCCAACTTGCAGGCGCTTCCCCTAGTGCTTCCCCCAGTGCCCCAGGGCAGGTGCCGATCCTATACCTGTTCGGAGGTGAGAAGTTCGGCCTTCGAGAAGCCGCGCGCCAAACAAGCAGCGACCGTGGCTGATCTTTCGCAGTTGAGTGCCCCCTCTCTCAGCACACGCCTCCCTATCCTCACCAGGCCCCCACTGCCGACCAAGAGTCTGAAAGTGCTGGAGCTACAGCATGGTGTGAAAGACTACAGAGACAGCACGGAGCTGCCAGCTCACACCAAGCAACATGGCAACGAGGCCGTAGGGCAACAGACCAGTGTGTCGGTAAGTAAGATACGACTGTCATCCATATAGCATGGTCCCTAATAAATACAGTAAGGCATTCAGGAGAAACTTCTTTACCCAGCGAGTGGTTTTAGAATGTGGTACTCACTACCACAAGGAGCAGTTAAGGTGAATAGCATAGATACATTTAAGGGAAAGCTGGATAAACACATGAGGGTAAAAGGAATAGAAGAATATGTTGATGAGGTTAGATGAAGAAGGGTGAGAGGATGCTGGTGTGGAGCAGAAACACCAACATGAACCTGTTGTACACCCTATGTAAGATCTGTATCCATCTTGTTTCCAACAGACGTCCTGACGTTAGCCATTGAGAAAGTTAACAACCCCAGCAGCAAAAATCAGCTTATTTACTGGCTCCATGCAAAACCTGTATCCCACCCCAACCACTGAGCCCAATCCCACCCCTTCAACACAGCTGCAGGTTGGGAAGTGGGTGGATGCAGAGAAACGATTTCCGCTGGTGGGGGAATCAAGAACGAGGAGACATTAACTTAAATTTAGAGCTCGGTCATTCAGAAGTAAAATTAGGAAGCACTTCTTCACACAGAGGGTACTGGAAATCTGGAACTCTCTCCCCCAAAACGCTGTGGATGCTGGGGGACAATTCGAGAGTTCAAGGCTGAGATCTGTTGTGTATCTGTAAAGCATGTACTCCCATGTTCCGCCACCAGGGAGTTCATCCCCTGAAGTCCCAAGGGATCCCAGCATCCCTTGGGAGTACTGTATATAAGCCGGCCCCTAAGACCTGTTCCTCACTCTGGAGTGTCTTATTAAAGACTGAAGTCACTGTGACTTTAACCTCCCTGTGTGCAGCCTCATCTGTGTTAGGAACACAATAACTGGCGATGAGAATACGAATCCAACGCAAAGATGCAGCAAACTGTGGGCATCCTGGAGAAGTTCTCGGAGGGTGAGGACTGGGAAGCCAATGTCGAATGGCTAGACCAGTACTTTGTAGCCAACGAGCTGGACGGAGAAGGAAGCGCTGCAAAAAGGAGAGCAGTCCTCCTCACAGTCTGCGGGGCACCGACCTACAGCCTCATGAAGAATCTTCTGGCTCCGGTGAAACCCACAGATAAATCGTATCAGCAGCTGTGTACACTGGTTCGGGAACATCTTAATCCGAGGGAGAGCGTGCTGATGGCGAGGTATCGGTTCTACACGTGCCAGCGATCTGAAGGTCAGGAAGTGGCGAGCTATGTCGCCGAGCTAAGGCAACTTGCAGGACAATGTGAGTTTGATGGCTACCTGGAGTAAATGCTCAGAGACTTTTTTGTACTGGGCATTGGCCACGAGACCATCCTACGGAAACTTTTGACTGTAGAGACACCGACCCTCAGTAAGGCCATTGTGATAGCACAGGCGTTTATGTCCACCAGTGATAACACCAAACAAATCTCTCAGCACAGAAGTGCTAGCAATGTTCATAAATTAACTGGAACTGTGTTTGCGAGCAGAAATGTACAGGGCAGAACCCATGAGTCTGCAACTGCCAGCAGGCCTCAGGTGACCCAGGTGACTCAGGGCCCCCAGCAAAGGATGAATGCAAGGCAATGCACACCTTGTTGGCATTGTGGAGGCTTCCATTCAGCCTATTCATGCCGCTTCAAAGGGTATGTTTGCAAGAGCTGTGGAACAATGGGGCACCTCCAATGAGCTTGCAGACGAGCTGCAAGCTCTGCAAAACCTGCTAACCACCACATGGCAGAGGAAGATCAGTCCATGGTGGATCAAAGCAATTTCGAGCCTCAGAGAAAGGAGGCAGATGCTGAAGTACACGGGGTGCACACATTTTCAACGAAATGTCCACCTATAGTGCTAAATGTAAAATTGAATGGCTTACCCGTAGCCATGGAACTGGACACTGGCGCTAGCCAATCCATCACGAGTAAAAAGATGTTTGAGAGACTGTGGTGCAACAAGGCACTCAGATCAGCCCTGAGCCCCATCCACACGAAACTGAGAACGTACATTAAAGAGCTTATCACTGTCCTGGGCAGCGCCATGGTCAAGGTCACCTACGAGGGCACGGTGCACGAACTGCCACTCTGGATTGTCCTGGGCGATGGCCCCACACAGCTTGGAAGGAGCTGGCTGGGCGAAATCCGCTGGAACTGGGATGACATCCAAGCGCTATCACATGTCGATGAGGCCTCATGTACCCAGCTTCTTAACAAATTTCCTTCCCTTTTTGAGCCAGGCATTGGAAACTTTTCCAGGGCAAAGGTGCGGATCCACTTGGTCCCAGAGGCACGACCCATTCACCACAAGGCGCGAGCGGTACCTCACATGATGAGGGAGAGAGTGGAAATCAAGCTGGATAGGCTGCAATGTGAGGGCATCATCTCCCCAGTGGAATTCAGCGAGTGGGCCAGCCTGATTGTTCAAAAGTGATGGCACGGTCAGGATTTGCGGCGATTATAAAGTAACTATTAATCATTTCTCGCTACAGGACCAATACCCACTACCTAAGGCAGACGACCTATTTGCGACGCTGGCCGGAGGCAAGACGTTCACCAAGCTCGATCTGACTTCGGCCTACATGACACATGAGCTGGAGAAGTCTTCGAAGGGCCTCAGATGATATCTTGATCATGACGCAAACTTATGCAAATTCATGCAGAGAGCGAAAAATCAAACTTAACTTTGCTAAGTTTGAATACAAGACCTCCCAAGTAAAATACATGGGACACATACTGTCTTGTGATGGACTCAAAGCTGACCCAAGCAAAGTCGTTGCAATCAACGAAATGCAGAAACCGCAGGATGTTGTCGGCATGACAAAGTACCTCGCAAAATTGTGCCAGATCTTTCAGACCTCAGTGAGCCTCAGTGACAGCTTGCTCATAAAGACACGGTCTGGAAATGGACTGAAGAACAAGACAAAGCGTTTGAAGCGTTTGAACAACACATGACAGATTCTCCGGTGCTCAGGTACTTTGACCACAAACTTGCAACCGAAGGTCAAGGAAATGCTTCGAGCAAGGGTCTTGGGTTTGTCCTTCTGCAACAGGGACAACCAATTGCATACATGAGCCGAGCGCTCATTCGAACAGAAACACAATGCTCTCAAATCGAAAAGGAGCTGCTTGCTCAAGTCTTCGGAATGGAATGAAACCATCAATATGTATACGGTCGCAAGATCATGCTATGGACAGACCATAAGCCTTTGGTTGCTATACCACACAAGGCGTTATTTGCAGCACCCAAGCGACTACGTCTGCTTATTCGGCTCAACCAATATGACATTGAAATAAAGTGTCAACCATGAAAAGAAATGTACCTAGCAGACACCCTCTCGCGCACATACCTCGAAAATGTGGAGAGATCACCAACAGAAATTGCAGTGGAACGCATCCACATGGTGGACTTTCTCCCACTCTCCAAAGAAGGACTGACTACCATACAACACGCAACTGCAAGCGACTCCACTCTACAACTGGTCGTACAACAAATCACAATGGGATGGCGAGAAACGACATATGACTGTCTGAAACACTGCATACTTCAAAGTTCATGATGATGGCATAGTCTTCAAAGGCTATCGCTGTGTCATACCAAAATCCCTGAGATCGACATTCGTCAGCAACGTCATGCTGCTCACACTGGCGTCAAGAGTACTCTTCGACGTGCCAGAGAATCCGTTTACTGGCCAGAACTGAACATTGACATAAAAGACTATGTTTCAAAGTGTGAAACATGCAACACTTGGAGAAAGAATCAAGAAGACAAAGTTTTGTTCTTGTTTGTTAAACTTGTAATTGTTTACTACATATATTCATAAGAAGTTAATTACCCGTATATATTGAAGCTAACTTTAATTCATAAGAACATAAGAACATAAGAATTAGGAACAGGAGTAGGCCATCGAGCCCCTCGAGCCTGTTCCGCCATTCAATAAGATCATGGCTGATCTGGCCGTGGACTCAGCTCCACTTACCCGCCCTCTCCCCGTAACCCTTAATTCCCTTATTGGTTAAAAATCTATCTATCTGTGATTTGAATACATTCAATGAGCTAGCCTCAACTGCTTCCTTGGGCAGAGAATTCCACAGATTCACAACCCTCTGGGAGAAGAAATTGCTTCTCAACTCGGTTTTAAATTGGCTCCCCCGTATTTTGAGGCTGTGCCCCCTAGTTCTAGTCTCCCTTACCAGTGGAAACAACCTCTCTGCCTCTATCTTGTCTATCCCTTTCATGATTTTAAATGTTTCTATAAGATCACCCCTCATCCTTCTGAACTCCAACGAGTAAAGTACTCAATCTATCATCATAAGGTAACCCACTCATCTCCGGAATCAGCCTAGTGAATCGTCTCTGTACCCCCTCCAAAGCCAGTATATCTTTCCTTAAGGAAGGTGACCAAAACTGCACGCTGTACTCCAGGTGCGGCCTTACCAATACCCTATACAGTTGCAGCAGCACCTCCCTGTTTTTGTACTCCATCCCTCTCGCAATGGAAGCCAACATTCCATTCGCCTTCCTGATTACCTGCTGCACCTGCAAACTAACTTTTTGGGATTCATGCACAAGGATTGACGGCGCCCCTTCGCTTTAGGAGAGGGGTGCGCCAGGGATGCCCCATGTCCGGCCAGTTATATGCCATCTGCGTGGAGCCTTTCCTGCGCCTCTTGCGGACGAGGTTGACGGGACTGGCTCTGCAAGGGCCGGGTGTGGAGGTCGTCCTCTCGGCTTACGCCGATGACGTGCTCCTCGCGGTAGAGGATCCCGCTGACCTGCGGAGGATGCGTGAGTGCCAGGAGATTTACTCGGCCGCGTCCTCCGCCAGGATCAACTGGGAGAAATGTTCTGGACTCTTGGTGGGTCAGTGGCGGGTGGACTCCCTGCCGGAGGAGCTCAGGCCTTTTGCCTGGAGCACAACCCATCTCCTCTATCTGGGAGTCTACCTTAGCCCCGACGAGGGAGCCTGGCCGGCGAACTGGCAGGAGCTGGAGGCCAAGGTCTGCTCCGAGTGCTGTCCTACAGGGGGTCGAGCGCTAGTCATAAACCAGCTGGTGGCCGCAATGTTGTGGTACCGGCTGGTCACTTTGACCCCTCCCCCTGCGTTTGTCGCCAAGATACAGAAGAAGCTGGTGGACTTCTTCTGGAACAACAGGAAGCACTGGGTCTCTGCCGCGGTCTTGAGTCTCCTGCTTGAGGAGGGCGGTCAGTCGTTGGTGTGCGTCAGCGCCCAGCTCGCGACTTTCCATCTTCAGACCCTGCAGAGATACCTTTACGTCGAGCCCCCTCCTAGGTGGTGTGCTCTGGCGACGTATTTCTTCCGCCAGCAGCGCGACCTCAATTACGACACGCAGCTCCTGTTTGTGAACTTGGGGTGTGTCAGGACCACACTCCGGGAGCTGCCTGTCTTTTACAAGGAACTCATCAGGGTCTGGAACAAAGTCTCCACCAAGCGCAGCTCTCCGCCGGCTGGAGTGGCGGCCGTCCTGCAGGAGCCGCTGCTCGGGAATCCGTACCTCCACGACCGAGGTTTTATGTTACGGTCGGAAGAGAGGGCTGTGGCTTGTGAGGTGACCAGGGTCAGGGACCTGCTCGATGGCGGAGGAGCGGGCTGGATGGCGCCAGGCACGCTGGCGCGGCGCCTAAATTCAGCCGACGTCCGCCGCGCGGCCGAAGCCATCGAGTCGCTAAAAACAGCTTTGGGCCCTGACTCCGTTAGGTGCATCGAGGAGGCTCAAGCACATGGGGAGATCCCGTCCGAACTGACCCCCGTCCGGACGGAATTCCTCATTGGCGCCAAATCCCGGAACCTCCCTCGGGGGCCGGCACCTCACAACTTGAGCCGCCTCGGGGAAATCCCCTCCGTGCCTTTCAGTTCCGCGCGGAGGGGTTTCCTGTACGGGCTGCTCCTGCACACTCTCAACTTTGCCATCCTCGCCGGCCGTCCGGACACGCCATGGCGTACCATCTTGCCATCCGGAGGAGGCGGGAGTCCCCAATTGAGGGCACTCTACGCAGGGGTCCTCCCACTATTCATCGGGGACTTGGCCTGGAGGGTGGTGCACGGAGCAGTGCCGTGCAACAAATTTTTAAGCCGGTTCACGGACTCCCAGGCCGCCTGCAATTTCTACGGTCTGGAGGAGTCCATGTTCCATATTTTTAGTGAGTGCACAAGGTTGCAGCCCCTTTTCCATTATTTGAAGGGGCTGCTCCTGAAATTCTGACTGCACTTCAGTCCCACTGTCCTGATCTTTGGGCACCCTGTGCGGAGGGGAGCGGGTAGGTCCGAAGGCCTCCTCGTAGGACTGCTCCTGGGCACCGCCAAGGGTGCCATCAGCCGGTCCAGGCAGCGGGCGGTCGAGGGGGTCGTTCAACCTGACTGCCTGCCTCTCTTACGCTCTTACATCCAGTCCAGGGTGTCCTTGGAGATGGAGCACGCAGTGTCCACCGGTACGCTCGCGGCCTTCCGCGAGAGGTGGGCACCGGAGGGACTGGAGTGCATCATCACGCCCGGCAACCAAATTTTAATTTGATTTTACGTTTTAAAGTTTAATTTGTTTTAATTGTCGGTGCTTTTAGTGTCCCCCTTCCCTTTTATAGGGGGCACTGGGGAAAAATGTGATTTTAGTGCCCAAAAAAAAAACCAAAAAAAAAGAAAATCACAAAAAAAAACACAAAAAAGAAGAAAAAAAAGGGCCTTGTAAATGTCTGCTGTGTCATCCAGGGCGGGTGGCACGGTTTAATGTTTTTTGTTTTACAGGTAGACTCTAAAAGAGTTTTCATGCACAAGGACCCCCAGGTCCCTCTGCACCTCAGCATGTTGTAATTTCTCCCCATTCAAATAATATTCCCTTTTACTGTTTTTTTTCCCAAGGTGGATGACCTCACACTTTCCGACATTGTATTCCATCTGCCAAACCTTAGCCCATTCACTTAACCCATCCAAATCTCTTTGCAGCCTCTCTGTGTCCTCGACCTAACCCGCTTTCCCACTAATCTTAGTGTCATCTGCAAATTTTGTTACACTACACTCTGTCCCCTCTTCCAGGTCATCTATGTATATTGTAAACAGTTGTGGTCCCAGCACCGATCCCTGTGGCACGCCACTAACCACCGATTTCCAACCCGTACCACAGAAAGTAGTTGAGGCCAATTCACTAAATATATTCAAAAGGGAGTTAGATGAAGTCCTTACTACTCGGGGGATCAAGGGTTATGGCGAGAAAGCAGGAAGGGGGTACTGAAGTTTCATGTTCAGCCATGAACTCATTGAATGGCGGTGCAGGCTAGAAGGGCTGAATGGCCTGCTCCTGCACCTATTTTCTATGTTTCTATGTTTCTATGAAAAGGACCCATTTATCCCGACTCTCTGCTTTCTGTTCGCCAGTCAATTCTCTATCCATGCTAATACATTTCCTCTGACTCCGCGTACCTCTATCTTCTGCAGTAACCTTTTGTGTGGCACCTTATCGAATGCCTTTTGGAAATCTAAATACACCACATCCATCGGTACACCTCTATCCACCATGCTCGTTATATCCTCAAAGAATTCCAGTAAATGAGTTAAACATGATTTCCCCTTCATGAATCCATGCTGCGTCTGCTTGATTGCACTATTCCTATCTAGATGTCCCGCTATTTCTTCCTTAATGATAGTTTCAAGCATTTTCCCCACTACAGATGTTAAACTAACGGCCTATAGTTACCTGCCTTTTGTCTGCTCCCTTTTTTAAACAGAGGCGTTACATTAGCTGCTTTTCAATCCGATGGTACCTCCTCAGAGTCCAGAGAATTTTGGTAGATTATAACGAATGCATCTGCTATAACTTCCGCCATCTCTTTTAATACCCTGGGGATGCATTTCATCAGGACCAGGGGACTTGTCCACCTTGAGTCCCATTAGCCTGTCCAGCACTACCCCCCCTAGTGATAGTGATTGTCTCAAGGTCCTCCCTTCCCACATTCCTGTGACCAGCAATTTTTGGCATGGTTTTTGTGTCTTCCACTGTGAAGACCGAAGCAAAATAATTGTTTAAGGTCTCAGCCATTTCCACATTTCCCATTATTAAATCCCCCTTCTCATCTTCTAAGGGACCAACATTTACTTTAGTCACTCTTTTCCGTTTTATATATCTGTAAAAGCTTTGACTATCTGTTTTTATGTTTTGTGCAAGTTTACCTTCGTATCTATCTTTCCTTTCTTTATTGCTTTTTTAGTCATTCTTTGCTGTTGTTTAAAATTTTCCCAATCCTCTAGTTTCCCACTAACCTTGGCCACCTTATATGCATTGGTCTTTGATTTAATACTCTCCTTTATTTCCTTGGTTATCCACGGCTGGTTATCCCTTCTCTTACCGCCCTTCTTTTTCACTGGAATATATATTTGCGCACTATGAAAGAGCTCCTTAAAAGTCCTCCACTGTTCCTCAATTGTGCCACCGTTTAGTCTGTGTTTCCAGTCTACTTTAGCCAACTCTGCCCTCATCCCACTGTAGTCCCCTTTGTTTAAGCATAGTACGCTCATTTCTGACACAACTTCCTCATCCTCAATCTGTATTACAAATTCAACCATACTGTGATCACTCATTCCGAGAGGATCTTTTACTAGGAGATCATTTATTTTTCCTGTCTCATTACACAGGACCAGATCTAAGATAGCTTGCTCCCTTGTAGGTTCTGTTACATACTGTTCTAAGAAACAATCCCGTATGCATTCTATGAATTCCTCCTCCAGGCTACCCCGTGCGATTTGAGTTGACCAATCGATATGTAGGTTAAAATCCCCCATGACTACTGCCTTTCCTTTTTCACATGCCTCCATTATTCCCTTGATTATTGCCCACCCCACCGTGAAGTTATTATTTGGGGGCCTATAAACTACGCCCACCAGTGACTTTTTCTCCTTACTATCTCTAATCTCCACCCACAATGATTCAACATTTTGTTCATTAGAGCCAATATCGTCTCTCACAACTTCCCTGATATGATCCTTTATTAACAGAGCTACCCCACCTCCTTTCCCTTCTTGTCTATCTTTCCGAATCGTCAGATACCCCTGTGTGTTTAATTCCCAGTCTTGGCTACCCTGCAACCATGTTTCTGTAATGGCCACCAAATCATACCCATTTGTAATGATTTGTGCCATCAACTCATTTGCTTCATTTCGAATGCTGCGTGCATTTAGGTAGAGTGTTTTAATCCTAGTTTTTAAACCATGATTTTTAGTTTTGACCCCGCCTGCAGCCCCTTTATATTCAGTGGCTCTTTTTGTTTTTTGCCTTGGGTTTCTCTGCCCTCCACTTTTACTCATCTCCTTTCTGTCTTTTGCTTTTGTCTCCTTTTTGTTTCCCTCTGTCTCCCTGCATTGGTTCCCATCCCCCTGCCATATTAGTTTAACTCCTCCCCAACAGCACTAGCAAACACTCCCCCAGGACATTGGTTCCGGTCCTGCCCAGGTGCAGACCGTCTGGTTTGTACTGGTCCCACCTCCCCCAGAACCTGTTCCAATGCCCCAGGAATTTGAATCCCTCCCTGCTGCACCACTGCTCAAGCCACGTATTCATCTGCGCTATCCTGCGATTCCTACTCTGACTAGCACATGGCACTGGTAGCAATCCCGAGATTACTACTTTTGAGGTCCTACTTTTTAATTTAGCTCCTAGCTCCTTAAATTCATCTCGTAGGACCTCATCCCTTTTTTTACCTATGTCGTTGGTACCAATGTGCACCACGACAACTGGTTGTTCTCCCTCCCTTTTGAGAATGTCCTGCACCCGCTCCGAGAGATCCTTGACCCTTGCACCAGGGAGGAAACATACCATCCTGGAGTCTCGGTTGCGGCCACAGAAACGCCTATCTATTGCCCTTACAATTGAATCCCCTATCACTATCGCTCTCCCACTCTTTTTCCTGCCCTCCTGTGCAACAGAGCCAGTCACGGTGCCATGAACTTGGCTGCTGCTGCCCTCCCCTGATGAGTTATCCCCCTCAACAGTACTCAAAGCAGTGTATCTGTTTTGCAGGGAGATGACCCCAATATTTGGTCCCCAGATAGGGGACGTATCAGATATTAAACTTGATCTGAGCCAAAAGACCGAGAAGCGATTTTTGTTTCTTACGAAAGGAAAGGTGTAATGAGACAATGTATAGCGCCCTCTAGCTAGGAGGTACATAGAAACATAGAAACATAGAAAATAGGTGCAGGAGTAGGCCATTCGGCCCTTCTAGCCTGCACCGCCATTCAATGAGTTCATGGCTGAACATTCAACTTCAGTACCCCATTCTTGCTTTCTCGCCATACCCCTTGATCCCCCTAGTAGTAAGGACCTCATCTAACTCCTTTTTGAATATATTTAGTGAATTGGCCTCAACAACTTTCTGTGGTAGAGAATTCCACAGGTTCACCACTCTCTGGGTGAAGAAGTTCCTCCGCATCTCGGTCCTAAATGGCTTACCCCTTATCCTTAGACTGTGACCTCTGGTTCTGGACTTCCCCAACATTGGGAACATTCTTCCTGCATCTAACCTGTCTAACCCCGTCAGAATTTTATATGTTTCTATGAGGTCCCCTCTCATTCTTCTGAACTCCAGTGAATACAAGCCCAGTTGATCCAGTCTTTCTTGATAGGTCAGTCCCACCATCCCGGGAATCAGTCTGGTGAACCTTCGCTGCACTCCCTCAATAGCAAGAATGTCCTTCCTCAGGTTAGGAGACCAAAACTGTACACAATACTCCAGGTGTGGCCTCACCAATGCCCTGTACAACTGTAGCAACACCTCCCTGCCCCTGTACTCAAATCCCCTTGCAATGAAGGCCAACATGCCATTTGCTTTCTTAACCGCCTGCTGCACCTGCATGCCAACCTTCAATGACTGATGTACCATGACACCCAGGTCTCTTTGCACCTCCCCTTTTCCTAATCTGTCACCATTCAGATAATAGTCTGTCTCTCTGTTTTTACCACCAAAGTGGATAACCTCACATTTATCCACATTATACTTCATCTGCCATGCATTTGCCCACTCACCTAACCTATCCAAGTCGCTCTGCAGCCTCACAGCATCCTCCTCGCAGCTCACACTGCCACCCAACTTAGTGTCATCCGCAAATTTGGAGATACTACATTTAATCCCCTCATCTAAATCATTAATGTACAGTGTAAACAGCTGGGGCCCCAGCACAGAACCTTGCGGTACCCCACTAGTCACTGCCTGCCATTCTGAAAAGTACCCATTTACTCCTACTCTTTGCTTCCTGTCTGACAACCAGTTCTCAATCCATGTCAGTACACTACCCCCAATCCCATGTGCTCTAACTTTGCACATCAATCTCTTGTGTGGGACCTTGTCGAACGCCTTCTGAAAGTCCAAATATACCACATGAACTGGTTCTCCCTTATCCACTCTACTGGAAACATCCTCAAAAAATTCCAGAAGATTTGTCAAGCATGATTTCCCTTTCACAAATCCATGCTGACTTGAACCTATCATGTCACCTCTTTCCAAATGCACTGCTATGACATCCTTAATAATTGATTCCATCATTTTACCCACTACCGATGTCAGGCTGACCGGTCTATAATTCCCTGTTTTCTCTCTCCCTCCTTTTTTAAAAAGTGGGGTTACATTGGCTACCCTCCACTCCATAGGAACTGATCCAGAGTCAATGGAATGTTGGAAAATGACTGTCAACGCATCCACTATTTCCAAGGCCACCTCCTTAAGTACTCTGGGATGCAGTCCATCAGGCCCTGGGGATTTATCGGCCTTCAATCCCATCAATTTCCCCAACACAATTTCCCGGCTAATAAGGATTTCCCTCAGTTCCTCCTCCTTACTAGACCCCCCGACCCCTTTTATAACCGGAAGGTTGTTCGTGTCCTCCTTCGTGAATATCGAACCAAAGTACTTGTTCAATTGGTCCGCCATTTCTTTGTTCCCCGTTATGACTTCCCCTGATTCTGACTGCAGAGGACCTACGTTTGTCTTTACTAACCTTTTTCTCTTTACATATCTATAGAAACTTTTGCAATCCGTCTTAATGTTCCCTGCAAGCTTCTTCTCATACTCCATTTTCCCTGCCCTAATCAAACCCTTTGTCCTCCTCTGCTGAGTTCTAAATTTCTCCCAGTCCCCAGGTTCGCTGCTATTTCTGGCCAATTTGTATGCCACTTCCTTGGCTTTAATACTATCCCTGATTTCCCTTGATAGCCACGGTTGAGCCACCTTCCCTTTTTTATTTTTATGCCAGACAGGAATGTACAATTGTTGTAGTTCATCCATGCGGTCTCTAAATGTCTGCCATTGCCCATCCACAGTCAACCCCTTAAGTATCATTCGCCAATCCATCCCAGCCAATTCACGCCTCATACCTTCAAAGTTACCCTTCTTTAAGTTCTGGACCATGGTCTCTGAATTAACTGTTTCATTCTCCATCCCAATGCAGAATTCCACCATATTATGGTCACTCTTCCCCAAGGGGCCTCGCACAACGAGATTGCTAATTAATCCTCTCTCATTACATAACACCCAATCTAAGATGGCCTCCCCCCTAGTTGGTTCCTCGACATATTGGTCTAAAAAACCATCCCTTATGCACTCCAGAAAATCCTCCTCCACCGTATTGCTTCCAGTTTGGTTAGCCCAATCTATGTGCATATTAAAGTCACCCATTATAACTGCTGCACCTTTATTGCACACACCCCTAATTTCCTGTTTGATGCCCTCCCCAACATCACTACTACTGTTTGGAGGTCTGTACACAACTCCCACTAACGTTTTTTGCCCTTTGGTGTTCTGCAGCTCTACCCATATAGATTCCACATCATCCAAGCTAATGTCCTTCCTAACTATTGCCTTAATCTCCTCCTTAACCAGCAATGCTACCCCAACTCCTTTTCCTTTTATTCTATCCTTCCTGAATGTTGAATACCCCTGGATGTTGAGTTCCCAGCCCTGATTATCCTGGAGCCACGTCTCCGTAATCCCAATCACATCATATTTGTTAACATCTATTTGCACAGTTAATTCATCCACCTTATTGCGGATACTCCTTGCATTAAGACACAAAGCCTTTAGGCTTGTTTTTTTAACACCCTCTGTCCTTTTAGAATTTTGCTGTACAATGGCCCTTTTTGTTCTTTGCCTTGGGTTTCTCTGCCCTCCACTTTTCCTCATCTCCTTTCTGTCTTTTGTTTTTGCCTCCTTTTTGTTTCCCTCTATCTCCCTGCATTGGTTGCCATCCCCCTGCCATATTAGTTTAACTCCTCCCCAACAGCACTAGCAAACACTCCCCCGAGGACATTGGTTCCGATTCTGCCCAGGTGCAGACCGTCCGGATTGTACTGGTCCCACCTCCCCCAGAACCGGTTCCAATGCCCCAGGAATTTGAATCCCTCCCTGCTGCACCATTGCTCAAGCCACGTATTCATCTGAGCTATCCTGCGATTCCTACTCTGACTAGCACGTGGCACTGGTAGCAATCCCGAGATTACTACTTTTGAGGTCCTACTTTTTAATTTAGCTCCTAGCTCCTTAAATTCATTTCGTAGGAACTCATCCCTTTTTTTACCTATGTCATTGGTACCAACGTGCACCACAACAACTGGCTGTTCTCCCTCCCTTTTTAGAATGTCCTGCACCCGCTCCGAGACATCTTTGACCCTTGCACCAGGGAGGCAACATACCATCCTGGAGTCTCGGTTGCGGCCGCAGAAACGCCTATCTATTCCCCTTACAATTGAATCCCCTATCACTATCGCTCGCCCACTCTTTTTCCTGCCCTCCTGTGCAACAGAGCCAGCCACGGTGCCATGAACTTGGCTGCTGCTGCCCACTCCTGATGAGTCATCCCCCTCAACAGCACTCAAAGCAGTGTATCTGTTTTGCAGGGGGATGACCACAGGGGACCCCTGCACTACCTTCCTTGCACTACTCTTCCTGCTGGTCTTCCATTCCCTCGCTGGCTGTGGACCCTTCTCCTGCGGTAAGACCAACTCGCTACACGTGATACTCACGTCATTCTCAGCATCGTGGATGCTCCAGAGTGAATCCACCTTCAGCTCCAACTCCGCAACGCGGACCGTCAGTAGCCGGAGGTGGACACACTTCCCGCACATGTAGTCGTCAGGGACACTGGTGTTGTCCCCGTGTTCCCACATGGTACAGGAGGAGCATATCACGTGACCGAGCTGTCCTGCCATGACTTAACCCTTAGATACACTTAAATTGCCGACAACAATGTTAAAAGTTACTGACTAATAAAGAAAAAGAAAAACTACTCACCAATCAGCAGCCAATCACTTACCACGTTGGCTGTGACGTCACCTTTTGATTTCTTTCTACTTCTTTTTTGACTTCTCTCAGCTGGATAGCTGTATTGAGAGAGAGGGTCTGTGAAGGAATGCCATTTTAAAGCTCCATATGGCTGTCTGAGATCTCCCAAATAAATAGAATTAAGTTGAACTAAGAGTGTTCAAAACTGTTCAAGAGACTATAAAATACAGAAATATTTACGATCGTCCTCGCCAAGATCTCAGTGGGTAAAGACAGTGAGTTGCTGTGTGGCACAGACCAGCTCTCACTCTCTGAGTTTCTGACTCAGAGAAGAGCACCAGAACCAAGAACTCAACCCTACACTCTGCACCTGCCTTATATAAATGAGAGCAATGTGATGTACCCAGTATACGCACTGGTCCTGGTGTCCTCCCTGCCCCAAGCCAGCTCAGTTGAACATTGGGGAATGAGTTCAACAACAACATGGATTCAGCAACAGCACGGATTTACTGACCCCTGCCTTGTGTAGAGGCTGTGGTACTGGACTAGCAACTTTGAGGTTACGAGTTCAAATCCCAAACAAATGAAATGCAATAAATATGGTAATTTGTGGACAGAAAAGTATGAACACTCAACCAGTTCACCAATGCCCTTCAAGGCAATCCATGGGTATGGATCTTACATAGAATTTACAGCACAGAAACAAGCCATTTGGCCCAACTGGTCCATGCCGGTGTTTGTGCTCCACACCAGCCTCCTCCCACTGTACCTCATCTTACCCCATGTGACTCTAGCTCCGTGTTGTCCAATACATTAGCTACGAGTCACATGGGGCTAATTGGGAATCCAGATGTGACTAATTGCATTTCTGATTTGTAAATTAAAAATTATTAATAGACCATCGTTGGGTCTGTGATCTCAATACTCATATTCACACGGTGTGTGCATGTGAACTTTAATATTTTTGTGTGTTTCTCAGTAAAATGGTCAGATGAAAAGCAGAGTGTGAGTGTATTTTTTAATTATTGTTGGGAGTTCTTTACTTCCTTGGTCACTAAATAATGGTAGGTGTTTAAGTAACATGTGAGGTACATTTACGTGTATTGTGTGAGTGTGTGTAAGCCATTTTCTACTCAATTTGTGCATGTGGCTAAAATGGTATCACCGTGGCAACACCTGTAGCTAGTCAGCGATTTCCATTGGACGACACTACTCTAGCCTTGATTACGTGGGCACTCGTTAGTGCAAATAATTGCTTCAAGAAGAAAGTCTGTTCCGAGGGATGGGCAATAAATGTGGCCTTGCCAGTGTCACCATATCCTGAGAGCAAACATATTCAGAAGAAAGACTGCACCCCTTGCATGGAGATAGCAGCCTGGGACTATAGCCATTGACCAGATTTTAAAATATTTTTGAAATAAAGTTATTTTTTGGAGGGGGATGGGGGGGAGTGGGGGAGGGGTAGACAACTGTAGTGCAATTAACTGAGGTTAAGCCCCAAAGCCTTCCTTTCAAGTATAAATGCTAATCTTGACTTGTATTGAAAGCGTTCCTGATCTCGACTCTGCCTCTCTTTATTTACAGTGACCAATACCCCGCTTGTGACAGAGATGGAATCCTTGTCAGGAATTTTCGAAGAGTGAAGAGTGTCCTGTTTGCCTTTTGCTTTCTCCCTCTTGGCGGATGTACATTGCGGTTGTTCTACAGACAGGGTTGGCAGTGCTGGGTGTTAGGGATCATGTGACTACTCTCTCATTCCCTTCCCCGCCTCCTCTCAGTAAGCCAGATATCTGAGTGTTGTGTAACAGAGCTCAGGGCTGATGCCAAGAAGCTGGAAGCGAGGAGGCCTGAGCACCCATGTCAAAGCTTAGCATTACGAGATTTTCAACAGACTCGGTGTGTCCCCCTCAACGTGCGTTTTCTTCATCGACAAAAGGGACACAGCCATGTGTTGCCTTACACACTTGGATGGGAACCGGTCCGAACCCATCGCAGCTCGAAAACTCGGCCTGCTCTGCTGAACCAACAGTTGGAAGCTGGTAGACATCGTGAGAGTCCCACACTGCGTGCACATTCTCGGCGGTTCAGCTTGAGCAACAACGCCTTCAATAGCTGAATATTTAATGGGCCCTCACGCATCAAGAATAGAGAAAGAAAGAACGAACTTGCATTTCTATAGAACCTTTCATGACCTCAGGACATCCCAAAGTAAATTCCAGTACTTTTGAAGTAAAGTAGTAATGTACTGCTGTAATGTGGTAAATGCGGCAGCCAATTTGCGCACAGCAAGCTCTCACAAACAGCAATGTGATAATGACCTGATAATCTGAATTTTTGTTATGTTGTTTGAGGGATAAATATTGACCAGGACACTGGGGATAACTCCCCTGCTCTTCATCAAAATAGTGCATTGTGATCTTTTCCGTCCACCTGAGAAAGCAGGCGGGGCCTCGGTTTAACGTCTCATCCGAAAGACGACACCTCCAACAGTGCAGCACTCCCTCAGCACTGCACTGGCAGTACTCCCTTAGCACTGCACTGGAGTGTTAGCCTAGCTTTTGGGTTCAAGTCCTTGTAGTGGGGCTGAGAAACCACCACCTTCTGTCTCAGATACGAGAGTGCTACCCACTGCTTTGGCTAGGGTTTTTGGAGATAGCCAGTGCAGGAAGATTGTGATTCAGTGGAATGGGAAGGAGGTGAAAGAACATCACTAGGGTGGGAGGTGGTTGGATTTATGTGTACTCTAAACCTTATGTGCCCTCAGATTTTATCATTGGTTTATAAATTATAATGAATAATTTTTTTTTTAAATGGCCCTGATTTCTCCGGTGGTAACACCTCCCACCCCAGCCGGGATGCCCGCTAAAATATGGTGCGAGCCTCGGTACAAATTGCCCCTCCCGATAAAATCTTTGGTCGCCTGAAAGCAGCGGCCACGAAGCGGCACAGAATGGCCACCAACTCTCCGCAGAGAAGCCGCCATTTTGTAAATTGTCCTTCGTGTGTTTCGGAGCGGTGCCCGGGACCGCTCCGCCCACTTTCTCACAGCGGCGTGCACGTACCGTCCCCTTACCGACCGGTGGGGACCCTCTCGCAAAATTGCCCCTCGGGAATTGCCCTTTTCCCAGTACTGCTCCGCGGGAGCAGCCCCACCTATTGCTGTCGGTTCACTCCCTGTAGCATAGTGGCCCGGCCGCCCTTAAAGGGGAGGGCGCACTGCCGCGACCGCCATGTTATTTTGTCGGCCGACCACCAGGAGATGACTGCCACGGGAGATGATCCCGTGTGCAATGCAAACTCAGACGAGCCAAGCCTCTCGTGCATTTGCAGTCCCATTCCATCACGTCGGAGGGGGTCATTTCCCTGAGCGTGCGTCAGCAACCCTTCCCCCCCCCCAACTGGGTAAAATCCGCCATTTTCCAACACGTGCTTCCCTGCCGCGGCTCAGATATTTCCCCCTCCCAGGTGTCACCAGCCTCTATTGCCGTTGTGACATTAACACACATGGAAGGAAAGAAAGGATTGACATTTCTATAGCACCTTTCACATCCTCGAGACATCCCAAAGCACCTCACAGACCATGAATTATTGATCCAAGTGCAGTCGCGGTTGTTTTAGGAGGCCAAGGTGGCAACCAATGTAAGGGCCCGCTGATGACTTTCAATACTTTCCTCATCTGTCAGCAGCACAGCAGAGTGGCTTCCATACTTGGTTGGTTCCTGCGTATTTACGTTTGGCAAAAATTATAAATTTTTGTTGAATTTTATTCCTAGCCTGTTGGTATTGTATTGAACTTGTACAACAAGAGCACCAGAGAAGAGTGTCGCAGGTGAAATAAAATATGATGGATTCAGCCATTTCTATTTTCTTTTAAAAGGGGATTCATTTTTTCTTTCTCTCTATCATTGCTCCTTGTGTCTGTCTCCATGTCCCCAATCCCAGCAATGATAGCAATGACAACCAAATTTGATGGCCTCTTCTAATGTTGCTGTATCGCTACCCTTCAGAAGAATGTGCCCTGCAATAACTGTTCCTAGCTTCCTGCAGGGGAGATGGGCAAACTGACCATGGCACCCTGGTACAGGAGTCCATTCAAGTGGAGGGAGCAAAAAGAAATGTGGTAGTGGTAAGTGACAGTGTAGTCAGCGGGATAGATACTGCTCCGTGCAGCCGCCTCAGGGAGTACCGAAGGCTATGTTGCCTGCCTGGTGCCAGGGTTAAAGACATCTCCTCACAGCTGGAGAATAACTTGGAGTGGGAAGGGCAGGATCCAGTTGTTATGGTCCACATAGGAACCAACGACATAGGTAGAATTAGGAATGAGGTTCTGCTGAGGGAATTTGAGGAGCTAGGATTTAAATTAAAAAGCAGAACCTTAAAAGTAATAATCTCTGGATTGTTACCTGAGCCACATGCAAATTGGCATGGGGACAAACAGATTAGAGGTTTAAATGCGTGGCTCAAAGAGTGGTGTGGGAGGAAGGGGTTTCAGTTCATGGGGCACTGGCACCAGTACTGGGGAAAGGGAGCTGTTCCATTGGGACCATCTTCACTTAAACCGGGCTGGGACTAGGGTCCTGGCAAATGGAATAGGGCAGTAGACAGGGCTTTAAACTAATAGGTTTGATCTAATAGCCATTACGGAGACGTGGTTGAAAAGTGACCAAGGTTGGGAACTAAATATTCTAGGATACTTAACTTTTAGAAGAGATAGGCAAAATGGAAAAGGAGGAGGGGTAGTCCTGATAATAAATTGGTTAAAGACAGTAGAGAGAAAGGACCTTAGCTCCGAAAATCAAGAAGTAAATTCAATTTGAGTGAAGCAAAGAAACAGCAAGGGGCAGAAAACATTGGTGAAGTTGTTTATAGGCCCCCAAACAGTAGTGGTAATGTAGGGGACAGTATAAATCAGGAAATTAGAGGCGCATGTAACAAGGGTAATACAGTACTCATGGGGGATTTTAATCTACATATAGACTGGGCAAACCAAATTTGCGGTAATAGTGCGGAGGACAAATTCATGGAATGTATACAAGATGGTTTTCTAGACCAGTATGTTGAGGAACCAACTAAGGAACAGTTTATTTTAGATCTAGTATTGTACAATGAGAAAGGGTTAATTAATAACCTTGTAGTAAAGAAGCCTTTAGGGAAGAGTGACCATAATATGATATAATTTTATATTGAGTTTGTAAGTGATTTCGTTAAATCCAAAATTAGAGTCTTAAATCTAAACAAAGCAAACTACGTAGGTATGAGAGGCAAGTTGGCTAAGGTAGATTGGGAACCTACTTTAAAAGGTATGACAGTAGACAAGCAATAGGTAGCATTTAAAAAATTAATACATAATTTACATCTTGTGCTTTTTGTGCCTTGTTCCTTTAAGGCACAAAAACCCCACAGGAAAAGTGATTCAACCATGGCTAACAAGAGAAGTTAAAGATAGTATTAGATCAAAGGAAGAGGCTTATAATATTGTCAAAAATAGTAGGCATGAGAATTGGGAGGATTTTATAATTCAGCAAAGGAGGATCAAGAAATTGATAAGGAAAGAGAAAAAAGAATATGCGAGTAAATTAGCAAGGGACATAAAAACAGATTGTAAACGTTTCTATAGGTATGTAAATAGGAAGAGATTATTGAAAGTAAACATAAGCCCATTAGAGGCAGAGACAGGAAAAATTATAATGGACAATAAAGAAATGGCAGAGACATTAAACAAATACTTTGGGCTACAAATTCGGGTGCCCCCCGTTTGGGGACGGTAACACTTGCAAGGCGCGGGACTTTGCGCCAGGCATAGAAGTCTCGCCTCTCACGAGATATTGGGGTTACTGCCCCCACTGCGCTAAATCAAGCACTCCACTTCCTTTCTGGGGCGGTAGCAGGGCAAATGCCTTGGGAATGGGACGCACGGCTCAGCAGCGCTACGCACTGGGCCTCGTAGAGTTACCGCATAGGACACAAAGCGACTGCAGAGAGATATAGGCCCCGACGCTGGTGGACGCTAAGTTCCGCCCAAGTGCCGCCCAAAGGACCGCTGAAATCCTGATGGTACTTTAGGGCGGAAGTTTCTTGAAAAAGTCCTGGAAAGAATGCCCGGTGCAAAAAAGCGACTTACGCCCTGAATATGGGCGGCAGCGGGCGAGAGCTCCAAATCTCAGCAGTAAATGCAATCCTTGCCAAAGTGCCACCGAGGATTGAGTCGGGCCCAGGGAGGGGGGAACTGATAAAAATTAAAATTTCCAAAAAATAAAAAAAACACTGGAAAACCTTCAGGGGACCCCATCCACCTGAATCGCTGGGGAAAAAATAAATAAAAGAAGGTTACTAACCTTTTTTTTGCAGGTCTTTGTACTTACTATTTGAGGTTAAACCTGCCTCCACACAGCGGTCCTTTCCCCTGCTGCAGCGGACTCCCCCCCGGACCAAACTGGCAGCTTGGCAGGCGGGAGGACACCAATGCGCGTTGAGCGCCAGCGGACGTCAGCGGGCGGTCACCAGCAGTCTTCCCTCCCCGCCGGCGGGAGGCCTCCACCAAACTTGCTCGGAAGGGAAACCGCCCAGAAAACTCAGTGGCAGCGGGCGGTGAGTCCATCAAGTTTGGCCCCATAGACAGGTTGACTAAATGGGCAAGATCATGGCAAATGGAATACAATGTGGGGAAGTGTGAAGTTATCCACTTTGGTAAGAAAAACAAAAAAGCAGAATATTTTTTGAATGGTGAGAGACTGGGAAATGTTTGCATTCAGAGAGACCTGGGTGTCCTTGTACATGAATCACAGAAAGTTAACATGCAGGTACAGCAAGCAATTAGGAAAGCAAATGCTATGTTAGCTTTTGTTACAGAGGGATTAGAGTATAAGAGTAAATAAGTCTTACTACAATTATACAGGACATTAGTGAGGCCACACCTGGAGAACTGTGTACTGTTCTGGTCTCCTTACTGAGAGGGAGTGCAGCAAAGGTTCACTAGACTGATTCCTGAGATGAGGCGATTATCCTATGAGAAGAGATTGAGTAGACTATGCCTATATTCCTTAGAGTTTAAAAGAATGAGACATGTTAATTGAAACATATAACATTCTTAAGGGGCTTGACAGGGTTAATGGTGGGAAAATGTTTCCCCTGGTTGGGGAATCTAGATCACGAAGTCACAGTCACAAAATAATGGATAGGCCATTTAGGACTGAGATTAGGAGAAATTTCTTCACTCAAAGGGTTGTGAATTTTGGTAATTCTCTACCCCAGAGAGCTGTGGAGGCTGTCGTTGAGTATATTCAAGACAGAGGTCAATAAATTTTTAGGAATTAAGGGAGTCAAGTGATATGGGGATAGTCCAGGAAGGTGGAGTTGAGGTAGAAGATCAGCCATGATCTTGATGAATGGCGGAGCAGGCTCGAAGGGCCGAATGGCCTACTCCTACTTCAATTTCTTATGTTCTTTTGTTCTTCTCCACCTCCCTTTCTGGTGGAGCGATGGGTACCTCGGTTCCACTCAGCAACTCCCCACAGCAACAAGTCGCAAACTGATAAACCGGGGAGTGTGAGCGTGGATCCTAAGTCTGCCACTCCCTGCTCAACAGTCAGAGCTCAAACTACAAAATGCCAACTCAGTGCTTCTGCTCCCCTGCTCCATTCACACTGCAGTATTTAGCAAGGGTGCACACTAGTATTCACACAACAAAATGACTATGTTCATCCTGCACATGCACATCAGCCAACAAGGTACTCAGACAAGGATGGTGTCTTGTGGAGAAGCTGGTGAGAGCCATGGAATCCTTCCTGTCTCAATGCCATACCAAATTCCAAGAGAGAGTTGAACAAACGGGTAAGGGTAAGAACTACAATGAGCAAGCAATTAGTTTAGAATTCAACAACATTTCCCATTCAATCTTGCCATGTCAACGTGAGCTGTCACGATTGCAGGTTTTGGTCACACTGTGGATTGTTTCTGCAGGTTTCTGTTCTGAGCACTGGTGAGGGTGATGGTTCCACTGGGGAGGGCAGCCAGAGCCAAGTCCACGGCACCACGGGTGGCTCAAGTGCACAGGGGGATGAAGAAGAGTGGAAGAGCAATAGTGGTAGGGGATTCGATAGGGGAGCAGATGGGCATTTCTGTGGCCGCAGACGTGACTCCAGGATGGTATGTTGCCTCCCTGATGCCAGGGTCAAGAATGTCAATGAGCGGCTGCAGGGCATTCTGGGAGGTGAGGGTGAACAGCCAGAGGATGTGGTCAATATTGGTACCAAAGACATAGATAGAAAGAGGAATGAGGTCCTGCAGGCAGAATTTAGGGAGCAAGAAGATTAAAAAGCAGGACCTCAAAAGTAGTAATCTCCGGATTACTCCCAGTGCCATGTGTAAGTGAGTATAGAAATAGGAGGAAAGAGCAGATGAATACATGGCTGGAAGGATAGTGCAGGAGGAAGAGCTTTAGATTCCTGAGGCATTGAGACTGTTTCTGGGGGAGGTGGGACCTATACAAGCCAGACGGGTTACACCTCAACAGAGCCGGGATATTCTTGCGGGAGGGTTTGCTAGTGCTGTTGCGAAGGGTTTAAACTAGCTTGGCAGGGGGATGGGATTTTGAGAATAAATTCAGTAGGGAGAGAAGCAAAGCTAGAATTGGAAAGCAGAAAAGTAGAAAGTGAATTTGGAAGACAGGAAACAAGGGCTAGAAAATAGACAACAGAGGTCTGGCAGTGCCAAATGGTATATACTTCAATGCAAGGAGTATAGGGAATATGGCAGCTGAGCTGAGAGCACAGGTTGACACTTTGTAGTACAATATTATAGCTATAGAAACATAGAAACATAGAAAATAGGTGCAGGAGAAGGCCATTCGGCTCATCGAGCCTGCACCACCATTCAATAAGATCATGGCTGATCATTCACCTCAGTATCCCTTTCCTGCTTCCTCTCCATATCCCTTGATCCCTTTAGCCGTAAGGGCCACATCTAACTCCCTCTTGAATATATCCAACGAACTGGGATCAACAACTCTCTGCGGTAGGGAATTCCACTGGTTAACAACTCTCTGAGTGAAGAGGTTTCTCCTCATCTCAGTCCTAAATGGCTTACCCCTTATCCTTAGACTGTGTCCCCTGGTTCTGGACTTCCCCAACATCGGAAACATACTTCCTGCATCTAACCTGTCCAGTCCCGTCAGAATTTTATATGTTTCTATGAGATCCCCTTTCATCCTTCTAAACTCCAGTGAATAAAGGCCCAGTCGATCCAGTCTCTCCTCATATTTCAGTCCAGCCATCCCAAGAATCAGTCTGGTGAACCTTCGCTGCACTCCCTTAATAGCAAGAACGTCCTTCCTCAGATTAGGAGACCAAAACTGAACACAATATTCCAGGTGAGGCCTCACCAAGGCCCTGTACGACTGCAGTAAGACCTCCCTGCTCCTATACTCAAAACCCCTAGCTATGAAGGCCAACATATCATTTGTATGCCAACTTTCAATGACTGATGTTCCATGACACCCAGGTCTTGTTGCACTTCCCCTTTTTCTAATCTGTCGCCTTTCAGATAATATTCTGTCTTCGAGTTTTTGCCTCCAAAGTGGATAACCTCACATTTATCCACATTATACTGCATCTGCCATGCATTTACCCACTCACCTAACCTGTCCAAGTCAGCCTGCAGCCTCTTAGCATCCTCCTCACACCTCACACCACCACCCAGTTTAGTGTCATCTGCAAACTTGGAGATATTACACTCAACTCCTTCATCCAAATCATTAATGTATATTGTAAAGAGATGGGGTACCAGCACTGAGCCCTGCGGCACCCCACTAGTCATTGTCTGCCATTCTGAAAAGGACCCGTTTATCCCGACTCTCTGCTTCCTGTCTGCCAACCAGTTCTCTATCCATGTCAATACATTACCCCAATACCATGTGCTTTAATTTTGCACACCAATCTCTTGTGTGGGACCTTGTCAAAAGCCTTTTAAAAGTCCAAAGACACCACATCCACTGGTTCTCCCTTGTCCACTCTACATCCTCAAAAAAATGCCAGAAGATTTGTCAAGCATGATTTCCCTTTCATAAATCCATGTTGACTTGGACCGATCCTGTTACTGCTTTCCAAATGTGCTGTTATTTCGTCTTTAATAATTGATTCCAACATTTTCCCCACTACTGATGTCAGGCTAACCGGTCTATAATTACCCATTTTCTCTCTCCCTCCTTTTTTAAAAAGTGGTGTTACATTAGCTACCCCCCAGTCCATAGGAACTGATCCAGAGTCGATAGACTGTTGGAAAATGATCACCAATGCATCCACTATTTCTAGGGCCACTTCCTTAAGTACTCTGGGATGCAGACTATCAGGCCCCGGGGATTTATCGGCCTTCAATCCCATCAATTTCCAAAACACAATCTCCCGCCTAATAAGGATATCCTTCAGTTCTCCCATCTCACTAGACCCTCGGTCACCTAGTACTTCCAGAAGGTTATTTGTGTCTTCCTTCGTGAAGACAGAACTAAAGTATTTGTTCAACTTGTTTACCATTTCTTTGTTCCCCATTATAAATTCACCTGAATCTGACTGCAAGAGACCTACGTTTGTCTTCACTAATCTTTTTCTCTTCACATATCTATAGAAGCTTTTGCAGTCAGTTTTTATGTTTCCGGCAAGCTTCCTCTCATACTCTATTTTCCCCCTCCTAATTAAACCATTTGTCCTCTTCTGCTGAATTCTAAACTTCTTCCAGTCCTCAGGTTTGCTGCTTTTTCTGGCCAATTTATATGCCTCTTCCTTGGATTTAACACTACCCTTAATTTCCCTTGTTAGCCACGGTTGGGCCACCTTCCCCGTTTTATTTTTACTCCAGACAGGGATGTACAATTGTTGAAGTTCATCCATGTGATCGTTAAATGTTTTCCATTGCCTATCCACCACCATTTGCTAATCTATTCTAGCAAATTCACGTCTCATACCATCGAAGTTACCTTTCCTTAAATTTTGGACCCTAGTCTCTGAATTAACTGTGTCACTCTCCACCTTAATAAAGAATTTTACCATATTATGGTCACTCTTCCCCAAGGGGCCTCACACAACAAGATTGCTAATTAGTCTTTTCTCATTACACATCACCCAGTCTAGGATGGCCAGCCCTCTAGTTGGTTCCTCGACATATTGGTCCAGAAAACCATCCCTAATACACTCAAGGAAATCCTCCTCCATCGTATTGCTACCAGTTTGGTTAGCCCAATCAATATGTAGATTAAAGTCGCCCATGATAACTGCTGTACCTTTATTACATGCATCCCTAATTTCTTGTTTTATGCTGTCCCCAACCTCACAACTACTGTTTGGTGGTCTGTACACAACTCCCACTAGAGTTTTCTGCCTTTTGGTATTCCGCAGCTCCACCCATACAGAATCCACATCATCCAAGCTAATGTCCTTCCTTACTATTGCGTTAATTTCCTCTTTAACCAGCAACGCTACCCCATCTCCTTTTCCTTTCTGTCTATCCTTCCTGAATGCTGAATACCCCTGGATGTTGAGTTCCCAGCCTTGGTCACCCTGGAGCCATGTCTCCGTGATGCCAATTATATCATATTCATTAATTGCTGCCTGTGCAATTAACTCATCCACCTTATTATGGATACGCCTCACATTGAGGCACAGAACCTTCAAACTTGTCTTTTTAACACACTTTGCCCTTTTAGAATTTTGCTGCAATGTGGCCCTTTTTGATTTTTGCCTTGGGTTTCTCTGCCCTCCACTTTTACTTTTCTTCTTTCTATCTTTTGTTTCTGCCCCTATTTTACTTCCCTCTGTCTCCCTGCGTAGGTTCCCATCCCCCTGCCATATTTGTTTAACCCCTCCCCAACAGCACTAGCAAACACTCCTCCTGGGACATTGGTTCCAGTCCTACCCAGGTGCAGTCATCCAGTTTGTACTGGTCCCACCTCCCCCAGAACCAGTTCCAATGTCCCAGGAATTTGAAACCCTCCCTTTTGCACCAACCCTCATGCCACATATTCATCTGAGCTATCCTGCGATTCCTACTCTGACTAGCACGTGACACTGGTAGCAATCCTGAGATTACTACCTTTGAGGTCCTACTTTTTAATTTAACTCCTAGCTCCCTAAACTATTACTGATACATGGCTGAAAGAAGGGCAGGTATGGCAGTTCATGGGGATTTATCTGCCTTTAGTCCCATTATCTTACTGAGTACCACCTCCTTAGTGATAGTGATTGTGTTATGTTCTTCCCTCCTATAGCCCCTTGACTACCCACTGTTGGAATATTATTAATGTCCTCTACTGTAAAGACTGATAAAAAATATTTGTTCAGAGTTTCTGCCATCTCCATGGCCACCATTACTAATTCCCCATTCTCGTCCTCTAAGGGACCAACATTTACTCTAGACACTCTTTTCCTTTTTATATACCTATAGAAACTCTTGCTATCTGTTTTTATATTTCATGCTAGTTTACTTTCATAGTCTATCTTCCCTTTCTTAATCATTTTTTTTGTCATTCTTTGCTGGCTTTTAAAAGCTTCCCAATCTTCTGTCCTCCCACTAGTTTTGGCCACTTTGTATGCCCTTGTTTTTAATTGGATACCGTCCTTTATTTCTTTAGTTAGCCATGGATGGCTCTCTTTTCTCTTACGCCCTTTCCTCCTCACTGGAATATATTTTTCTTGAGAGTTGCAAAATATCTCCTGAAATGTACACCACTGTTCATCAAGCGTCCTACACATTAATCTATTTTCCCAGTCCACTTTAGCCAACTCAGCCCTCATACCTTCATAGTCTCCTTTATTTAAGCTTAGTACGCTGGTTAGAGATCCAACTTTCTTACCCTCCATCTGAATTTGAAATTCAACCAAGATCAGTCATTCTAAGGGGATCCTTTACTAGGAGATTTTTTATTAATCCTGTCTCATGACACAGGACCAGATCTAAGATAACCTGCCCCCTGGTTGGTTCCGTTACATACTGCTCAAGGAACTCATCCCTTATGCACTCTATGAACTCTTCCTCAAGACTACCCTGACCAATTTTATTTGTCCAATCAATATGGAGGTTAAAATCACCCTTGACCTGATAGCTTGCATCCTCGGGTCTTAAGAGAAGTAGCGCCAGGGATAGTGGATGCATTGGTTGTAATTTACCAAAATTCCCTGGATTCTGGGGAGGTCCCAGCAGATTGGAAAATTGCAAATGTAATGCCCCTATTTAAAAAAGTAGGCAGACAAAAAGCAGGAAACTATAGACCAGTTAGTCTAATATCTGTGGTTGGGAAGATGTTGGAGTCCATTTTTAAAGAAGCAGTAGCAGAACATTTGGAAAAGCAAAATTCAGTCAGGCAGAGTCAGCATGGATTTATGAAGGGGAAGTCATGTTTGCCAAATTTGATAGAATTCTTTAAGGATGGAACGAACAGGGTGGATAAAGAGGAACCAGTGGATGTGGTGTATTTGGACTTCCAGAAGGCATTTGGCAAGGTGCCACATAAAAGGTTATTGCATAAGATAAAAGTTCACAGAGTTGGGGGTAATTTATTAACATGGATAGAGGATTGGCTAACGAGCAGAAAACAGAGAGTAGGGATAAATGGTTCATTCTTGGGTTGGCAATCAGTAACCAGTGGGATGCAACAGGTATCAGTGCTGGGACCCCAACTATTTACAATCTATCGTAATGACTTGGAGGAAGGGACTGAGTGTACTTAGCCAAGTTTGCCGATGATACAAAGATGGGAGGAAAAGCAATGTTTGAGGAGAACACAAAAAATCTGCAAAAGGACATAGACAGGCTAAGTGAGTGGGCAAAAATTTGGCAGATGGAGTATAATGTTGCAAAGTGTGAGGTCATGCACTTTGGCAGAAAAAAATCAAAGAACAAGTTATTATTTAAATGGAGAAAGATTGCAAAGTGCTGCAGTACAGCAGGACCTGGGGGTACTTGTGCATGAAACACAAAAGGTTAGTATGCAGGTACAGCAAGTGATCAGGAAGGCCAATGGAATCTTGGCCTTTATTGCAAAGGGGATGGAGTATAAAAGCAGGGAAGTATTACTACAGCTATATAAGGTATTGGTGAGGCCACATCTGGAACACTGCGTGCAATTTTGGTCTCCATATTTACGAAAGGATATACTTGCTTTGGAGGCAGTTCAGAGAAGGTTCACTAGGTTGATTCTGGGGATGAAGGGGTTGACTTATGAGGAAAGGTTGAGTAGGTTGGGCCTCTATTCATTGGAGTTCAGAAGAATGAGAGGTGATTTTATCGAAATGTATAAGATTATAAGGGGGCTTGACAAGGTGGATGCATAGAGAATGTTTCCACTGATAGGGGAGATTAAAACTAGAGGGCATAATCTTAGAATGAGGGGCCGCCCAATAAAAACTGAGATGAGGAGAAATTTCTTCTCTCAGAGGGTTGTGGATCTGTGGAATTCGCTGCCTCAGAGAACTGCAGAAGCTGGGACATTGAATAAATTTAAGACAGAAATAGACAGGGAGAACGGGCAGGGAAGTGGGCCTGAGTCCATGATCGTATCAGCCATGATCGTATTGAATGGCAGAGCAGGCGCGAGAGGCCGTATGGTCTACTCTTGCACCTATTTCTTATGTTCTTATGTTCTTATATTCAACATTCCTGGTTACAGAGTTTTCAGACGGATAGAGAGGGGGTAAGAAAGGAGGAGTGCTAGCAGTTTTGATTAAAGAAACAATTACAGCTATGAGGAGGGATGATATAAGAACATAAGAACATAAGAATTAGGAACAGGAGTAGGCCATCTAGCCCCTCGAGCCTGCTCCGCCATTCAACAAGATCATGGCTGATCTGGTCGTGGACTCAGCTCCACTTACCCGCCCTCTCCCCATAACCCTTAATTCCCTTATTGGTTAAAAATCTATCTATCTGTGATTTGAATACATTCAATGAGCTAGCCTCAACTGCTCCTTGAGCAGCGAATTCCACAGATTCACAACCCTCTGGGAGAAGAAATTCCTTCTCAACTCGGTTTTAAATTGGCTCCCCCATATTTTGAGGCTGTGCCCCCTAGTTCTAGTCTCCCCGACCAGTGGAAACAACCTCTCTGCCTCTACCTTGTCTATCCCATTCATTATTTTAAATGTTTCTATAAGATCACCCCTCATCCTTCTGAACTCCAACGAGTAAAGACCCAGTCTACTCAATCTATCACATAAGGTAACCCACTCATCTCCGGAATCAGCCTAGTGAATCATCTCTGTACCCCCTCCAAAGCTAGTATATCCTTCCTTAAGTAAGGGGACCAAAACTGCACACAGTACTCCAGGTGCGGCCTCACCAATACCCTATACAGTTGCAGCAGGACCTCCCTGCTTTTGTACTCCATCCCTCTCGCAATGAAGGCCAACATTCCATTCGCCTTCCTGATTACCTGCTGCACCTGCAAACTAACTTTTTGGGATTCATGCACAAGGACCCCCAGGTCCCTCTGCACCGCAGCATGTTGTAATTTCTCCCCATTCAAATAATATTCCCTTTTACTGTTTTTTTTTCCAAGGTGGATGACCTCACATTTTCCGACATTGTATTCCATCTGCCAAACCTTAGCCCATTCGCTTAACCTATCTAACTCTCTTTGCAGCCTCTCTGTGTCCTCCACACAACCCGCTTTCCCACTAATCTTAGTGTCATCTGCAAATTTTGTTATACTACACTCTGTCCCCTCTTCCAGGTCATCTATGTATATTGTAAACAGTTGTGGTCCCAGCACCGATCCCTGTGGCACACCACTAACCACCGATTTCCAACCCGAAAAGGACCCATTTATCCCGACTCTCTGCTTTCTGTTAGCCAGCCAATTCTCGATCCATGCTAATATATTTCCTCTGACTCCGCGTACCTCTATCTTCTGCAGTAACCTTTTGTGTGGCACCTTATCGAATGCCTTTTGGAAATCTAAATACACCACATCCATCGGTACACCACTATCCACCATGCTCGTTATATCCTCAAAGAATTCCAGTAAATTAGTTAAACATGATTTCCCCTTCATGAATCCATGTTGCGTTTGCTTGATTGCACTATTCCTATCTAGATGTCCCGCTATTTCTTCCTTAATGATAGCTTCAAGCATTTTCCCAACTACAGATGTTAAACTAACCGGCCTATAGTTACCTGCCTTTTGTCTGCCCCCTTTTTTAAACAGAGGCGTTACATTAGCTGCTTTCCAATCTGCTGGTACCTCCCCAGAGTCCAGAGAATTTTGGTAGATTATAACGAATGAATCTGCTATAACTTCCGCCATCTCTTTTAATACACTGGGATGCATTTCATCCGGACCAGGGGACTTGTCTACCTTGAGTCCCATTAGCCTGTCCAGCACTACCCCCCTAGTGATAGTGATTGTCTCAAGGTCCTCCCTTCCCACATTCCCATGACCAGCAATTTTTGGCATGGTTTTTGTGTCTTCCACTGTGAAGACTGAAGCAAAATATGTTGGAAGGATCGTCAAATGAGTCCATATGGGCCGAATTGAAAAATAAAAAAGGGGCGATCACACTGTTGGGAGTGTATTATAGACCCCCAAACAGTGAGAGGGAGCTAGAAGAGCATATATGTTGGCAAAGTTCTGAGAAGTGCAAAAACAATGGGGCGGTAATCAAGTATTCTGAGCTGGTGCTCCAGTCTCTGCTCACCAGCGCTGTCTGAAGTGGGGCCTGAACACAACCCTTCTGACCCAGTGGTGGGAATGCTCACCCTGAGCCACTGGTCGCTCTGTCTGGAGTGCCACGCTGGATGTCAACCCAGTATTTAGAGACCACATTGTAGTCTCCACTCGCCGGGCTGCCTGGAGTGGTGGCTCGAACCCTTCACCTTCTGAGTCAGCGGCAGGAATGCTGCCACTCAGCCAAAGGCTCACTCCAACCAGTAAGGTGCAGAACGGAATTTTTTTGCCTGTACATTTTAACTATTCAAAGTAAAATCGGTGTGACTTGTTACTGTGAGGATTTCCAGCATTTAACTGTCACCTTCCTTTAGTCATTTGACCCCTTGAGCCTGCTCCACCATTTAATAAGATCATGGCTGATCTGATCATGGACTCAGCTCCACTTCCCTGCTCCTCCTGGCCCCACAAGGAAAGTTTTTAAAAGTCAAAAACTTACTGTTTTTGGCCCTCTCCGCTTCATAGATGGATTCATAGATTCATAGTTGGTTACCGAATGGACGAAGGCCATTCTGCCCATCGAGCCGCTGCCGGCTCTCTGCAAGAGCACTTCAGCTAGCCCCACTCGCCCACCCTTTTCCCGTAGCCCTGCTAATTTTTTTCCTTCATGTACTTATACAACTCCCTTTTGAAAGCCGCGATTGAGTCTGCCTCCACCACCTTTCTGGCAGTGCATTCCAGATCCTAACCACTCTCTGTGTAAAAAGGTTTTTCCTCTTAGTCGCCTTTGGTTATTAAGAATATAAGAAATTAGGAGCAGAAGTAGGCCATTTGACCCCTCAAGCCTGCTCCACCGTTTAATAAGATCTTGGCTGATCTGATCATGGACTCAGCTCCACTTCCCTGCCCAATCCCCATCACCCTTTATTCCCTTATTGCTCAAAAATCTGTCTATCTCCGCCTTAAATATATTCAATGACCCAACCTCCACAGCTCTCTGGGGCAGAGAATTCCACAGATTTACAACCCTCTGAGACAAGAAATTCCTCCTCATCTCAGTTTTAAATAGGCGGCTCCTTATTCTGAGACTATGCCCTAGTTTTGGTTTCCCCTCTGAGTGGAAATATCCTCTCTGCATCCACCTTGTCGAACCCCCTCATTATCTTATATGTTTCAATAAGATCACCTCTATTCTTCTGAAATCCAATGAGTAAAAGCCCAATCTACTCAACCTATCTTCATAAGTCAACCCCCTCATCTACGGAATCAACCAAGTGAACCTTCTCTGAACAGGTTCCAATGCAAGAATATCCTTCCTTAAATACGAAGACCAAAACTGTATGCAGTACTCTAGGTGTGGCCTCACCAATACCCTGTACAGTTGTAGCAGGACTTCTCTGCTATTGTACTCCATCCCCCTTGCAATACAGGCCAACATTCCATTTGCCTTCTTGATTACTTGCTGTACCTGCATACTAACTTTATGTGTTTCATGCACAAGGACCCCCAGGTACCTCTGTACTGCAGCACTTTACAATTTTTCTCCATTTAAATTTTAATTTGCTTTTCTATTTTTTCTGCCAAAGTGGATAACCTCACATTTTCCCACATTATACTCCAGCTGCCAGATCTTTGCCCACTCACTTAGCCTGTCTATATCCCTTTGCAGATTGTTTGTGTCCTCCTCACAATATGCTTTCCCACCCATCTTTGTATCATCAGCAAACTTGACTACATTACACTCAGTCCCTTCATCCAAGTCATTAATATAGATTGTAAATAGTTGAGGACCCAGCATCGATCCCTGCGGCACCCCACTAGTTACTGTTTGCCAACCAGAAGATGACCCATTTATCCCGACTATCTGTTTTCTGTTAGTTAGCCAATCCTCTATCCATGTTAATATATTACTACCAACCCCATGAACTTTTATCTTGTGCAATAACCTTTTATGTGACACCTTATCAAATGCCTTCTGGAAATCCAAATACACCACATCCACTGGTTCCCCCTTATTCACCCTGCTCGTTATATCCTCAAAGAACTCCAGTAAATTTGTCAAACACAATTTCCCTTTAATAAAACCATGCTGACTCTGTTTAATTGAATTATGGTTTTCTAAATGTACTGATACTGCTTCCTTAGTAATGGACTCCAGCATTTTCCCAACGACAGATGTTAGGCTAACTGGTCTATAGTTTCCTGCTTTTTGTCTGCCTCCTTTTTTAAATAGGAGTGTTACATTTGTGGTTTTCCAATCCGCTAGGACCTCCCCAGAATCCAGGGAATTTTGGTAAATTACAACCAATGCATCCAGTATCTCTGCAGCCACTTCTTTTAGGACCCTAGGATGCAAGCCATCAGGTCCAGGGGACTTGTCCGCCTTTTGTCCCATTATTTTACCAAGTATTACTTCTTTAGTGAAAGTGATTGTATTAAGTTTCTCCCTCCCTATAGCCCCTTGATTAACCATGATTGGGATGTTTTTAGTGTCTTCTACTGTGAAGACCGATCCAAAATATTTATTCAAAGTCTCTGCCATTTCCCTGTTCCCCATTATTAATTCCTCGGTCTCATCCTCTAGTGGACCAACATTTACTTTAGCCACTCTTTTCTTTTTTATGTACTTGTAGAAACTCTTACTATCTGTTTTTATATTTCGTGCTAATTTACTTTTATAATCTATCTTCCCTCTCTTTATTATTTTTTTAGCTGGCTTTTAAAATTTTCCTAATTCTCTGGCCTCCCACTAGTCTTGGCCACATTGTATGCCCTTGTTTTCAATTTGATACCATCCCTTATTTCCTTTAGTCACGGATGGTTATCCCTTCTCTTACAGACTTTCCTTCTCATTGGGATATATTTCATTGAGAGCTATGAACTATCTCCTTAAATGTCTGCCACTGCTTATCAACCGTTCCAATCGTGACAACTGTTCTTTTGTCAATCACCTGGGTTGGCTGTGCGGGAAACTCACTGCCACTTCCCGCATGGGCCATAGAAACATAGAAACATAGAAACATAGAAACATAGAAAATAGGTGCAGGAGCAGGCCATTCAGCCCTTCTAGCCTGCACCGCCATTCAATGAGTACATGGCTGAACATGAAACTTCAGTACCCCTTCCTGCTTTCTCGCCATAACCCTTGATCCCCCGAGTAGTAAGGACTTCATCTAACTCCCTTTTGAATATATTTAGTGAATTGGCCTCAACTACTTTCTGTGGTAGAGAATTCCACAGGTTCACCACTCTCTGGGTGAAGAAGTTTCTCCTCATCTCGGTCCTAAATGGCTTACCCCTTATCCTCAGACTGTGACCCCTGGTTCTGGACTTCCCCAACATTGGGAACATTCTTCCTGCATCTAACCTGTCTAAACCCGTCAGAATTTTAAACGTTTCCATGAGGTCCCCTCTCATTCTTCTGAACTCCAGTGAATACAAGCCCAGTTGATCCAGTCTTTCTTGATAGGTCAGTCCCGCCATCCCGGAAATCAGTCTGGTGAATCTTCGCTGCACTCCCTCAATAGCAAGAATGTCCTTCCTCAAGTTAGGAGACCAAAACTGCACACAATACTCCAGGTGTGGCCTCACCAAGGCCCTGTACAACTGTAGCAACACCTCCCTGCCCCTGTATTCAAATCCCCTCGCTATGAAGGCCAACATGCCATTTGCTTTCTTAACCGCCTGCTGTACCTGCATGCTAACCTTCAATGACTGATGTACCATGACACCCAGGTCTCGTTGCACCTTCCCTTTTCCTAATCTGTCAGCATTCAGATAATAGTCTGCCTCTCTGTTTTTACCACCAAAGTGGATAACCTCACATTTATCCACATTATACTTCATCTGCCATGCATTTGCCCACTCACCTAACCTATCCAAGTCACTCTGCAGCCTCATAGCATCCTCCTCGCAGCTCACACTGCCACCCAACTTAGTGTCATCCGCAAATTTGGAGATACTGCATTTAATCCCCTCGTCTAAATCATTAATGTACAATGTAAACAGCTGGGGCCCCAGCACAGAACCTTGCGGCACCCCACTAGTCACTGCCTGCCATTCTGAAAAGTACCCATTTACTCCTACTCTTTGCTTCCTGTCTGACAACCAGTTCTCAATCCACGTCAGCACACTACCCCCAATCCCATGTGCTTTAACTTTGCACATTAATCTCTTGTGTGGGACCTTGTCGAAAGCCTTCTGAAAGTCCAAATATACCACATCAACTGGTTCTCCTTTGTCCACTTTACTGGAAACATCCTCAAAAAATTCCAGAAGGTTTGCCAAGCATGATTTCCCTTTCACAAATCCATGCTGACTTGGACCTATCATGTCACCATTTTCCAGATGCACTGCTATGACATCCTTAATAATTGATTCCATCATTTTACCCACTACTGAGGTCAGGCTGACCGGTCTATAATTCCCTGTTTTCTCTCTCCCTCCTTTTTTAAAAAGTGGGGTTACATTGGCTACCCTCCACTCCATAGGAACTGATCCAGAGTCAATGGAATGTTGGAAAGTGACTGTCAATGCATCCGCTATTTCCAAGGCCACCTCCTTAAGTACTCTGGGATGCAGTCCATCAGGCCCTGGGGATTTATCGGCCTTCAATCCCATCAATTTCCCCAACACAATTTCCCGACTAATAAAGATTTCCCTCAGTTCCCCCTCCTTACTAGACCCTCTGACCCCTTTTATATCCGGAAGGTTGTTTGTATCCTCCTTAGTGAATACCGAACCAAAGTACTTGTTCAATTGGTCTGCCATTTCTTTGTTCCCCGTTATGACTTCCCCTGATTCTGACTGCAGGGGACCTACGTTTGTCTTTACTAACCTTTTTCTCTTTACATACCTATAGAAACTTTTGCAATCCGCCTTAATGTTCCCTGCAAGCTTCTTCTCGTACTCCATTTTCCCTGCCCTAATCAAACCCTTTGTCCTCCTCTGCTGAGTTCTAAATTTCTCCCAGTCCCCAGGTTTGCTGCTATTGCTGGCCAATTTGTATGCCACTTCCTTGGCTTTAATACTATCCCTGATTTCCCTAGATAGCCACGGTTGAGCCACCTTCCCTTTTTTATTTTTATGCCAGACAGGAATTTACAATTGTTGTAATTCATCCATGCGGTTTCTAAATGTCTGCCATTGTCCATCCACAGTCAACCCCCTAAGTATCATTCGCCAATCTATCCTAGCCAATTCACGCCTCATACCTTCAAAGTTACCCTTCTTTAAGTTCTGGACCATGGTCACTGAATTTACTGTTTCATTCTCCATCCTAATGCAGAATTCCACCATATTATGGTCACTCTTCCCCAAGGGGCCTCACACAATGAGATTGCTAATTAATCCTCTCTCATTACACAACACCCAGTCTAAGATGGCCTCCCCCCTAGTTGGTTCCTCAACATATTGGTCTAGAAAACCATCCCTTATGCACTCCAGGAAATCCTCCTCCACCGTATTGCTTCCAGTTTGGCTAGCCCAATCTATGTGCATATTAAAGTCACCCATTATAACTGCTGCACCTTTATTGCATGCACCCCTAATTTCCTGTTTGATGCCCTCCCCAACATCCCTATTACTGTTTGGAGGTCTGTACACAACTCCTACTAACGTTTTTTGCCCTTTGGTGTTCTGCAGCTCTACCCATATAGATTCCACATCATCCAAGCTAATGTCTTTCGTAACTATTGCATTAATCTCCTCTTTAACCAGCAATGCTACCCCACCTCCTTTTCCTTTTATTCTATCCTTCCTGAATGTTGAATACCCCTGAATGTTGAGTTCCCAGCCCTGATCATCCTGGAGCCACGTCTCCGTAATCCCAATCACATCATATTTGTTAACGTCTATTTGCACAATTAATTCATCCACCTTATTGTGGATACTCCTTGCATTAAGACACAAAGCCTTCAGGCTTGCTTTTTTAACACCCTTTGTCCTTTTAGAATTTTGCTGTACAGTGGCCCTTTTTGTTCTTTGCCTTGGGTTTCTCTGCCCTCCACTTTTCCTCATCTCCTTTCTGTCTTTTGCTTTTGCCTCCTTTTTGTTTCCCTCTGTCTCCCTGCATTGGTTCCCATCCCCCTGCCATATTAGTTTAAATCCTCCCCAACAGCACTAGCAAACACTCCCCCTAGGACATTGGTTCCGGTCCTGCCCAGGTGCAGACCGTCCGGTTTGTACTGGTCCCACCTCCCCCAGAACCGGTTCCAATGCCCCAGGAATTTGAATCCCTCCCTGCTGCACCACTGCTCAAGCCACGTATTCATCTGCGCTATCCTGCGATTCCTACTCTGACTATCACGTGGCACTGGTAGCAATCCCGAGATTACTATTTTTGAGGTCCTACTTTTTAATTTAGCTCCTAGCTCCTTAAATTCGTTTCGTAGGACCTCATCCCTTTTTTTAACCTATGTCGTTGGTACCAATGTGCACCACGACAACTGGCTGTTCTCTCTCCCATTTCAGAATGTCCTGCACCCGCTCCGAGACATCCTTGATCCTTGCACCAGGGAGGCAACATACCATCCTGGAGTCTCGGTCGCGGCCGCAGAAACGCCTATCTATTCCCCTCACCATTGAATCCCCTATCACTATTGCTCTCCCACTCTTTTTCTTGCCCTCCTGTGCAGCAGAGCCAGCCACGGTGCCATGAACTTGGCTGCTGCTGCCCTCCCCTGATGAGTCATTCCCCTCAACAGTACTCAAAACAGTGTATCTGTTTTGCAGGGGGATGACCACAGGGGACCCCTGCACTACCTTCCTTGCACTACTCTTCCTGCTGGTCTTCCATTCCCTATCTGGCCGTGGACCCTTTCCCTGCGGTAAGACCAACTCACTACACGTGATACTCACGTCATTCTCAGCATCGTGGATGCTCCAGAGTGAATCCACCCTCAGCTCAAATTCCGTAACGCGGACCGTCAGGAGCTTGAGGTGGATACACTTCCTGCACACGTAGTCGTCAGGGACACCAGAAGCGTCCCTGAGTTCCCACATGGCACAGGAGGAGCATAACACCCGACCGAGCTCTCCTGCCATGACTTAACCCTTAGATACACTTAAATTGGTAATTTAAGTCTAGTAAAATGTTGCACTCGGGTCACTGTAGTGTGAAGGGGTACCTGATGTGTATGTACTAAACAGGAAACCAATTACTCCATTGTGGGTAAGTGACCTGGCTGATGTTAATTGCCCGCCAGGGGGGTTAAAATAGCCCCATGTGCCCTTTGCACTTGTCCTCACAGGCACTTCTCCAACTGTTTTGAAGGCAGACTGAAACCATTGATAGGATGGAGCCAAATATAAATCATTAGGATGCTTTTATCTCATTGACAGCAAGTGAGCTTACGGAGGTACAGCCAAAGCAAATTCTGCTTACTTAGCTCAATCTCACTTCTCGCCTCAAAAAAATGGGAGAAACTAAACCAGTCCCTTTCATGTGCTGCCTTACATCTTCTAACATCAAAAAACTTACATCCTCCATTATATCTCCCAGCTCTGGACCTCCAGCCTGTCCCTCACAATCTCATCTTTTCTAAAATTGGACTGACTTCCCACATGTCCTTTTCTCTCTGCCTCTCCAGCCAGGGGAGAGTTGCTGCATTGAGTTCCTTCACCCTTCGTGATTCTCCAGGAGACATGACCATAAAACTAGCTATCACCCCCCCTCCCCCACCCCCACACTCCCCCAGGGTAGAGGTTTAAGGAAAATATCTCTTGCTGTTCAAAATGAATGAGGACCACCCTGGATAATGGGGTTAGGTTTGAACTAGATTGTGAGCTGTCACTGCACAAACGAGCCGGTCTGGCTTCAATGCATATCTTCAATCCCTGCAGCCTGTGGCCATTTCTTAAAATCTGTGCGAATTCACCTTGTTTCAAAGCACAGCACTTACACATACATCAATCACAGAATCTTTCCATGAAGACAACAAATATCTATAATCCCTCAAATGTGACAGTTACATTACTATATTGGGATTTGTGCAGTGGGAATGGATGTGAAGAGATTTGGTACATTGGGATGTGGTACAATGGGAGTGCATGTAAATGGGATTGGTACATTGGGACTTTGGAATTATTTATGATGGGAATGAGTATAAAAGAGATGGGAATATTGGTATGTTGGGTTTTCACATAATGGGAGTGATTTTAACGGAATTTGGTGCATTGGGATTTTATACAATGGGATGATTATAAAGGGATTTGGTACATTGGGATTTTGTACAATGAGAGTGATTTTTAAAGTGATTTAGTATAATGGGTGTTATGTATGTTAACTGGGTTTTACCTGCCACCAGAGGGAGCGACTGTCGGAGTCCTAATGGTCACTGGCAGACATGTGCAAGCCAGTTTTGGCAGCCATGTTGAATCCTCACTTTGAGAATAAATAAACTGGAGTAAGGTCATGTCTGAACTAGCTCACCATACTTAGCCTCGTGGAGTTATTCGATATTTAACAATTGGCGACGAGTTAAAAATACGAACTTTCACGCAACCATGTGTGTTGGAATTTTGGAGAGATTCGTGGAAGGTGAAGACTGGGAGGATTTCACTGATCACCTCGACCCGTACTTCATAGCCAACGGATTGGAAGGAACCGATAACACAATTAAGCATAGGGCGGGTCTCCTCACCATTTGTGGGTCAAAACTTTATGGCCTTATCAAGAATCTACTCTCACCCACTCGACCAATGGATAAAACTTACGATGAATTGTGTACGCTGGTTCGGAACCACTTTAAACCGAAGGAAAGCATCATCATGGCGAGGTATCGTTTCTATACGCACAATCACTCCGAGGTCCAGGACGTGGCAGAATTTGTCGCCCACCTGAGATTTCTCACTGGGCCGTGCAACTTCGAAGCTGCATTGGAGGAAATTCTGCGGGCCTTTTTCGTGCTTGGCATTGGCCACAAGGTCATCCTTCGAAAGCTGCTGGTTGCTGAATCTCTAGACCTGAGCAGGGCTATCACGATCACCCAGGCATGCATGTCCATGGATGAAAAATCAAACCAGATATCTTCCCAGCATCGAAACTCACCAGCAAATGCTGTGCATAAAATAATATCGTTGGCAGGCAGAGCTGCACATGGCAGAGCCTACTTGTCCGCACTCGTACAACCTGTAACTGTTCAAAATCCACCATCGGGGGTGAATCAAATCTCGCCTTCTTGGCGTTGCGTGGGCTATCATCAGGCCCATCAATGCCGATTCAAGCAATATGTGTGCAAAGACTGTGCAACAATGGGGCACCTTCAGCGAATGTGTCCATAACCGAGCAAGCGTGCTGCGACACACCATGTGGCTGAGGATGATCGATCCAGCGTTGATCAAGTGGCACAGGCAACTCAACCCGAGGTACAGGATGAAGAAGTGTATGGGGTACATTCATTTACCAAAAGTTCTCCGATAGTGCTGGAAGTTAAATTAAATGGGTTTCCAGTATCCATGGAATTGGACACGGGTGCAAGTCAGTGAATAATGAGCCAGAGGGCTTTCAAAAAGTTGTGGGACACTAAGGCAAAAAGACCTAAACTGAGCCCAATCAATGCGAAGCTGTGTACCTACACCAAAGAGCTCATACCAGTCATTGGCAGTGCGGCAGTAAAGGTATCAAACGATGGAGCTGTGCAAGATTTATCGTTGTGGATTGTTCCAGGCAATAGCCCAATGCTGTTCGGCAGGAGTTGGCTTGAGAGAATTAAATGGAACTGGAACGATATTAAAGCCTTATCATCAGTGGATGATGCTTCATGTGCTCAAATGCTGAGCAAGTTTCCCACTTTCTTCGGACCAGGCATCGGCAACTTCACGGGACTGAAGGTTCAGATCCACCTTGGCCCGAATGCAAGACCCATCCATCACAAGGCTTGGGCAGCTCCGTACATGATGAGGGAGAAAGTCAAGATCAAACTGGACAGACTTCAACGGGAAGGAATCATATCACCAGTTGAAGGGTGAAAAATTCATGAGAACCGCCCTCCCCCCCAGTGTTTGGGCTCATTCGAAAGGAAATTTAATTTGGGACTATCTATCGGAAAGTTTGAAATTCTAAAGTGCTTATGGAAGAAACTACGAACTTTAATCGAATTTTGGATTTTTACAAGACAAATTCAAGCCTGTGGGCAGTCCTAAGGAACAAAAGAAGCCCATTTGATTATTGGAACTGTCTGGGTTTTGGGATTAAGTTAACCTACCTGGAGGAATGGACATTCGAAAACCCTTCTCCACAAGAGACATTTACATTAGAACAATAACTCAGAGATGGCCAACCATCAAACCAAACTGAGAAAAGTCATCTTCAACATAAATAAGAACAAAGGGCCCACTACAGCCTGTATGCAAAAAACTAAGCACAAAAGGACATTGCAATTACCAAGCTAATATTTCCATCAGGAAATAGATTTAGAAATGCAACTCACCCAAGACATATTAACTTTTAACGAGCCCGCCAAAATATTACAAAGAAAAGTCAAGCCCGCCAAATTTAAACAAAGAATTCTGAACTGATTTGGCGTGAAGATTAGAACAGCTCAAACCGTATAACTGGCCCCCTGTTTTAACAGAGGGTATGACACTCTGATGTCATCAAGAAGGGAGCGAAACCAACGCGACAGTTGTAAACTAACTTCTCCAGCCTCGAAATCCTGAATTCCTGAAGGAAGGAAGAACATCACCATCGCGGCAGCCACCGACCACAGCCAGCGTGGTTCCAACGAAAAACCACCGCGATCGACCAAACTTGAAACAAAACTCCAACAGGAAGAAACCGAAGAATCAAAAGTTTCCACTCTACAATCTAAGGCCTGACTACCAACAGGTGAAAACATTACCTAAAGAGGCTTTGAAACTATTTCTAACAAAGAAAACCGGTTACTTACCCCATAGATCCAAAATGCGCCTTACCGCATCAGTGGACTCAACCCAACTGACGATTGCGCAGTAAGAAGTCTTCTCCGACGTTCGGGGTACGGCAAGCAGAACCTACAGAATTCAACGAACTTCGAAATCGCGAACTACCGCTAACTGACCATAAAGGATTGGTAAGCATAATCCCTGCCCGCCCTGGAGTCTAACCTAGCTGGAATTAGGTATTGGGAGGTGGGAGGTGTCATTTTTACTGTAACCCCCTTTGAACGTGTAATGTATTGTTCTTTATTAGCGTGATTATAAGTTTGACATTATATTTTCTTGTCGTAATAAAGTCAAAGTTCTTTTGCATCAAACCAGTTGTCCTTTTCATTTTGTCACACCCCCCAAATAAACCCAGAGTCCAGAACCCAAGGGAGTGGGAGCGATTCGAACTGCTCAAGTTGGGCAGAGGTGAACCTGATCCCCGGGACTACCCCCTTACACAGTCGAGTTCAGCGAATTGGCCAATCCAATTGTCCAGGTGTTGAAAAGTGATGGCACGGTCAGGATCTGTGGCGACTATAAAGTAATGAGTCTCGATGCAGTACCCATTACCCAAGGCTGACGACCTGTTTGCAATGCTAGTGGGGGGGAAGTTGTTCACCAAATTGGACCTAACCTCCGCTTACAGAGCTGGTCGAATCGTCGAACAAACTGACGTGCATCAACACGCACAAAGGACTGTTTATATACCACAGATGCCCTTTCAGAATTCGCTCAGCAGCAGCCATATTTCAGAGAAACATGGAGAGTTTGCTGAAGTCCTCCTGAGAACTGTCGTGTTCCAAGATGACATCCTGATCACCGGTCGTGACGTCACCGAACACCTGCACAACCTGAAAGAGGTTCTACGTCATCTGGACAGACTGGGACTCAGGCTAAAATGCTCCAAGCGTGTTTTCATGGCACCAGAAGTCGAATTTCTGGGGAGAAAGATTGCAGCAGATGACATCAGGCCTACGGACTCGAAGACAGAGGCCATCAAGAATGCACCCAGACCCCAGAGTGTGACGGAGCTGCGTTCATTCTTGGGTCTTCTCAACTATTTCGGTAACTTTCTACCTAGTTTGAGCACATTGCTGGAGCCCTTGCACATGTTGCTGAGAAAGGGTAATGACTGGGTTTGGGGCAAATCTAAAGACAGAGCCTTTGAGAAGGCCAGGAACCTGCTATGTTCCAATAAATTACTGGTACACTATGACCCATGTAAGCGGTTAGTGCTGGCCTGCGACGCCTCATCATATGGGGTCAGTTGTTTGTTCCAGCAAGCCAATGTAGTAGGCAAACTCCAATCAGTTGCATACACATCCAGAAGTCTGTCTAAGGCTGAAAGAGCCTATATATGGTAGAGAAAGAGGCTTTACCATGCGTATATGGGGTTAGGAAAATACACCAATACCTGTTTGGGCTTCGGTTTGAGCTTGAAACAGACCACAAGCTGCTCATTTCATTGTTTTCTGAGAGCAAAGGTGTAAACACCAACGCCTCGTCCCGCATCCAAAGGTGGACACTGACATTATCCACTTATGATTATGTCATCCGACACAGACCAGGCACTGAAAACTGTGCTGATGCGCTTAGCCGGCTAACATTGCCCACAACCTGGGTGGAAATACCGCAGCCCGTAGACTTGCTGCTGGTTATGGACGCTTTCGAGAGCGAGGGGTCACCCGTCACGGCTCGCCAAATTAGAACCTGGACCAGCCAGGATCCTGTACTATCAAGCGTAAAAAGATGTGTCCTAAATGGAAATTGGACTGCCATTCCCAGGGAAATGCAGGATGAAATTAAGCCTTATAGCCGCCGCAAAGATGAATTGTCTATTTAGTCTGATTGTCTGTTATGGGGTAATCATGTTGTTATGCCAAAAAATGGCAGGGAAACTTTTGTGCGAGATTTACACAGTATCCACCAATACATTGTCATGATGAAGGCCATTGCCAGGTCTCACGTTTGGTGGCCGAACTTGGAGTCATGCGTGCACCAATGCAACACTTGCATGCAACTGAGCAATGCACCTGTGGAGGCTCCGCTGAGTCTGTGATCATGGTCATCCAAACTGTGGTCAAGGATCCACATAGACTTTGCCGGCCCCTTTCTCAGCAATATGTTTTAGTGGTAGTGGATGCTTACTCCAAATGGATTGAATGCATAATCATGTCACTCAGCACGTCCACAACCACTATTGAAAGCCTCCGGGCCATGTTCGCCACCCATGGCCTGCCCGACGTCCTTGTCAGCGACAACAGACCGTGTTTCACCAGTTCGGAGTTCCGCAAGTTGATGACCTGTAATGTCATCAAGCATGTCTAAAAAAGGGGGCAAACAATAGGCAGGTAACTATAGGCCGGTTAGTTTAACATCTGTAGTGGGGAAAATGCTTGAAACTATCATTAAGGAAGAAATAGTGGGACATCTGGATAGGAATAGTGCAATCAAGCAGACACAGCATGGATTCATGAAAGGGAAATCATGTTTAACTAACTTACTGGAATTCTTTGAGGATATAATGAGCATGGTGGATAGAGGTGTACCGATGGATGTGGTGTATTTAGATTTCCAAAAGGAATTCGATAAGGTGCCACACAAAAGGTTACTGCAGAAGATAAAGGTACGCGGAGTCAGTGGAAATGTATTAGCATGGATAGAGAATTGGCTGGCGAACAGAAAGCAGAGAGTTGGGATAAATGGGTCCTTTTCCAGTTGGAAATCAGTGGTTAGTGGTGTGCCACAGGGATCAATGCTGGGACCACAACTGTTTACAATATACATAGATGACCTAGAGGAAGGGACAGAGTGTAGTGCAACAAAATTTGCAGATGACACGAAGATTAGTGGGAAAGCGGGTTGTGTAGAGGACTCAGAGAGGCTGCAAGGAGATTTGGATAGGTTAAGCGAATGGGCTAAGGTTTGGCAGATGGAATACAATGTCGGAAAATGTGAGGTCATCCACCTTGGGAAAAAAAACAGTAAAAGGGAATATTATTTGAATGGGGAGAAGTTACAACATGCTGTGGTGCAGAGGGACCTGGGGGTCCTTGTGCATGAAACTCTTTTGAGTTTACCTGAAAATAAACATAAACATTAAACGGTGCCACCCGACCTGGGTGACACTCCAGACATTTACAAGGCCCTTTTTTTTTTTTTCCCCTTTTTTTTTTGTTTTTTTTTGTGTTTTTCTTTTTTTGGTTTTTTTTTTGGGCACTAAAATCACCCAAAAGGTTAGTTTGCAGGTGCAGCAGGTAATCAGGAAGGCAAATGGAATGTTGGCCTTCATTGCGAAAGGGATGGAGTACAAAAGCAGGGAGGTGTTGCTGCAACTGTATAAGGTATTGGTAAGGCCGCACCTGGAGTACTGCGTGCAGTTTTGGTCACCTTACTTAAGGAAGGATATACTAGCTTTGGAAGGGGTACAGAGACGATTCACTAGGCTGATTCGAGAAATGAGGGGGTTACCTTATGATGATAGATTGAGTAGACTGGGTCTTTATTCCTTGGAGTTCAGAAGGATGAGGGGTGATCTTATAGAAACATTTAAAATCATGAAAGGGATAGACAAGATAGAGGCAGAGAGGTTGTTTCCATTGGTGTGGGAGACTAGAACTAGGGGGCACAGCCTCAAAATACGGAGGAGCCAATTTAAAACCGAGTTGAGAAAGAATTTCTTCTCCCAGAGGGTTGTGAATCTGTGGAATTCTCTGCCCAAGGAAGCAGTTGAGGCTAGCTCATTGAATGTTTTCAAATCAAAGATAGATAGATTTTTAAGCAATAAGGGAATTAAGGGTTACGGGGAGCGGGCGGGTAAGTGGAGCTGAGTCCACGACCAGATCAGCCATGATCTTATTGAATGGCGGAGCAGGCTCGAGGGGCTAGATGGCCTACTCCTGTTCCTAATTCTTATGTTCTTATGTTATGTCAGGGCTGCCCCTTTCAAACCCGGTCTAATGGTCAAGCGGAGGGGGCAGTCCAAACCATTAAGCAGAGCCTAAAAGGCATGACTCACAGCTCCCTACAGACACGCTTGTCCTGCATTCTGCTCAGTTACTGGACGAGACCCACTCGCTCACTGGGGGTCCTTCCTGCCGAGCTGTTAATGAAGAGAGGCCTCAAAACCAGGTTCTCACTTGTACACCCGGATCTCAATGATCACATCGAAACCAGAAGGCAACGGCAGCAATGGTACCACGATCGCGTGGCATTGCTGTTCATGACCCTGTGTTTGTCCTGAATTATGGTCATGGTCCAAAGTGGGTTGCTGGCACGGTTTTGGCCAAGGAGGGGAACAGGGTGTTTGTAGTCAAACTGTTAAATGGACAAATGTGCAAGAAGCACATCGACAAAACCAAACTGCAATTCACAGACAACCCAGAACAAATTGAAGATGACATCATCATCGACCAACCAACACACATCCAACCATCAGTCAATCACGAAGACGAACCTACCATCCCCGACAATCCTGTCAGACCGACTGCTCCGCAATGCAGCAATGGTCCTACAAACTCATCCAAGCTTGGGTTCGAACTGAGAAGATCAACCAGGGAGCGGAAGGCCCCTGACTATCTCAACTTGTAAATACAACCTGTACCAAGGACTTTGGGGGGAATGATGTTATGTCTGTTAACTGGGTTTTATCTGTCACTGGAGGACGCGACTGTCAGAATCCTAATGGTCACTGGCAGACACGTGCAAGCTGTGTATATAATGTTGGCAGCCATGTTGAATCCTCACTTTGAGAATAAATAAACTGGAGTAAGGTGATGCCTGAACTAGCTCACCGTACTTAGCCTCGTGGAGTTATTCGATGCTTAACAATGGGAGAGTAAATGGATTTGGTCCATTGATGTATTAAATTTCTGCACACTGCAAAAGTTTAGTACATTGACATTCTATGTTTGAAACAGATTCCTGAGTGCCTCTTTGAAATCTGTCTTTGTAAATATACTTCCTCAGTTTGATTTGATTTGTGACCCTGCCGTTTCCCTTTGTGACCTTATTACCACCACTATCTGATATTATAGGAAGTCAGACAACTTTTGTGAGGGAACTGAAGCTTTGAAGGGTATTATCCACCTGTTCTCTCAGTCTTAGATGGTGTACAGTGTGCATGCAACAAACGAGGCCTGAGGGACACCTTCACCTGAGCACACATGCACCACACAGCAACACTGGCCCTCCACAACTCTGTGCTTTCCAGCTGCTATTCAGACTCATGCTGGATGTCGACCTTTTTGGATTTCCTACTCCCTGACACCAGGGCATCACACATCAGCATAAAAGTTGCCATGCGTGAGACAGGACCCAAAACTGCAGATTCCACTGGGCAAAAAATATTGATGAGATTTAAGTGCATTTTCTGCCAGCCAGAGCAGAGTAGCACTGGGGTAAATGTAAACCACAAGGTGATAGGAAGGGACAATATGTATGAATATAAAGGGGCTGGAGGAGGGGTCAAAACTGAAAATCATGGTTTAAAAACTAGTATTAAAACACTCTACCTAAACGCATGCAGCATTCGAAATAAAGTAAATGAGTTGACGGCACAAATCATTACAAATGGGTATGATTTGGTGGCCATTACAGAAACGTGGTTGCAGGGGGGCCAAGACTGGGAATTAAACATACAGGGGTATCTGACAATTCGGAAAGATAGACAAAAAAGGAAAGGAGGTGGGGTAGCTCTGTAATAAAGGATGATATCAGGGCACTTGTGAGAGACGATATTGGCTCTAATGAACAAAATGTTGAATCATTGTGGGTGGAGATTAGAGATAGTAAGGGGAAAAAGTCACTGGTGGGTGCAGTTTATAGGCCCCCAAATAATAACTTCACGGTGGGGCGGGCAATAATCAAGGGAATAATGGAGGCATGTGAAAAAGGAACGGCAGTAATCATGGGGGATTTTAACCTACATATCAATTGGTCAAATCAAATCGCACGGGGTAGCCTTGAGGAGGAATTCATAGAATTCATACGGGATTGTTTCTTAGAACAGTATGTTACAGAACCTACAAGGGAGCAAGCTATCTGAGATCTGGTCCTATGAAATGAGACAGGAATAATAAACGATCTCCGAGTAAAAGATCCTCTCGGAATGAGTGATCACAGTATGGTTGAATTTGTAATACAGATCGAGGATGAGGAAGTAGTGTCTCAAACGAGCGTACAATGCTTAAACAAAGGGGACTACAATGGGATGATGGCAGAGTTGGCTAAAGTAGACTGGAAACACAGATTAAATGGTGGCACAATTGAGGAACGGTGGAGGACTTTTAAGGAGCTCTTTCATAGTGCTCAACAAAAATATATTCCAGTGAAAAAGAAGGGCGGTAAGAGAAGGGATAACCAGCCGTGGATAACCAAGGAAATAAAGGAGAGTATCAAATTAAAGACCAATGCGTATAAGGTGGCCAAGGTTAGTGGGAAACTAGAAGATTGGGAAAATTTTAAACAACAGCAAAGAATGACTAAAAAAAGCAATAAAGAAAGGAAAGATAGATTACGAAGGTAAACTTGCGCAAAACATAAAAACAGATAGTAAAAGCTTTTACCGATATATAAAACGGAAGAGAGTGACTAAAGTAAATGTTGGTCCCTTAGAAGATGAGAAGGGGGATTTAATAATGGGAAATGTGGAAATGGCTGAGACCTTAGACAATTATTTTGCTTCGGTCTTCACAGTGGAAGACACAAAAACCATGCCAAAAATTGCTGGTCACGGGAATGTGGGAAGGGAGGACCTTGAGATAATCACTATCACTAGGGAGGTAGTGTTGGACAGGCTAATGGGACTCAAGGTAGACAAGTCCCCTGGCCCGGATGAAATGCATCCCAGGGTATTAAAAGAGATGGTGGAAGTTATAGCAGATGCATTCGTTATAATCTACCAAAATTCTCTGGACTCTGGGGAGGTACCAGTGGATTGGAAAGCAGCTAATGTAACGTCTCTGTTTAAAAAAGGGGGCAGACAAAAGGCAGGTAACTATAGGCCGGTTAGTTTAACATCTGTAGTGGGGAAAATACTTGAAGCTATCATTAAGGAAGAAATAGCGGGACATCTAGATAGGAATAGTGCAATCAAGCAGACGCAACATGGATTCATGAAGGGGAAATCATGTTTAACTAATTTACTGGAATTCTTTGAGGATATAATGAGCATGGTGGATAGAGGTGTACCGATGGATGTGGTGTATTTAGATTTCCAAAAGGCATTCGATAAGGTGCCACACAAAAGGTTACTGCAGAAGATAAAGGTACGCGGAGTCAGAGGAAATGTATTAGCATGGATCGAGAATTGGCTGGCTAACAGAAAGCAGAGAGTCGGGATAAATGGGTCCTTTTCGGGTTGGAAATCAGTGGTTAGTGGTGTGCCACAGGGATCGGTGCTGGGACCACAACTGTTTACAATATACATAGATGACCTAGAAGAGGGGACAGAGTGTAGTGTAACAAAATTTGCAGATGACACAAAAATTAGTGGGAAAGCGGGTTGTGTGGAGGACACAGAGAGGCTGCAAAGAAATTTAGATAGGTTAAGCGATTGGGCTAAGGTTTGGCAGATGGAATACAATGTCGGAAAATGTGAGGTCATCCACCTTGGAAAAAAAAATAGTAAAAGGGAATATTATTTGAATGGGGAGAAATTACAACATGCTGCGGTGCAGAGGGACCTGGGGGTCCTTGTGCATGAAAGTTAGTTTGCAGGTGCAGCAGCTAATCAGGAAGGCGAATGGAATGTTGGCCTTCATTGCGAGAGGGATGGAGTACAAAAGCAGGGAGGTCCTGCTGCAACTGTATAGAGTATTGGTGAGGCCGCACCTGGAGTACTGCATGCAGTTTTGGTCACCTTACTTAAGGAAGGATATATTAGCTTTGGAGGGGGTACAGAGATGATTCACTAGGCTGATTCCGGAGATGAGTGGGTTACCTTATGATGATAGATTGAGAAGACTGGGTCTTTACTCGTTGGAGTTCAGAAGGATGAGGGGTGATCTTATAGAAACATTTAAAATCATGAAAGGGATAGACAAGATAGAGGCAGAGAGGTTGTTTCCATTGGTGTGGGAGACTAGAACTAGGGGGCACAGCCTCAAAATACGGAGGAGCCAATTTAAAACCGAGTTGAGAAAGAATTTCTTCTCCCAGAGGGTTGTGAATCTGTGGAATTCTCTGCCCAAGGAAGCAGTTGAGGCTAGCTCATTGAATGTTTTCAAATCAAAGATAGATAGATTTTTAAGCAATAAGGGAATTAAGGGTTACGGGGAGCGGGCGGGTAAGTGGAGCTGAGTCCACGACCAGATCAGCCATGATCTTATTGAATGGCGGAGCAGGCTCGAGGGGCTAGATGGCCTACTCCTGTTCCTAATTCTTATGTTCTTATGTTATGTCAGGGCTGCCCCTTTCAAACCCGGTCTAATGGTCAAGCGGAGGGGGCAGTCCAAACCATTAAGCAGAGCCTAAAAGGCATGACTCACAGCTCCCTACAGACACGCTTGTCCTGCATTCTGCTCAGTTACTGGACGAGACCCACTCGCTCACTGGGGGTCCTTCCTGCCGAGCTGTTAATGAAGAGAGGCCTCAAAACCAGGTTCTCACTTGTACACCCGGATCTCAATGATCACATCGAAACCAGAAGGCAACGGCAGCAATGGTACCACGATCGCGTGGCATTGCTGTTCATGACCCTGTGTTTGTCCTGAATTATGGTCATGGTCCAAAGTGGGTTGCTGGCACGGTTTTGGCCAAGGAGGGGAACAGGGTGTTTGTAGTCAAACTGTTAAATGGACAAATGTGCAAGAAGCACATCGACAAAACCAAACTGCAATTCACAGACAACCCAGAACAAATTGAAGATGACATCATCATCGACCAACCAACACACATCCAACCATCAGTCAATCACGAAGACGAACCTACCATCCCCGACAATCCTGTCAGACCGACTGCTCCGCAATGCAGCAATGGTCCTACAAACTCATCCAAGCTTGGGTTCGAACTGAGAAGATCAACCAGGGAGCGGAAGGCCCCTGACTATCTCAACTTGTAAATACAACCTGTACCAAGGACTTTGGGGGGAATGATGTTATGTCTGTTAACTGGGTTTTATCTGTCACTGGAGGACGCGACTGTCAGAATCCTAATGGTCACTGGCAGACACGTGCAAGCTGTGTATATAATGTTGGCAGCCATGTTGAATCCTCACTTTGAGAATAAATAAACTGGAGTAAGGTGATGCCTGAACTAGCTCACCGTACTTAGCCTCGTGGAGTTATTCGATGCTTAACAATGGGAGAGTAAATGGATTTGGTCCATTGATGTATTAAATTTCTGCACACTGCAAAAGTTTAGTACATTGACATTCTATGTTTGAAACAGATTCCTGAGTGCCTCTTTGAAATCTGTCTTTGTAAATATACTTCCTCAGTTTGATTTGATTTGTGACCCTGCCGTTTCCCTTTGTGACCTTATTACCACCACTATCTGATATTATAGGAAGTCAGACAACTTTTGTGAGGGAACTGAAGCTTTGAAGGGTATTATCCACCTGTTCTCTCAGTCTTAGATGGTGTACAGTGTGCATGCAACAAACGAGGCCTGAGGGACACCTTCACCTGAGCACACATGCACCACACAGCAACACTGGCCCTCCACAACTCTGTGCTTTCCAGCTGCTATTCAGACTCATGCTGGATGTCGACCTTTTTGGATTTCCTACTCCCTGACACCAGGGCATCACACATCAGCATAAAAGTTGCCATGCGTGAGACAGGACCCAAAACTGCAGATTCCACTGGGCAAAAAATATTGATGAGATTTAAGTGCATTTTCTGCCAGCCAGAGCAGAGTAGCACTGGGGTAAATGTAAACCACAAGGTGATAGGAAGGGACAATATGTATGAATATAAAGGGGCTGGAGGAGGGGTCAAAACTGAAAATCATGGTTTAAAAACTAGTATTAAAACACTCTACCTAAACGCATGCAGCATTCGAAATAAAGTAAATGAGTTGACGGCACAAATCATTACAAATGGGTATGATTTGGTGGCCATTACAGAAACGTGGTTGCAGGGGGGCCAAGACTGGGAATTAAACATACAGGGGTATCTGACAATTCGGAAAGATAGACAAAAAAGGAAAGGAGGTGGGGTAGCTCTGTAATAAAGGATGATATCAGGGCACTTGTGAGAGACGATATTGGCTCTAATGAACAAAATGTTGAATCATTGTGGGTGGAGATTAGAGATAGTAAGGGGAAAAAGTCACTGGTGGGTGCAGTTTATAGGCCCCCAAATAATAACTTCACGGTGGGGCGGGCAATAATCAAGGGAATAATGGAGGCATGTGAAAAAGGAACGGCAGTAATCATGGGGGATTTTAACCTACATATCAATTGGTCAAATCAAATCGCACGGGGTAGCCTTGAGGAGGAATTCATAGAATTCATACGGGATTGTTTCTTAGAACAGTATGTTACAGAACCTACAAGGGAGCAAGCTATCTGAGATCTGGTCCTATGAAATGAGACAGGAATAATAAACGATCTCCGAGTAAAAGATCCTCTCGGAATGAGTGATCACAGTATGGTTGAATTTGTAATACAGATCGAGGATGAGGAAGTAGTGTCTCAAACGAGCGTACAATGCTTAAACAAAGGGGACTACAATGGGATGATGGCAGAGTTGGCTAAAGTAGACTGGAAACACAGATTAAATGGTGGCACAATTGAGGAACGGTGGAGGACTTTTAAGGAGCTCTTTCATAGTGCTCAACAAAAATATATTCCAGTGAAAAAGAAGGGCGGTAAGAGAAGGGATAACCAGCCGTGGATAACCAAGGAAATAAAGGAGAGTATCAAATTAAAGACCAATGCGTATAAGGTGGCCAAGGTTAGTGGGAAACTAGAAGATTGGGAAAATTTTAAACAACAGCAAAGAATGACTAAAAAAAGCAATAAAGAAAGGAAAGATAGATTACGAAGGTAAACTTGCGCAAAACATAAAAACAGATAGTAAAAGCTTTTACCGATATATAAAACGGAAGAGAGTGACTAAAGTAAATGTTGGTCCCTTAGAAGATGAGAAGGGGGATTTAATAATGGGAAATGTGGAAATGGCTGAGACCTTAGACAATTATTTTGCTTCGGTCTTCACAGTGGAAGACACAAAAACCATGCCAAAAATTGCTGGTCACGGGAATGTGGGAAGGGAGGACCTTGAGATAATCACTATCACTAGGGAGGTAGTGTTGGACAGGCTAATGGGACTCAAGGTAGACAAGTCCCCTGGCCCGGATGAAATGCATCCCAGGGTATTAAAAGAGATGGTGGAAGTTATAGCAGATGCATTCGTTATAATCTACCAAAATTCTCTGGACTCTGGGGAGGTACCAGTGGATTGGAAAGCAGCTAATGTAACGTCTCTGTTTAAAAAAGGGGGCAGACAAAAGGCAGGTAACTATAGGCCGGTTAGTTTAACATCTGTAGTGGGGAAAATACTTGAAGCTATCATTAAGGAAGAAATAGCGGGACATCTAGATAGGAATAGTGCAATCAAGCAGACGCAACATGGATTCATGAAGGGGAAATCATGTTTAACTAATTTACTGGAATTCTTTGAGGATATAATGAGCATGGTGGATAGAGGTGTACCGATGGATGTGGTGTATTTAGATTTCCAAAAGGCATTCGATAAGGTGCCACACAAAAGGTTACTGCAGAAGATAAAGGTACGCGGAGTCAGAGGAAATGTATTAGCATGGATCGAGAATTGGCTGGCTAACAGAAAGCAGAGAGTCGGGATAAATGGGTCCTTTTCGGGTTGGAAATCAGTGGTTAGTGGTGTGCCACAGGGATCGGTGCTGGGACCACAACTGTTTACAATATACATAGATGACCTAGAAGAGGGGACAGAGTGTAGTGTAACAAAATTTGCAGATGACACAAAAATTAGTGGGAAAGCGGGTTGTGTGGAGGACACAGAGAGGCTGCAAAGAAATTTAGATAGGTTAAGCGATTGGGCTAAGGTTTGGCAGATGGAATACAATGTCGGAAAATGTGAGGTCATCCACCTTGGAAAAAAAAATAGTAAAAGGGAATATTATTTGAATGGGGAGAAATTACAACATGCTGCGGTGCAGAGGGACCTGGGGGTCCTTGTGCATGAAAGTTAGTTTGCAGGTGCAGCAGCTAATCAGGAAGGCGAATGGAATGTTGGCCTTCATTGCGAGAGGGATGGAGTACAAAAGCAGGGAGGTCCTGCTGCAACTGTATAGAGTATTGGTGAGGCCGCACCTGGAGTACTGCATGCAGTTTTGGTCACCTTACTTAAGGAAGGATATATTAGCTTTGGAGGGGGTACAGAGATGATTCACTAGGCTGATTCCGGAGATGAGTGGGTTACCTTATGATGATAGATTGAGAAGACTGGGTCTTTACTCGTTGGAGTTCAGAAGGATGAGGGGTGATCTTATAGAAACATTTAAAATAATGAAAGGGATAGACAAGATAGAGGCAGAGAGATTGTTTCCACTGGTCGGGGAGACTAGAACTAGGGGGCACAGCCTCAAAATACGGGGGAGCCAATTTAAAACCGAGTTGAGAAGGAATTTCTTCTCCCAGAGGGTTGTGAATCTGTGGAATTCTCTGACCAAGGAAGCAGTTGAGGCTAGCTCATTGAATGTATTCAAATCACAGATAGATTTTTAACCAATAAGGAAATTAAGGGTTACGGGGAGCAGGCGGGTAAGTGGAGCTGAGTCCACGGCCAGATCAGCCATGATCTTGTTGAATGGCGGAGCAGCCTCGAGGGGCTAGATGGCCTACTCCTGTTCCTAATTCTTATGTTCTTATATATATATCTCTTTTTAAGTATGAAACAGATGGTAATACTCGGTGAGTTTTAGAGAGAAGGTAAGCTTGATGGGCGTACTTTGTGAGCACAGAACTTGTAGAATAAACTTGCTGAGCTGAAAGACTTGAACTTGTATAGCGCCGTTCACAACCTTAGGATGTCTCAAAGCACTTGTCCCAGTGAAGTACATTTGATGTATAGTCACTGTTGTAAGTTAGGAAATGTGGCAGCCAAGTTATGCACAGCAAGCTCCCACAAACAACAATGTGATAAATGACCAGATAATCTGTTTTAGTGATGTTGATTGATTAATAAATATTGGCTAGGACGCCCCGTTTTTCTTTGATATAGTGCCATGAGATTTTTTTTATAGAATAGAAAGCACAGAAAGTGGCCATTTGGCCCATCGAGTCTGTGCCAGAGTCTACATCCACCTGAGAGGGTTTAATCCAAAAGACAGCACCTCTGACAGTGCAGTACTCCTTCAGTACTTTAAAAAAATCCTTCTCAGAATGTGGACGTCGCTGGCAAGGCCAGCATTTATTGTCCATTCCTAATTGCCGTTCAACAACTGAGTGGCTTGCTGGGCCATTTCAGAGGGCAGTTAAAAGTCAACCACATTGCTGTGGTAGTGGAGTTACATGTCGGCCAGACGGGGTAATGACACAGATTTTCTTGCTTTAAGATCCAGATGGGTTTTTACAACAATCTAGCTTTTTATTCCAGATTTTTATTTAATTGAACTTAGACTTATTTAGTTGAACCCCAATTTCCATGGTGAGATTTGAACTACTCAAATGATGAGTCCAGTCACATAACCACTGTCCTGCCCTCCCCCTTACACTGGAATGTCAAGTCGCTGGAGGGGGACTTGGACCAACAACCTTCTGACTCAGACCCGAGAGTGCCACCCACTGAGCCACAATTGATTGTCACTGCAGGAATATATGTAGCAGTGAATGTAACCATACCACCCGCCGCACCGTTATGTGGGGTGCTGGGGTGTGTTGAAGGTTGCAGGGTCAATGCACATTGAGCTGACGGGCAGGCTGTTGACTGGCACGGGGTTCCGGGTCCTGGAGGAAGGGCGGCTTCCTGCCCTTATCAAAGATGGCGACAGGAGCGCCACAGAGGCGGCGAGCCAGCTGCCTGCTTCAAGTCCGGGCATTTTAAGATGCGGCAAAGACACGGCGAAAAGGGACGTCTGAGGCCCCAAATCTCAGTCCCAGCTTCCCATCATTATTAAGCCTCCCTCCCGAGGCCTTAGATACGCATGCGGGCTGCTGGTGGCGCCGCGCCGGTCGCGCGGTAGGACCGGGCGGTTCGGGGCAAGATGGCGGAGCAGTGCGGGCTGAGAGAGCGGCTGGAGCAGCAGGCGCTGGGGGCGGTGCTGGAGGGCTGTAGGTACCGGGGGCGGGGAGTACTGGGGGGCTGTAGGTGCTGAGGGGCTGTAGGTACCGAGGGGCTGTAGGTACCGGGGGCGGGGAGTACTGGGGGGCTGTAGGTGCTGTAGGTACCGGGGGCGGGGAGTACTGGGGGGCTGTAGGTACCGGGGGGCTGCAGGTACCGGGGGCGGGGAGTACTGGGGGGCTGTAGGTACTGGGGGCGGGGAGTACTGGGGGGCTGTAGGTACCGGGGGCGGGGAGTACTGGGGGGCTGTAGGTACTGGGGGCGGGGAGTACTGGGGGGCTGTAGGTACCGGGGGCGGGGAGTACTGGGGGGCTGTAGGTACTGGGGGCGGGGAGTACTGGGGGGCTGTAGGTACCGGGGGCGGGGAGTACTGGGGGGCTGTAGGTACCGGGGGCGGGGAGTACTGGGGGGCTGTAGGTACTGGGGGCGGGGAGTACTGGGGGGCTGTAGGTACCGGGGGCGGGGAGTACTGGGGGGCTGTAGGTACTGGGGGCGGGGAGTACTGGGGGGCTGTAGGTACCGGGGGCGGGGAGTACTGGGGGGCTGTAGGTACTGGGGTCTGTAGGTGCTGAGGGGCTGTAGGTACCGGGGGCGGGGAGTACTGGGGGGCTGTAGGTACCGGGGGGGCTGCAGGTACCGGGGGCGGGGAGTACTGGGGGGCTGTAGGTACTGGGGGCGGGGAGTACTGGGGGGCTGTAGGTACCGGGGGGCTGCCCGGGTGCTGTAGGTACTGGGGGCGGGGAGTACTGGGGGCTGTAGGTACTGGGGGCGGGGAGTACTGGGGGCTGTAGGTACCGGGGGCCGGGAGTACTGGGGGTCTGTAGGTACTGGGGGCGGGGAGTACTGGGGGGCTGTAGGTACCGGGGGCGGGGAGTACTGGGGGGCTGTAGGTACTGGGGACGGTGCTGGGGGGCTGTAGGTACTGGGGGGCTGCCTGGCGGCTATAGGTACCGGGGGTGGGGGGTACTGGGGGCTGTCGGTACCTGGGGCGGTGGGTACCGGGGATCTGTAGGTACCGAGGGCGGAGGGGTACTGGGGGGCTGTAGGTACCGGGGGGCTGCCCGGGGGCTGTAGGTACCGGGGGCGGGGAGTACTGGGGGGCTGTAGGTACTGGGGGGCCTGGCCGGCGGCTGTAGGTACCGGGGGCGGGGAGTACTGGGGGGCTGTAGGTACTGGGGGGCCTGCCCGGCGGCTGTAGGTACCGGTGGTGGGGGGCACTGGGGGCTGTAGGTACTTGGGGTGGTGGGTACCGGGGGTCTGTAGGTACCGGGGGCGGGGAGTACTGGGCGGCTGTAGGTACCGGGGGGCTGCTCGGGGGCTGTAGGTACCGGGGGCGGGGAGTACTGGGCGGCTGTAGGTACCGGGGGCGGGGAGTACTGGGGGGCTGTAGGTACTGGGGGCGGGGGGTACTCGGGGGGGCTGTAGATACTGGGGGCGGTGCTGGGGGGCTGTAGGTATTGGGGGCGGGGGGTACTCGGGGGGGGCTGTAGATACTGGGGGCGGTGCTGGGGGGCTGTAGGTATTGGGGGGCTGCCCGGTGGCTGTAGGTACAGGGGGTGGGGGGGGGTACTGGGGGGCTGTAGGTACCGTGGGCGGGGAGTACTCAGGGGGCTGTAGGTACTGGGGGACTGCCCGGCGGCTGTAGGTACCTGGGGCGGGGGGTACTGGGGGGCTGTAGGTACCGGGGGGTACTGGAGGGCTGTAGGTACTGGGGGGCTGCCCGGGGGCTGTAGGTACCTGGGGGGGTGGGGGGGTACTGGGGGGTTGTAGGTACCGGGGGCGGGGGGTGCTGGTGGGCTGTAGGTACTGGGGGCCACGGGGCTGTAGGTACCTGGGGCTGGGGGGGCTGTAGGTACCGGGGGCGGGGGGGTACTGGGGACTGTAGGTATCGGGGGAGTGCCGGGGGTGCTGCAGGTACCGGGCGGGGATGCCGGGGGTGCTGCAGGTACCGGGAGCTTGGGGTATCGGGCTTGCGGTACTGGGGGACAGTGGGTACCGGGGGCTGTAGGGCTTGGGGTCAGTAGCCAGGGATATCGGGGGCTGTAGGTACTGGGGGCTGCAGGGACTTGGGGTCAGGGGCCAGGGATATTGGGGCACCAGGGGCTGTAGAGGCTGGGGGTATCGGGACTGTAGGTACCGGGCGCTGGGGGGCTGTAGAGGGCAGGGATACCAGGTGCTAGGGGCTGTAGGTGGCGGTGGTGCTGCTGGAGGGGGGTCTGTAGGGGGCGGGGGTACCGGGTACTGGGGGCTCTGTAGGTACCAGGGCCGGGGACTTTGTACACTGGGACTGAATGTAAAGGGATTTGGTACAGTGGGATGTTGCACTCTGTGACTGAATGTAAAGGGATTTAGATACCAGGCCATTCAGGCAGCTGCAGTTCAACTCCTTTTCTTCCCCCCCCCCCCCCCCCCCCTCACCTCCACCATAGCCAAGGGGCCGGGGACACTCAGCGATGCCCCTTGCACTGTCCTGGAGGGTGTTTGCATCGCTGGCCGGGGTCTGAAGTACCAGACTGTTTGCAACCTAGGGATCCTATTTGACCCTGAATTGAACTTCCGACCCCACATCCTCTTCTTTACCTCAGGAATATTGCCCGTCTCCGCCCCTGCATTGGCTTATCTAGTTCTGAAAACCTCATTGGGTCTCGGCAAGAGCGTTATCAGTGGTGGTCTTGCTTAGAAGGATCCAGGCAAGGATCGCTCCAGCAGTGACTGGGAGGGAGATACCAGAGCAGTTTCCCCAGTCCAATTGATCACCTTGATGTTCATACGGTGTGGCCCATTGTATTTAGACAGGAGTGATGGGTAGTTTTGAATCGGGAGTTGAAGTGTTTTATTTATTTGTTCTCTGGATGTGGGTCACGTTGGAAGGGTCACGTTGGAAAGGTCACACTTATTGTCCATCTTTTTGAGCGTAGAATCCTTTTCACATTAAGAGCCAATCACGTAGAGTGGGGACTGGAGTCCGGTGTCGAGCAGGTCAGGTGAGAGCAGCGGACCCCCTTCCCTGAAGCACACTGGTGAACCTGTTGGGTTTTTCTGATCACCCAGCAGCTCTCGTAATGTGCCAACTGCCAATGATCATGTTCTGTTGAAAGAATAGTACAATATGCCACGGTTATACTTGTACACCGAATCCCATGCCTGCTAGTGCAGTATTATAGACTACCATACCTATTCAGAGGATGTCCATGATCTGATGTGTATGGCCAGGGTAAGGATCCCTACCAGGAAAGTGAGCTCAGAAGTATGAAAGTGCCACTCATCCACCATGACTGGGCTGCAGCCCCAGTAACTGCCTGGAGAGGACCGAATGGACTGGGACACCTGAACTGCTTCCCCACCCACCCTGCCCTTTCTCCTGAAGATGCTGACTTGCCTCTTGATGGGGGTGCAAGTCCATAGGCCTCAACAGCCCTCCTACACCTTGCCCAAGTAACCATTCTTTCTCTTTCACCCTGCTTGTTATGAGAGTGTTGGCAGCCGATTCAACCCTAGAGAGTATCGCAGCTGAGTCCGATCCAGTTCTTTCCCAACCCTTTTCAGTAGGGGGTTGAAGTGTGGTGGGGTCTGTGCAGTGAGTTCTCTCTAAAACAAGGCTCAAACCTGAACCCTTCTGGTCTGTGTAGCTTATTATCGCCTGTGGCAGCGATTTGACCCAGTTGGGGGCATGCTATTAAAACTCAATAGCAGTGGGAATCCAATTGATGCCTTTTTAATTTGCTTTTTGTATTTACTGCACAGACAGTAAACTGCTGGACAAATCGGACCTGCAGGCAGCTCTGGCTGAGAGACTTCAGAGTGAAAAGTGTGAACTCCAGAATATCAGGTATGGCAGGAGAGTCCGGAGCTTTAGGCCGCCTGGGTTTGTACCTTGGAGCCTCGGGTGGGGTGGGGCAAATTTAAAGTTTAAATCCCTGTTTCATGTATTCCCACTTATCTCAAGCTGCAAATACCGAATGGATCTTGATGTTTTGTTTTTGGAGTTTGAGGGCTGGACTGCCAGGGCTTGGGTAGGATGCACACACACCTGAGTTCTTGTGTAGATTGGAGTTTTTTCGCCTTCTATTTCAGACTTGGCAACTTTAGTAATAATCTGTTCATGACTGGATTTTAAAATTCTAGTCCTTGTGTTCAAATCCCTCCAAGGCTTCGCCCCTCCCCATCTCAAATACCTCCAGCCCTACAACACTCCAAAAGTTTTGCGTTCTTACAGTTCTAGCCCCTTGAGTATCCTCAATTTTAATCGCTCCACCATTGCCGGCTGTGCCTTCAGCTGCCAAGGCCATAAGCTTTGGAATTCCCTCCCTAAACCTCTCCACCTCTCCTCCTTTAAGACGCTCCTTAAAATCTACCGCTTTGAACAAGCTTTTGGTCACTTGTCCTAATGTCTACTTCTTTCGCTGGTGTGTCAGTTGTTTGATTACGCTCCTGTGAAACACCTTGGGACGTTTTACTACGTTAAATGCGCTATATAAATGTAAGTTGTTGCTAGGTTCCTACTTTGAGACTTTTCCTGACTGTGACTAAGGGTTCACCTGATGGTTCAGTGGGCAGAAGCACTGCTGAGTATAGTATTGAGCCACATGTAGACAGCAGGCCCCTGGTCTATGCTGACCTCGGCTGGAGTAGCAGTCCAGACACAGCTGTTGGTCTCTATCTGTCGGTATGGGTTGGGAATAATTGACCGTAGTTCCTGCTCCTGTTGGAATGTTCATGTTCACATTGACATCAGATGGGGACAGGATCAGGCTCAGCTGTGATGACCTCCATGACGGAGTTGCCTGCTGACAGGCGCAGGCCTGACAATTGGCATATCGAGGGCTACAGCAACTCTGGAACTGTACTCTGAGGAAAGAGGAGAGAGAGAAAGAACTTGTATTTTTATTGCGCCTTGCACGAAATCAGGTGTCTTAAGACACTTAGCAAACAACAAAAAGAAATGTAGTCGCTGTTTTGTGGGCAAAGGTCCCCACAAGTTGCTGATCTCGGCCATGTTGCTTTGACCATAAGAAAGGGGCATTGCCCACCTGCCTCCTGGTCACCGTTTCCCGGTGCTGTCGACCAAGGACTGGGAGCAGGGTGACCACCAATGTTCCCACTAAGCTAGGTGGCTGCGCAGTCATCTGTAAGGTCCCACGCAGGCGCTCACCGGATTTTCCATTGTATATACCACGCGTGCGCAAAAATTTGAATGGGCTGCGCATAGAAACATAGAAAATAGGTGCAGGAGTAGGCCCTTCGAGCCTGCATCACCATTCAATAAAATCATAGCTGATCATTCACCTCAGTACCCCTTTCCTGCTTTCTCTCCATACCCCTTGATCCCGTTAGCCATAAGGGCCATATCTAACTCCCTCTTGAATATATCTAATGAACTGGCATCAACAACTCTCTGCGGTAGAGAATTCCACAGGTTCACAACTCTGAGTGAAGATGTTTCTCCTCATCTCGGTCCGAAATGGCTTACCCCTTATCCTTAGACTGTGACCCCTGGTTCTGGACTTCCCCAACATCGGGAACATTTTTCCTGCATGTAACCTGTCCAGTCCTGTCAGAATTTTAGATGTTTTTGTGAGATCCCCTCTCAACTTCAGTGAATACAGGCCCAGTCGATCCATTCTCTCCTCATATGTCAGTCCTGCCATCCCGGGAATCAGTCTGGTGAACCTTCGCTGCACTCCCTCAATAGCAAGAACGTCCTTCCTCAGATTAGGAGACCAAAACTGAACACAATATTCCAGGTGAGGCCTCACCAAGGCCCTGTACAACTGCAGTAAGACCTCCCTGCTCCTATACTCAAATCCCCTAGCTATGGAGGCTAACATGCCATTTGCTGCCTTCACTGCCTGCTGTACCTGCATGCCAACTTTCAATGACTGATGTACCATGACACCCAGGTCTTGTTGCACCTCCCCTTTTCCTAATCTGCTGCCATTCAGATAATATTCTGCCTTCACGTTTTTGCCACCAAAGTGGATAACCTCACATTTATCCACATTATACTGCTTCTGCCATGCATTTGCCCACTCACCTAACCTGTCCAAGTCACACTGCAGCCTCTTGGCATCCTCCTCACAGCTCACACCACCATCCAGCTTAGTGTCATCTGAAAAGTTGGAGATATTACACTCAATTCCTTCATCTAAATTATTGATGTATATTGTAAATAGCTGTAGTCCCAACACTGCGCGTGCGGTACCCCACTAGTCACTGCCTGCCATTCTGAAAAGGATCCGTTTATCCCGACTCTCTGCATCCTGTCTGCCAACCAGTTCTCTATCCACATCAGTACATTACCCCCAATACCATGTGCTTTAATTTTGCACAACAATCTCTTGTGCGGGACCTTGTCAAAAGCTTTTTGAAAGTCAAAATACACCACATCCACTGGTTCTCCCTTGTCCACTCTACTAGTTACATCCTCAAAAAATTCTAGAAGATTTGTCGAGCATGATTTCCCTTTCATAAATCCATGCTGACTTGGACCGATCCTGTCACTGCTTTCCAAATGCGCTGCTATTTCATCTTTAAAAATTGATTCCAACATTTTCCCCATTACCGATGTCAGGCTAACCGATCTATAATTCCGCGTTTTCTCTCTCTCCCTCCTTTTTTTAAAAGTGGTGTTACATTAGCTACCCTCCAGTCCATGGGAACTGATCCAGAGTCGATAGACTGTTGGAAAATGATCACCAATGGGGGAGGGAGGCCGCGCAGGGGACAGTGCAGCTTACTGGGGACATTGATGACCACCAGCAGATTTACGTGGTCTGAGATAGAAACAGGAGGGAGCAGTCAGAGTAAATACTGGCAAAAAAAGAAATAAAACCAGAAACTGCTGGGAATACACAGCAGGTCAGGCAAACGGTCACCAACCTGAAACATTAACTCTGTTTCTCTCTCATTAGACAGTGTCTGACATTCTCTGTTGCTTTTACAGATTTCCGGCATCTGCAGTACTTTGCTTTTGTATTACTGCAAAAAAGAAATGTCTCTGGCACCCTCCCTCCTACTTCCTCTACACAAACTCTTTCCTTCTGCTGTTCTCTCTGTCTTTGACATACTCTCACTTTTCATGTGTGTGTTCTCTTTCTCAAGCTTTTCCTCTGGTACTCCTGTTCTATCTGTTTCAAGTGCTTACTCTGTGTACATCTCTCTCTCGTGCACTCTTTTGTGCGTGTGTTCTCTGATGTGTGTGTATGCTCCATCAGTCTCGCACACCTCTCGCAATCATTCTCCTCTCATATGGCAGGTACTATTTAAATAACATGGGTGCTGTCATTGGTGTCTGTGCTTTTCACCGTTTGGGCTCTAAGCTCTGCAATTCCCTCCCTAAACGTTCCTGAAAACCTAACTGTCCTAATACCTCCTGATGTGGCTCGATGTCAAATTTTGTCTGCTTGTGCTCCTGTGAAGTGCCTTGGGACATTTTACTATGTTAAAGGTGCTATGTAAATGCAAGTTGTTGTCATGTAATAATGTCAGAGTTTCACTGATTCCCTTATAGAAAACAATAAATAGCAGGTGTTGATTCATTCACTTAACTAGTGATTCCTTTAAATGGGTTTCATTGCAGCAGCGTTGTATTCAGTCTTCATTTACCTAGTTTGTAAGCAGGGTGTATCTGAAATCTGTTCTTGGGCTACAAAAGCCGTCGGTTCTACTGCTGATGCTTGTATTGTTTTCCCCTGTAAACATTAGCCCAGCCTTGGATGGGACACAGAATGAGATGCTGCTGCAGCAAAGCACCCAGATGTGGATCCGCCCACAGGATGAGTTGACAGAGCTCCACAAAAATCATGGCGATGTAGGTATCCACGCAAAATGGAGAGGCTCCCCTGCCAGAGGCTCCCAGCTGTGCTCCTTTGCTGCTTGACCAGAGATTGAATGGCTGATTCTTTCCTTCAGGGGATTGATGGGACTGTGTCGGTAACCCGAGCTGTTCCGAACCCTGGGTTTTATTGTTGCTCTCCACCTCCCTTGAAACCCTCCTGGTATATTGTGTAACTTGGCAGTCGCTTGCCGGTGGGAAGTTCTTTCCCCTCCTCTTCGGACTGCTGCTAGGGTACAGTTCCATGGCCGCGAGCCGCCCTTTGTTGCCACCCCCCCCCCACCTCAATTCGCAATTGGCCATTCTTCATGTGTGAACCTAGGCTGGGTATTAGAAGCCAGTCCTACCCTCAGCCGATGCCAGCACTTGCACACGAGCATTCCAGCAACATCTCACTGGATAGTGATCAGGCGCAGGAACCCTGATTGATTTCACCATCCCCTCCCAGTCCTTTCCTTATCCAGGGGCACTAAGTTGTAATGCCCCTCCTGATCTCTGGTTGTGATTCTTCTCCATCTGTCTAGCTCACAGTGCCTATGCCTCCTAAATTGGCACTAATTTAATAGAGATGTTAAAAATTATAAAGGATTTTGATAGAGTAAATAAAGAGAACCTGTTTCCACTGGTAGGAGGGTTGGTAACCAGAGGGAACATATTTAATTAATTGGCGCAAGAACCAGAAGTCAAATGAGGAGAATTTTTTTTACGCAGCGAGTTATGATCTGGAATTCACTGCCTAAAAAGGTGATGGAAGCAAATTCAATAGTAACTTTCAAACGGGAATTGAATATATATTTCAAATGAAAAACTTGCAGTGGTATGGGGAGAGAGCGGGAGAGTGGGACTAATTGGATAACTCTTTCAAAGATGGGCCGAATGGTCTCCTGTGCTGTAAGATTCGATGATTCAAGGTGTAGCAGAGCATTTACTGTCACATTGTGTTCCAGCTCAGTAATTCTTAGTTTCTGCTGAGGAATTCCATGCCAGCACTAAAATAAATCTGGGAGTAATGTGTGAGAAATTAGCCTATAGGAATGTGGAGTCTTTACCTGGAACCCAAACAGTCACCATGTGATTCCATCAGTGGCCTGGAGGCTGATGATGGCATGCTAATAAAATGCAATAGGTCGCGGCCCACAATATTGAAGGTACATCATCAATATAAAGGATGAGACTTTACGGGGGTCTCGAGCTGGTGCCGAGCATGGTTAGTGCGGATCTCTTTCCTTTATTGATTCGGCAATGGGCCAAGTAGGGACCCCGCGTACAGTGCAAAAGGCAGAATGGTGATGGTGGCATTTGTTGATGGTGGGTATCTGCCTTGGGCCATCAACGCAAGTGTGCCATTAAGTGAAGAGTGATGGTGCGAGGCCTGTGCTGTAGACTTCTATTTCTTTGCCACAAAGTTAGGGCACAGAAACAGGCCATCGTAGAATCAGAATGTTAAGACACAGAAATGGCTCATTTAGCCCATTACGTCTGTGCTGGTGTTTTTTACCACTTGAGACACCTATTCTGATCCCACTCCCTGGGCTGCTGCCTGTATCCTTTAACATTCCTCTTTTTCAAGCAACTATCTAATTCCACTTTAAAAGAGTGGACTCTGATTCAACAACAGTTCGTGGCCCAAGATTTTGCATTCTAACCAGGTCATAACCATAATGATTTTTATGATGAGCTTAATTTTGTATCCTCTTGTCTTGGAAAGTCAGTCCCTTTTTACCTTGTACCCTTTCGCAGTCTTGATGATGATAGACCCAAACGTTCGCTATTTAAGTGGCGACCCTCCTTGTTTTGTTGCTTTAATTTACATCAGTAAGACATAGTGTTTATGAGAGAGTTAAGTATAAATGGTTGGATTTATTTAAATGGTTTAAAATGTGCATGCGATAGAAGCCTTGGTTTTTGTACTTTGTGCAGTGCTGTGACGATATTTTTCCTCCTTTCTCCCTTGCCCAGCTTGCACAAAGCATGATCGAACTCAATAGCCGACTCCAGCAAAAGGACCGAGAGATCCTGACCAACGAGGCAAAGTAAGTTAGCGGGGAATTCAGACTCGGGTTCCTTTTCAGGTTGAAGAGAGGGTGGTTAACATGTCCATCTGTCTGGATTTGGGCCCATTTTTGCATTGCATTACAAGGCTGGAATAGGCCACTCAGCCCAACAAGTCCTTATTGGTGATTATCCTCCACATAAACAGAAACCCTAATCCCATGTGCCTGTCCTGTTCCAATGTCCTTTTATTACCAGATGCTTTTATTTTCCTGTTCAACCACCAATGTAACTTATCCTTAAATAGTGACATGGTCTCTGCTTTAATCACTAACTCTGACCAGGGTTCAGGTCTGTCACTCTATAACTCTGGGGTACTGTACCCCTAATGGAGCCACTGCTTCAGAACCAGCGCCTCCGTGTGCTTGGCTCCAGCGACAGATAGCTGGCGGAGAAGAGAGCCCTGGCTACAGAGTCGGGGATGTGCTGGATGCCAGCAAAGGCACTGGCAGCCCGGATGTCCTGCAAGCTACGTCCAACCTACGGCCAAAGCCATCCAGGGACTCGGCCATTACTCCACTAGGTGTGTCGAGGAGCCTCGTGCTTGTGGAGTGATCCTGTCCAATCTTGCCCCAGATCTTACCCCAGATCAGAAGGAAATTCTCATCAGCTCCAACGAGGCCCCAATTCCTCCCTCGGGAATTTCCACTTTAACTTGAGCTGCCTCTTGGAAATTCCCTCCGAGCCATTTCACGTGTCATGGAGGGATTTCCTGCACGGGCTGCTCCTGCACCCCAATCGCTTCCTTGTCTCCCGTCTGGGTGTGCTATCTTGCCGTCCGGCAGAGGCGGTGGGTCCCCAGTAGCGGACGCTCTACAAGGGAGTCCTCCCCTGCACCATTGGTGATCTGAGGTGCAGAGTGTTGCACGGAGCAGTTCCGTCAAACAAGTTTAGGTTATTTCACGGACTCCCAGGCCGCTTGTAACTTTTGAGGCCTGGATGAGTCTGTGTTTCTCATATAATGTTGAGTGCGAGAAGTTGTAGCACCTGTTTGATTTATTTAAGAGGGCTGCTCCTCAACTCTTGGCTCCAACTTCAGTGCAATGTTCCTGGTTTTTGGTCTCCCGGTGCAGAGGGGGGGTGGTGGTTAAGTCGGAGGACCTTCTTGTGGCTCTGCTCCTGGGCCTGCCCAAGGTGGCCATCCGTAGGTCCAGGACGGGCACAGCCTAGTGGCTCTGGTTGTCTGCCCCTCTTTGGTCTTTTTCGTGCCCGGGTGGTACTGCAGAAGGAGCATCCGGTGTCCATCTTTGAAGCCTTTCGTGACTGGTGGGCACTGCAGGGACTGGAGTGTTTTGTGGACACCAAGAATAATAATATAATTTAGTTCAGAGTTTCCCATTGTTTTGTTCAAATAATTAAAGAGAAAGATCTGAGAACTTTGGGCTGCTCATCAATGCTGCTCCATGTCGGGCAGCTGATTGACTGGTTGTCTTTTTGAGGTTTGAACTTGTCCGATGGTGTCATTCACCTTTTATAAAGCTGAAGACAAATTGAAAAAGGAAAATCACTAACTCCGATAGTGCATTTCCCAGTTTTGCCACCCTCTGTTTTTAAAAAGTGTGTCTCCTTACTCTTCCCTAAACTTCTTGCAGTTAATCTCATATCTACGTTGCCTCATTCTAAACCCTTCAATCACTGAAACATGCTGTTTCTATCTGCACTGTCATTGCTTTAAAAATCCATCAAATTACTCTTTAATCTCTCTCGTTCTACCAAATACAGCCCTAATCGTTTAAGTCTGTCTTCGTATTTGTATTTCCTCAAATAAAGCAGCATTCTAGTGAATCCGCTGTACAATCTCTTTCCCCTCAAAATGTTGTGTTGGAAAGTTGGCAAGTAAAAGAGGGTCTGAGACAGTAGGCTGTTACGATACCCATGAGCTATCTTTGATGTGGTTTCCTCACAGATTGCAAATGTTAAGCACTTTATTAGTATATCTCAGTATTTGATGAATGCCTCACATCCATTGGAAAGTTTTTGAATCACTCACACCGACATAGGCAGTCTGGATTATGGAAATAAAGAGGTGCAGAAGCTGGGGCAATCGGACATTAAAGGGCTGCGGGAAGGATGGAATACAGGGGATGGGCTAAAAAATTAGCTTTAAGTCAAGTAAGATGGCGTCATTACCATATTATTACGTTAAGACAAGTGGGGTCCGAAATTCAGTACCGCTGGAAAACTGGTGCTCCCCCCATCTTTTTGTGGCCATTAGCGCTGAAATTTTTAAGTGGCTGGGCCACCCCATATTCAGCTCCAAAAGTGAACAAATGGGTTCCAGTGCTAATAAACTCTTCCAAAGTGGATTTTTCAGCGGTGTGGCTGTCTTAATTTGAGCGTTATTACCACTGGGAGGGAGGGAGGGAGGGGGGGGGTGGGGTGTTGTTGGTTGGAAGGATGGCTGGTGTAAGAGGTGCAAGGAGAGCCAACTGGTTCACTGATTTGGAGCTGGAGACACTGATGGACAGTGTGGAGGACAGAAGAAGAATATTGTTTCCTGACGTGGGGAGACCTGGCAGACTGCCAGTACATAATGCATGGAGGGAGATTGCAGGGGAGGTGTCGAGCACCTCCATATATGTGAGGACGCACCCTCCCAGGAGGGTGCTGGCCAGCCTGCACCTGGCCCTTCCAGAGTGGCGCTGGGTCGACGCTTCCTATCTCTGGGGCGACGGGGATCACCCTGCGCCTCCTCCTCAGGTGGTACTGCTGGCTCGACCTCCAGCGGCTGTCCCCTCATGATGGCCAGGTTGTGCAGCATGCAGCAGACTACAACGATTATGGAGAGTACTGCAAGGTGCCACCAGAACGGGCCAGGTACCAGCATTTCTGTTTAAGGATGCCTATACGCTGCTCGATGATGCATCTGGTGGCACAATGAGTGTCATTGTATGCATGCTCTGGTGCTGTCCTGGGGTTCTGCAGAGGAGTGAGCAGCCAAGTGGACAGGGGATATCCCTTGTCCCCAAGCAGCCAACTGAAATTCTGATTCGGGCCGGTGAAGATGGCGGGCACACGGGTCTGGTGCAGAATGAATGAACCATGGCTGCTGCGCCTCTTGCCCGCTGCCTGTCTGCACGGTGATGACGGCGACACCTTATCCTGCGTGCCACCCTGCTTCTGAGCAGATGTACCAGGTGTCGCTCTCCCAACACTCCAGGTCTCTGCAGCCCACAGGACTCCACTAAAAAGTCAGACCTGAAAGTTGTACAAAAGTACAGGGGTATGGGCAAACCTCTGAGCAGCACTCAGCAGGTTTAATGGAGCCAAAACAATTAAAACTATATGAAAAGCTAAATACTGTGGATGCTGGAAAATGAAATAAAAACACTAAAGTAATAAAACTATTTACCTACCAAAGGGCCCCAGCGGTGTTGCGTTGGAGCACCGCATCGAAAATCTCGCAGGGGCACTGCCGGGAAAAGTCCTACCTTTTCCTCGGTGAATTTCGTTGCTCTGGTGGCTTTTCAGTGGCCTGCACGCTGCTCCCCTCTCCGCTGGAAACTCACCTTTACAGTGGCTGCACCGCGCCATTTCCGGCGGAAGTGAATACCGCTCAAATCCTCCCCGAGCTGAATGTGGCTCGAGGAGGGAAAAATACCCAACTGCGGTAGCCGATCGATTTTTTTTTTTCGATCGACTGCCCAAACACTGCAGTAGCCGTACTTTGGGGATGATTAATTTCGGGCCCACGGTATTGATGGAAATGGGTGAATCCGATCATATGTTTGTATGTTCAAGTAACTCTGAAATAAAGCACCTTAATGATTCATATTAAGTCTCGCCTAAACAAATGGTAATTGAGTCCACCTTTGGAGAGATGGCTGTCCTTGTCTTTTCAGCAAGAGGGTGTAATTGTTCTGCATTTTTGCAATAAAGTGAGATACAGGACAAGGTGCAGAAAAGAACTCTAGGCTTGACTGATTGACAGGTCAGTTAACAAGATGGAGCCATTGTGGAACCAGTATGTTGTTGGGAGAGAGGCAGCTGAAACACACAGCATTTTAAGGTTGTCACACATCAGTCAGAAAATACAGGCGGTTGAAAAGTATAAGTTATCCAAACTGCAACAATCATTATTTTAAATAGCTAAAACTTTGCTACGTTTACATCTTGCTTGACGCTGTTTTATTGTTTATACGTTTGTTTTGATTTGCTTGTCTATGGTCCGCAGCAGTTCTCTTGGGCTCGGAGACAATCACATAGGCCGAATGACCCAATAAATAGTGGAATAAATTTGAGATTAAGTGTGATAGACTAAGTTTAGCAAAGCAAAATATCAACTAGCAAATCTCCCATAGGGCTGCTCACAGTAAGCCATATCATGTACTTTTTAAGGACAGGAACTTTATACCATGAAAGTGTAGGTCTATGACCTATAAGGCTACAGTCAAATGGCTGTTAATTAAACACGAGTCATAGAGGTCAATTTTGAGGCTGCTGCTATTAAGTAAACACTGGGCGAGTTTATACAGGTGCCACACAAGAAACTATGGATATTCTGGCTCCAATATTTAAGTTCCTGGAGAGTTCCTTTGTTCCTTTTATACTTTGGAGCATGGCACAGATAATTAAGTGTGGCACTTGGAAGTGTAACAGTCATAAAGTGTACCATTTTTATAGTGTAGCTACTGCACTGGCTCCTTAGATTGCATCTTTCACTCCATTTTGTCCAGTGAATAGGGAGTAAGAGTTGTTGCTGCTACTTGTTAGCAGTCAACATCCTTCTATAGTACAACAACACCTTTTGAGTAATCACAAAACACTGTAGTGTAGTACACGGAACAGACTTTATTGATCTACAGCACAATGATCGGCCTAACTGTGTACAGAGAGAGCAGCTTTTCAGTTTCTGTATCTTTCGAGCTCTCTGAAGAACTACTGAAAACTGTGCTTCTTTATACACCATATTTTGCCTACACCATCGGTACATGTCACAGATAAGATCTCATGACGTATCTATTCCCAGATCCTTTTGAAGACAGCCTATTCATATAAAGAGTCGTCGTGGTTTACTTCAGAGCTACTTCCCTCAAACAAGATTTCCTGACGTAACTTTTCTTAACCTTGTTGAAAAACAGGCTTTATTAACAGTTACATTTCTATGCTATAGCTAATGGTTCCCTCTAAATATGTTTATTACCCTAGTCCCTAACATTACAGTTTAATCACTCATGGCTGACGTCATTACTGTCACTCATTTCCTTACACACACACACACACTTTTCGTATCAGAAAACAAGCTATTCATTCCCCTCTCTCAAAGTCATCCAGTTTATCTTGGAAAGCCTGTTGCTCTAAGATACAAATAAGTTTTATTATTAACCCTTAACTCCAAAAGATGTCCAACAAGTAACTCTCCAAGATGTCCACCATTTGTATTGACTGTGTCTCTGATGTAATATCTGACAAAATAAAACCAGCATACATTCTCAGTTGTGGCTGATCTGGCAGGTCCACTAAATAGCATAGAAAATCTAATCCTGCTATTGCATGTGTGTGAATGCTGTAAACTATCCAAGTAAACCTACACCTTGTATCCTGCTGTATTTCAGAATGGTGGAGTACCACAAGCGAATTAAGAAGTTGGAGATCGAATGTCGGGAGCTGCGGACTAACCTGCAGGACTTGGAGCGAGCCAATCACACGCTGAAGAATGAATACAACACACTCCATATCACCTTCAGCACTCTCGAGGAGCGGCTGCAGAAAATGGCCGACGAGAACCGCGAACTGATCTCTCGGTGGATGGGCGAGAAAACACAGGACACAAGCAGGCTGAATACAGAGAATGAGAAGGACGGCAGGTAAACTCTACACATGCAATTGTATTTGGTTTGCTACTGTCCTGTAAAAAGAGAGGGTAACTGGGGGTGGAAACAATTGCTGAGCTTCTGTACCCTTCAGTCCAGTGACTGGATCACTGCATCTTGATGAGCCCATCCCTTCAAAATATTGTTTCTTTTCATTCTTCAAAGAATCAGTCTTTTTGTGTGTCTCAAGCTCAACAGCACCCCCACTTATCTTGATGCCCCACCCTTAATTCTCAATGTGTCTTCACTCTTGCCCTTGCCATCCCATCCGTTGCTAAAGCTGCCTGTATGATGCTGCTTCTGTTGTAAAATAAAATGCATCTTTTCCACTCAACAACTTTTCACTTTCTATAAAGCCCAAGTCTGTTCAAAGCTTGAATTCTACACTCAGCTCTTCTAATGCTTCTCTCATACTTCTGAATGGAATACAAGGAAAAAAACCTAGTCATCGTAGAGTGAGATGAAGTAAGATGGGAGGAGAGGCTCGTGTGGAGTGTAAGCACCAGCATAGACCTGACATGTTGAATGGCCCATTTCTGTGCCGTAAATTCTATGTAATCTCAAAGGTGACCCCTCTCTCCACTGTGACTTCCAACCTCTTTTCTCTAATTAGGCTCCGATGGTGAGATCTCCTCTGAACTTGGTTCATATTTGACTCTAATTAGCTGCTTCATGTGTTCTTTCTCCTGTCTGAATCTTCATTCTGACTCCTATTCTAACTCATTCTTTCTTGTCCGCTGTGGCTCTGTTGGTAGCACTCACCTGAGTCAGAAGGTTGTGGGTTTAAGTCCCACTCCGAGACTTGAGCACAAAAATCTAGGCTGACACTCCAGTGCAATACTGATGAGACGTTAAGTTGAGGTCCCGTCTGCTCTCTCGGGTGGATGTAAAAGATCCCATGGCGCTATTTCAAAGAAGAACAGGGGAGTTATCCCGATGTCTTGAACAATATCTATCCCTCAATCAGCATCACTTTTTAAAAAAAAAAACATTATCTGTTGTTTGTGGGAGCTTACTGTGTGCAAATTGGCTGCCACGTTTTCTACATTACATCAGTGATTATACTTCAAAAAGTACTTCATTTACTGAAAAGCGCTTTGGGTCATCTGGTGGCCGTGAAAGGTGCTTTAGAAATGCAAGTCTGTCGATGTTTCCCCCCAGGATCTCAAAGTATTGAACTCCTTAACCTCGCTCAATCTTTAAAACACTTTTGTGCCAACTAATCGAGACTCCCTGTTTTACCTTGTCTTCTCTATTTTTAATGTTTATTGTTACCTGCCTTGTGAGTGTTCACATATCAACTTGGCTTCTGAGGCATTAAGCAGATTGACTGGTGGGATAGGAAGCCTCCTGGTCCATTGAAGTCTGGCTCTGTCAGTGATTGGTTGGATAGGCAGCTGAGTGCACTAGAACCTGGCTCAGTAAGTGGCTGGTGGGATAAGCAATCTCCTGGTGTACTGATTGGATGGGTTACCTCATATCCATTGTATTCTGCAATGTATCCAGGTATCCATACTTGTCTGTAATTTATTCACTCATTTTTGTAAATTACCCCAGGTATCCATTCACTGTAAAATCTCACTGTTGCTTCTTTTTGTGTCAGACCATTTATTCTCCTAGGAGGAATCGGAAAGTTGCCTGTCATGCCCACGAATCATAAACGCACAGACCTGCCTCTCGGTGAGAAGGTGAAAGTCGTGGCTGCCTTGCAAGGACCGAAGGCCTCCTACGCCTCGGTGGCCAAGATGTTCAGCATCTCGAAGAGCCAGGTGGGGCGCATCAGCCAAAACAGGGAGAGAATTCTGGAGGAATGGCGGCAGAATGCCAACCCCAACCGCAAGAGGAAGCGGAAGGGGAAGGACATCGAGGTGGAGGACACTCTCCTGCTGTGGTTCCAGCAGGCTGTGGCCGAGGGACTCCGCGTCTCGGGGCCCATGCTCAAGATGAAAGCCAAGGAGTTCGCGGAGGACCTAGGCCACGATGACTTTGAGCCGACCGACGGGTGGCTGTCACGGTGGAAGGCCCGGAACAACATTGTTTTCAAGAAAGACTCGGGCGAGCGGCACGATTACGACGGCTCAACTGCTGTTGGCCGGAATCCCGAGAGGGCCAAAGCTGGGGCCAGAGTCCAACTGGCCGATATTGGCCGTGGCATAACCTTGATCGACGCGATCCAAATGCTGTACCGGGCCTACGGGAACATGGAGCAGACGGCCTGTGCCGGCCCTCCTTGTGGGGCTGGCTCGAAGAGGGACACTCCGTGCCTGGGTCCCGGGCTCCCTGGGGGCGAGCCGACCCCGGCCCACGTCTGTGCCCCCTTGCTCGCGACAAAACAGGAGGAGCCGCCCGGCCTGCAACTCAAGTCCGAGGACGATTGGACCCTGGCCAAGAGGCCCCGGCTGGAGACCGTGCCGCAGCAGCGTGAAGTCGGCCGAGGGTCACCACGTGCGGCGGCAGCTCCCGTCACCGGCGACGAGGCACTGGAGTCCGTCAGCAAGCTGGGAAACTGGCTTCAGCTCCGAGCACCGTTGGGCAGCTGCGAGCCAATGCTGTGCATGCTACGGGACGTGCAGGCTGCAGTGGCCACTTCCCTGAGGTAGATGGTGTAGCTGGAGATAAAAAGGAATCTACAAAAAGCTGGATCGTCGCAAATGAAAATGGAAACTGCTGGCAACACATCTGTAAAGATTAATATTTCATTGGGACCCTTTGTCGGAGCTGGAAAAAGGGAAGTCGGGACAGCAGGGTCTTACAAAAGGTCTTTACATTTTCAGTTCTGACGAAAACAGTTCTGATGCCTGGCCGTGCCTTCAGCTACCTCGGCCCTAAGCTCTGGAACTCTCCCTAAACCGCTCCACCTCTCACTCCTCCATTAAGATGTTTCTTCAGACCTACCTCTTTGACCAAGCTTTTGGTCACCTGTCTTAATATCTCTATGTGGCTCGGTGTCAATTTTTATCTGATAACACCCCTATGAAGCGCCTTGAGACATTTTACTACGTTAAAAGGCGCTATATAGATGCAAGTTGTTGTTGATGGGTTCCACCTGAAGCAGCAACATCTGGAAGAGACTTGACGGATCTGCTGTGCGACTGGTGCTTTCTGTTTTGATTTGATTGGAAGTGATTTCCCAATAGTTTTTATACACTTATCTGGGGTATATTGTATACTGAAGAGCAGGACAAGTATGTTGGAGTATATAGAAAAACCCCACTAATTTATTTAGAGAAGCCTTTTTTATATTTACAATAATAATGAAATAGCTCAGTCCAGTGCAGGTTCTGTACACTGGCTGCACTTTAGCATTTAGTAAAATTGAGTCATTACATTGACTGGGTTTAATGTTCATATGGGTGTCAAACAAATGATCAGTTCAGTACCGAAGACTGCATTGGGTGTGTTAACTGTCAAGACTGTATGCCGGACTGAGAAGTACTATAACTACAGATTAAATGGAACAGGCCGCCCTTACAAGAATGGAAACATTGGCAGTATTACACCACAGGGCGTGCATGGAATAGTCTCGGCTGGTGTGAGGCACACTGTGCCGTGGTGCAACTGAATGTTTGGTGCTGTTTCCGCTTCATACAATAAAATTGTCCAGTGTCTTAAACCTGGAGTAAATCGCACATTATTTCCGATCTCTGTATAGGTGTTGGTGCAGAGCCGTTGATACCGAGGAAGTACGATTGAGATTTAGAATGGGGAAAGGTTTCACACTAATTCCAAACCCATTTAAACAAATGGGACTTTTTAATGTGACAAGTGAGGATACATTGGGGACATGGTTGACTCACTTGTCACTCCGAATGATTGACATCAGGCAGGGTTCTTTTGGTGTGGGTTTAATGAATGACATGTGCAGGTTGTCTCCAGACAGTATTGCAATACAGGCTTCCTCACAACATTTTTACTCTCACTCAACAACAACAAGAAGTTTCCATAGTCAGGGCCACACTCCTAACGAACCGTTTGTATGGAGTGAATGGATTCGTATGCAGCATGATTAACAGCTGTTTCAGCAAGTTAGTAGGATGTATAGGCAGAAAATGACCATGTAGTTCAGGCTAAACTATAAATCGGGTTTATTACAAGAGGCTAATTCATATAGGCACAAGTTTAAGTCAGCAGATTAACAGCAGCATCATGTTAACCTTCCACCAATACTTAATTTATATTTGGGAAATCAAAATAGCATTGATTGAACCCTCAGCTGAAACCTGGATAAATATAACATGGGTGCCACAGCTACAAGGAGTTCTGCTTTATCAATAACATGAAAAATGGCGAGAGTACTCCAGATATGGCGCAAGGCTGTCGCAGGTCTACTTTGTCCTGGCAGCTTGGTTTAACGGTAAACCTTTCACAACTGGAAAACGGTTTAGACCTATAACATTGGAATATGTGTCTGGCTTGACCCTCCTTTTATTGATTGTATTGAAACAGCCAGTCAGGTCACTGTCTGGACTTGCATTAAGAATGGCCACTTGGGTGAGGCAAAAGCAGGTTATACAGATAACTGCCCCAATATGAGTCTCTGCCTTCAAGGCAAGAAATTGAGACTATTTTATTAAAAAAAAGGCACACTTAACATTAATTGAAGTACATATTAACACATGCTAGAAAATACTGGTTACAAACACTGTCTTTAAGTGTTCTGATTGAAATGTTAAAATCTTATTTGTGCAGCTTGACCCTGCGAAGCTCCATTGACTGTTAATAATTTGTTGCCACTGTGCCTGTGCATGAGAGACTCACGGCAACATGTGTGCAGGGTGGAAACTCTGCAGTGTTTTCTCTCGATTAAACCCTCACGGCTGACCAAAGACGTTGGGCTAGACTTTCCATTGGTATAGGCGATATTTCCGGCGTTAGTGGTTATCTCACTTTTCAGAACCACCAAAATATTGCCCATTTTAAAAACCGCTAATTTTGCCTTTTTAATTTGGGCGATAGCGGTAGCGATGTGAAATGGGCGATGGCAATGTATTCAGTCGCGCAAGGCCGGCATCCATAGCAATGGCCGTTCTGCGCATGCACATTTTTTACAGGCAATTAACTTTTCCCGTGATTCGGGAGGTCAGGAGTCATCTGCACATGCTCAGAAGACACAGAGAGAGTGCATTTTGCCTTTGGAGCCTGAGCTGGAAGGTTGTCACTCGAGGCAAATAAATCACATACTTATTTCAAAAAAATGGAGATGGATTACGAAGAATCTGGAGTGAGTGATAACCCAGGGTAGGCGTGACCATTCCTCCCCGCCTGCACCCCCCCCCCCCCCCGGCGTGTACTAGAGAATGTGGGCGGAGATCGCCGAAGTTGTTTCCTCGGTGGCTCAATGATAGCTAAGCCAGTGCCGCAAGCGCTGGAACGACCTGGTTGGGTCTGCAAGAGTAAGTATTAAATTATTCAATTTATAATTGTAATGATGCATTGACTCATTAATTAAAATATAAATCTACTGGATTGTAATTAAGCTGGCTAATCTTGGTGTTACACATTAGTTCCTAACCACGATCTTATTAAATTTCTTCTCTGAACGTAGATGTTATAACCGTGCTTCAATTGCACAAGTGCATACAAACCGTATTAGCATATAACATTAATAATGAATAGCATAGGCGATGACTAATTGTGGATTATAATATCTCTGTGTTTCCGTAATAGTACAGAGGCAATTAGCTTATGCCATGCTCTTGTCACCTTTGCAGAAGAAGATATCTGCGAATCAGGCCGAGCACAGGCGGAGAGGACAAGGGCCTACTGATTTATATGTACTCTCCGACCTGGAGGGGCGGGCCTCAGCCCTTGTCGAGGCGAGTAATCGTTCGGCCACCCGTAGTGGTGCAGATCTCGTTGTTGCACCATGTGCGTAATGTACAAACCAGTGGTAATTTAAAGAAATTTAATGCCATTTGTGTATAATATATGAATGATGTAATGTTATGTAATTAATGCCGGGATCATGAAATCTTATAGTAATGCAGCTACTGTACTCTCATTTTAATTATATGTAATGTCTGTCAATGATATTATTGCAGTAGTGTTGCTCCTCGTACATATGCCTGCGCAGCGTAAGCATTCTCATGTCACCCTGGCCTCTCCTTCTCTTCTTCTAACCTCAGTTATATTTTCTAGCTTCCCAGGCACATCGCAGGAACATGGAGGCCCCGGAGCATCACCTCTTCTACTGCAGGTTGTCCTAACCACAGGTGAAGAGACCACGGCGGAGGATGATGGGCCTCAACCATGCTGCTCAGCGCAGGTTGAGGCGGCAACTCAAGGGTCCACTGTACCTGCGCCACGTCCTCATCAACGGATGAGTTAGCGGGGCCAAGCGTCTTGCAGCGGGGCACTCCGAGTAGTCCAGTGCCTACCTCGACCCCGCGGAGGTTGGTTCGGCGAGGTAGGCATGCGCAACGACAGGCGGATGTAAACCTGGACATGGTTGAGGGCGAGCGTCGACATTGGTCGAGAACTCCTCCAGGCAATTGGTGGGTTGACCGGCAACATTGCTGCACTCTCTGCGCGTATCTCGGAGGACATGGCGCAGATGGTTGCAGCAATGCGGCGAACGGCTGACTCGTCGATGCCATGCAGCAGGCGATGGTTTTGGGATACGGCACTGCACCCCAAGGTGCCGTACCACCCACAGCGACAGATGCGAGTTGGGAGGAAGCAGTTGCTTCTGACTCTGAACCCAGTAACGTCTTTCCAGGGTCCCAAGAATTGACTGGAAACAGTGGGGGGGGGGGTGCGTCAAGACGAGGGAAGCGTGCCCGCAGGTAGGGGGATATTCGCATGGTTGGGGGGAGGGGGTCCTTATTCTTATTTTTATTATTAAAATTGTTGACTGTTGGGGGTGGTTAAAAATTTGTTGACTGTTGGTTTGGTGTGTGGGTGGGTGTTTGTGTCCTGTTATATTTTAATCATTGAAAATTTATTGTTGTGGGAGTTAGTTATTAAAAATTTGATGACTTGGGGTGTGGGGGGGGGGAGAAAGAGATGGGTGTTCCTATTCAATTATTTATTTAATATATGTTTGTTTCTTCATAGTTCAAAAAATATTACTTCGTTTTTAATCATTAAAGGTTTTTATTTAACTTTACAATCTTTGTGTAGTGTCTTCTAATAACAGAAAGTTAAACATCAATACAAGGGTTGCAAACAATGTCCAGGCCAGAAAAGGATGAAAAATAATGTAATACAACTGTAACTGTCACCAACATAACTTCAAGCAAAGCGTTCATTTATGAGTCTTGCAGGTGCGTAACTACCACAGGGCTTTTCCTGTCGTGTGGGGGCATGGATTCATCGCCAGGCTGATTGACCTCCCCGAGGTCGTCGTCCTCCACTCCTCCTCGTCCCCCTCCCCTCTCTCCTGAGGTGGACCGGCAGTCCCATCTGGCAATTCTTGTCCTCTCCTGATAGCTAAGTTATGCAACATGCAGCACACCACAATGAACAGCGACCTGCTCAGGTGCCTCCTGAATGGTCCAGGCATCTGAAGTGCTGCTTCAGCACTCCAATTGTCTTTTCGATGATATTGCGTGTGGCTATATGGCTTTCGTTGTAGCGCTTCTCGGCTTCTGTCTGAGTCTTTCGCAGGAGGGTCATGAGCCAGCTGGCAGTGACCTTGTGTCTGACTCTTATTCAAGTCAAAGACAGTGCTCTCACGCAAAATGTGCGCATCATGAATGCTACCTGGAAAATTTGCATTTACTGCCATGATTATTTGCTTGTGGTCGACAACGAGGTGCACATTCAGTGAGTGGAATCCCTTTTGGTTACAGTAAACATCTACATCCTCTAAAGGTGCTCGTAGGACGATGTGCGTACTGTCTATTGCACCCTGCACCTTGGGGAAGTTTGCTATTCTCGAACCCCAAAGCCCCTTCATTTTGTGCCTCCCTGGTCATAGGAAGGTTTATAAAGTCCATCCTACGTGTGTAAAGGGCTTCACTTACCTGTCGAATGCAGTGATGTGCGGCGTGCTGAGAGATACACAATTGTCGCCAGCTGAGGCCTGAAAGGAGCCCGATGCATAGAAGGAAAGTGCCGCAGTCACCCTAACCTCAACGGGCAGTGTGGTCCTGATGGTGCTGGTAGGCTGCAGGTCTGCCTTAATGAGCGGGCATATCTCACTGATCGCTTTTCGGAAGCGTAGCCTTCTAACGCACGTCCAATCGGACAGGTTCAGGTATGACCGCTTATCCCTGTAAATGCGTTCGGTGTAAGGTCTCCTCCTCCTCAGCAGTCTGCCACCTCTTTGGGCACAATGTTCTTCAATGAACCTTCTCCCATCTCTATTCTGCAGCATGTGAGTAGTCAGCAATACTGGCTGAGAAATTACAGGCCCCATCACTATAAATGGCCTAATCTGTCTTTAAAACTCTTGAATTGTCGTCAACAAACACAATATAAACTCAAAATTGACCACAATGTGATTAGATGATAAGATTTTAAAACATCCTTTAAAATCACTCACGAATTACTTCAATACTCCCATCAACTTGAAGCAGCCTTTTATTAAACTTCCTCCGATTTACAAAATGGTGTCCATGCCGCCGGGTTACGGTCAGGTGAGTGCAGCTTTTTTTTGTGACTTTGGGCGGGCAATCATTTGGGCGAAATGCTGAAAGTATCGCTCGGCGATAATCTGGGCGGTACTTTCCATTATAAACAGTCTTCTGGGTGGTATACGAGTGACGTCAGATTTTTAGGGGGAAAAGCGGGCGGTTTAGCTCATTCCCGGCGGTAATTGTATGCCAAATGTTCCGCTGGTGATAATTGGGCGGTACTTTCCACTTATAATCAATTATGGGCGGTAAAGAGAATCTCGGCGCTTATCTGGGCGTTAAATGGGCGGTTATATGCCGAAAGTCTAGCTACTGCTGGGTGAATGAATGTAAAACAAAATACTGCTGCTCCTGACTCAGCTGATGATTGAGGACCTAGAGAGGACACGGGACCAACCAATATATGTCCCAGTAATAGCAATAACTCAATAATTGCTGCCGCGATCACCAAATTGGGTTAGAAGGGGTTTTGCGGTGGGTATGAGTGTATGTATCATATTATCGATGCTGGTTGTCTCCAAACAAAACTTCTTTTCAGATCTACTCACCTTTTGCATTGTTCTGGCATAATGAGAGGGGGCATGATCAGTGTTCCCCATTATTTTTGGGGGGGGGGCCATGCGGCCCAGTCAAAAGTCTGCGCATGTGCAGTTTTTTCAATTTAAAAGCCAGCTCACCAGCTACGTGGGACCCCTGGAGTGATCCAGGTTTAGAAATGCTGAGTGGATGTAACTATTGGGAAAAACTGAACAGGCTCGTGCTCTTTTCTCTGGAAAAGAGAAGACTGAGGGGTGCCCTAATAGAGGTCTCTAAAATTATGAAGGGGTTTAATAGGGTAGATGTAGAAAAGATGTTTCCACTTGTTGGGGAGTCCAAAACTCGGAGTCATAAACAATGTTCCTGTCTGGAGCTCCCTCACAGGCCTTTTGCCAGCTTTACAAAAGGAAAACCGTGCATGCGCGGAAATTTGAATGTTCCGCATATCCAAAAGAAATTGAATGAAACATTAGTCACAAATATAAGATAATCACTAATAAATCTGATAAGAAATTCAGGAGAAACTTCTTTACCCAGAGAGTGGTTAGAATGTGGACCTTGCTACCACAAGGAGTGGGTGAAGCGAACAGCATAGATGCCTTTAAGGGGAAGAAAGGAATATTAGGTTATGGCGATAGGGTTAGATGAAATGGGCTGGAAGGAGGCTTGTGTGGAGCATCAGCACCAGTTCGACCAAATGGCCTGATTCTGTACTGTACATTTTATGTAAATCTACAAATGGATAGTGTAGATGGATGCAGGGTATTTAAAACTGAGAACAAGAGCTCAGAACTGCAGGGCTTGAAGGTAACATTTAACAAACTTCATGCTGTACAAGGAAAGGTTTCCTCTCAGGATCATAATTCACAGATTTTGAAAAGCTGGATAAATGTCTGAGCAGGATTAGGGGTTAGAGTGCTAAGTATGGATAGATATAATCCAATGTATGGAACACAAGCAGCTGAGCCAATGGCAGTGTCAGGCCAAGGACGGAAACGGGACAGGGACTAGTTACATTAAGAGTTACTGATTGGCCTTTTGAATGGCGAAGTATACAGAAGTTTCCTTCAGCAGATTGTATGAGTGGGTAGAGTGTCATGGACTGGGGAGATGTCGGTTGACTTTTAATAACAAACCAGATATGATGATAGTGAATTTTTCTTCATGAAATTGTAGATGATGGGGAGGGAGAACACTATACTGAACATATATTCTGCTAGCTTTTATTTGTAGGTAATAGGTATTTATTTATTGTTCGAGCTTTCCTGGTTACCAAAATGCAGTAACCTGATACATCCCCACTGTGGTGTGGAGCCAAGTCACCCGATGCATTTTAACAACAAAATGAAGCATTGTTGTGCCATGTTGTTTAGCCTTGACTCTGTGGTAGCATTCTCACTTCTGAGTCAGAAGTTGTGGGTTCAAGCCCCACGCCAGACACTTGGAACATTATCTCAGCTTCAGTGCAGTACTAAGGGGTTGTTGCACTGTCCGCAGTGCTGTCTTTTGGATGAGGCGTTCAAGCGAGGCCCTTCCTGCACTCTCAAGTAGACGTAAATGATCCCATGACACTATTTGAAGACGAATAGGTGAGTTCTCCCTATGTCCAAGCCAACATTTATCCCTCAACCAACACTGGGGCGGAGTTCCAGAATGAGGGGGCATAGATAAGAGAGCCAAATGGAGACTTTACGACCATTCTTTGCAGAGTGGTGAGAAGTGTGGCCCCATGGAGTTATTCAAGAGGTCGCATTGATGTAATTAAGGGGAGGCTTGCTTGATGCAGACATGGGGTACAAGGTCAGAGAGGAATGTGAACTGAGGAAGAGGCAAATAAAGTGGGAGGAGGCTGGAGTGGAGTATAAACAGTGGTATGGAGCAGTTAGGCTTGCTTCTGTGCTGTAGGGTCTGTAATTCTGTGAGGAAAGGGGAAGAGCACTGGACTCAGCCTGGGCACTGATGCCTTTATCAAACATGGCGGCGCCAGGAACGTGACACTGGCCGTTGCTTCATTCTGCGCATGTGCCGCTTTCGTGCCCAGCGAATCAGTGGCTGCAAACCAAAATCCCGCTGCTCGGCGGAGTGTGTGAGTCAGCGGCACCAGCACCAGCACCGGGCTGACCCTGACCCGTGTGTGTGAGAGAGAGAGGGCGCGGGGCCGCCCTGAGCACCGGCGGGAAAATGGCGGCGGCAGGGGCGGGCTGGAGGCGGCACATCAGCGAGCAGCTGCAGCTCCGCGACCGCCTGCAGCGCCAGGCCTTCGAGGAGCTGATCCAGGCGTGTGAGTTTGAGGCGGGCACGGCACTGGAGCGGAGCGCGGGGTGCTGGGCCCACAGTAACCCAGCTGAGTCCGGCAGGTTAGAGCGACTAGCTGGCGCCGCGGGGGCCTCCTCTCTGTGGCCGGGAGGGGGGCGGCGGCTGTCCGGCTCTGTGCCGACTTTAATGCACCCGAGTCTGGAGCCACAGCCGACCTTACCCCCGGGCTTCTGCTCTGGACACCAGGTGGGGGGGCAATGGTCCACAGGGCACCTGGTGAGGGGCAGTGGTCCACAGGACAGCACCAGGTGAGGGGCAGTGGTCCACAGGACAGGACACCAGGTGAGGGGCAGTGGTCCACAGGACAGGACACCAGGTGAGGGGCAGTGGTCCACAGGACAGGACACCAGGTGAGGGGCAGTGGTCCACAGGACAGGACACCAGGTGAGGGGCAATGGTCCACAGGACAGGACACCAGGTGAGGGGCAATGGTCCACAGGACAGGGCACCAGGTGAGGGGCATTGGTCCACAGGACAGGGCACCAGGTGAGGGGCAGTGGTCCACAGGACAGGACACCAGGTGAGGGGCAATGGTCCACAGGACAGGACACCAGGTGAGGGGCAATGGTCCACAGGACAGGGCACCAGGTGAGGGGCAGTGGTCCACAGGACAGGGCACCAGGTGAGGGGCAGTGGTCCACAGGACAGGGCACCAGGTGAGGGGCAGTGGTCCACAGGGCACCTGGTGAAGGGCAATGGTCCACAAGGCACCTGTTGAGGGGCAGTGATCCACAGGGCACCAGGTGAGGGGCAATGGTCTACAGTACAAGATACCAGGTGAGGGGCAATGGTCCACAGTGTAAGGCACCAGGTTACCAGTGGAGAGGCGAGCCTACAGTGCAGAACTAGTAAAGTTGAGAGGAGAGAGTGATCAGGTAAATTAGGAAGTTATGGTTAGGTGAGATGAAACTCTTGTTTTAAATGCCAGTGGACTGTAGGAAGACGTATGCCTGAAGTGAGTTCTGTTGTTTTGAGATCCAGGGAAAAAGTTAAGAGTAGGAAACAGTCTGGTGAATCTAATTCAATACAGTGCAAACATGGTCACGAGGGAGAGTATGTAGTATTTGCAGCTTAGGATTTGGGAACAGGATAGGGATATGCTGTTAGATTTACTGCTCGTGTGGGGGATAAACACCAATATGGACTAGTTTCTATGTAATAGGAGAAAAGTAGGGGAATGGAGAGATGATGAGAAATGTGACAGAGGAAGTGTTTTAGCCTAGAAGGATTGCCTATCTGATGATGAGCCTTGTGGAGGGGAGGTGTAGGAGTGTATCCAGCACTTTCTGTTTTTATTTTAGATTTACGGCATCCGCAGTATTTTGCGTTTTTTTTTGTTTGTGTTCACCATTTAATATTTTGTCTTTGCAGACAATAAGCTTCTGGAGAAGTCGGACCTACAAACTGTCCTAGCCGAGAGGTTTCAGGGGGAGAAGTATGAGCTTCACAACAGACACGACATTAGGTACGTAGCATGTGTGAGTGCTTACTTTCCTGTTTACTGTCTCTCTGACTGACTGCTTAGAATCCCTGACAGCTTGCGTCAGTAAATAACGTTCGTCATCCTCCTCCTCCACCTCCCTTGCCGCCCTTTGACATGCACCATCCCTCCCTGAGAGAATCATGCATTCAGCACAGAAGAGATCATTTGGCCCATCGTGCCTGTGCCGGCTCTTTGAAAGAGCTATCCAATTGGTCCCACTCCCCTGCTCTTTCCCCATAGCCCTGCATATTTTTCCTTTTCATGTATATAATCCAATTTCCTTTTGAAAGTTACTATTGAATCTGCTTCCATCGCCCTTTCAGGCAGTGCATCCTAGATCACAACAACCCACTACATAAAAAAGAATTCTCATCTCTCTGGTTCTTTTGCCAATTATGTGTCCTCTATCACATTATCAAAGTCCTTCATCATTTTGAACATATCTATTAAATCTCCTCTTAACCTTCTCTGCTCTAAGGAAAACAGTCCTAGCTTCTCTAGACTCTCCACATAACTGAAGTCCTTCATCCATGGTATCATTCTGGTAAATCCCCTCTGCACCCTCTCTAAGGCCTTGACATCCTTCCTATAGAGTGGTGACATTTTCCCAGGTTGTTGCCAATGTCACGCTGACAGCGGTCTCCAGATCGTGATTAGAAGTGACGCAGGCAGGCTGCTGATTAAATGTCATGGAAATTCTCCCTTGTCGGTGCCATTCTTGTCCTCCACTTCCCAAGCAAAAACCCATGGATGTCATAAAAGTACCGATGTACAGCAATGCTCCTCATTGTTCCATGTTTAGTTTAGTTCGTACCATAGTGAGTTGGAATTCAGTTTCTGGTGCGTGTTGAGCGTTGTGTCGATGACTAAGTCCAACACCACCTTCAGTGTGCCAGTGCAGTCTTTGGTTGCCTGAGGAAAATAGTGTTCGAAGACCAGGATCTCAAACCTGACACCAAGTTCATGGTCTATAGAGCAGTAGTGATACCCGCCCTCCTATATCCTTCAGAGGTATGGACTATGTACAGTAGGCACCTCAAAGCACTGGAGAAGTACCACCAACGCTGCCTCTGCAAATTCATTGGCAGGATAGCCGCACCAACGTCAGCATTCTCTCTCAGGCCAGCATCGAGGCATTGACCACGCTCAATCAGCTCCGATGGACAGGCCACATTGTCCGCATGCCCGATACTAGACTCCCGAAACAAGCAGTCTACTCCGAGCTATGTCACGGCAAGCGAGTCCCAGGAGGGCAGAGAAAGCGCTTCAAGGACACCCTCAAAGCCTCCTTGAAAAAATGTAACGTCCCCACCGACTCTTGGGAATCCTGGCCCAAGAGGAGAAGCATCTGGGAAGGCGCCGAACACTTCGAGTCTCATCGTCGGGAGCATGCGGAAGCCAAGTACAAACAGTGGAAGGAGCGTACAACAAATCAAGCCCCCCACCCACCCACCCGTCCCTCCAACCACCATTTGCCCCACCTGTGACAGAGACTGTAGATCCCGCATCGGTCTCATCGGTCACCTTGGAACTCATTTTAGTGTGAAAACAAGTCATCCTTGAATCTGGGAGTCTGCCGAAGAAGAGAAGGATAGTGATTGGCTGAGTTGATTGGGTTTTCTGCAGTGGCAGTTACTTTGTTGGAAAGTGTTGAGGATGGTCACCTGGTGAGAAGCCAAGCCCAACTGATGAGAGAGCAGCTGCTGCAGAAGGGGTGCAGACCTCAGAGGGGAAACTGCTGCAGGGAAGGAACAAGTTCCAGCAACAAGCTGCTGCAGAAGGCGTGGCGAACCCCAGCAGTTAAAGAGTAGATAACTCCAGTTAAAGAGTTGGCACTGACCTAGTCACAATGGGCCAAATAGCCTTCCCCTGTGCTATTGAAATACTGTAGATGGTTTTTCAACTGCTGCTGATTGTGATTAAGGCACTGTGTTCTCAACTCTGGATGCTGCTGTTTGCTTCCCGTTCCTGTTGAGGTAACTCCATCGCCAGACCGACTACTCCCACCTCTGCAACATCGCCCATCTCCACCCCTGCATCAGCATATCTGCTGCTGTAACGCTCCTCCATGTTTTTATTACCTCCAGACTTGACAATTCCAATGCTCTCCTTGCCAGCCTCCCATCTTCCATTTTCCATAAATTCGAGCTCATCCAAAACTTTGCTGCCCATATCCTAACCCGCACCAAGTCTCGCTCACTCATCATCCCTGTGCTTGCTGACCTACATTGGTTCTCGATCCACCAACACCTTGATTTAAAAATTCTCATTCTCGTGTTCAAATCCCTCCATGACCTCGTCCTTTCTTATCTCGGTAACCTTCTCCAGCCCAACAGCACTGCAAGAACTCTGTGTTCCTCCACTTTTGGCATCTTGTGCATCCCCCCAATTCCTTCACTCTGCCATTGGTGGCTGTGCTTCAGCCTTCTAGGCCCTAAGGTCTGGCATTCCCTCCCGAAACCTCTCCGTTTTTCCACTTCTTTAAAACTCGCCTTAAAACTTACCTTTTTGACGAAGCTTTTTGGTCATCTGTCCATTATCTCGTTTTTTGGCTGGGTGTCACTTTATGCCTGATTATGCTTCTGTGAAGTGCTTTGGGATGTTTGCCTATGTTAAAAGCGCTATATAAATGGAAGTTGTTGAGACTAAACAGGAATTGTGTTTAACAGTTGTGTAACTTATCTGTTGCTCTTATCTTTAGCCTACCATGCTCCTCTTTCTGTTCTGAATAGTTCTGCACCATGGACCTCACTCTTCACCTTGGTTTCTAAATGGGGATAAATCAGTCTAAGGAGGGTCAAAGCACTCTGACCTCTGACCAAGAATGGCCAACTAACATTGGGTGACTCCTGCAGTTACTCTTCACTTCCAGATTAGGCCTGCTAGAAATCAACCAATGCAGTAAATCACCTTAAGTGTAATTCTGATGAATTTTTAAAATGACCTACCTCTCCTGTTGGCCAGGCAAGAATTATCCGGTGAGTGGCTGAGCAGAGAGAATAGAAGGATGTTTGATTTGACCCCTGGTGCCGAGTTGGATGATCTCTGCCAATAGTGGGGCCCTGCACTTGCCCAACATGCACCTGGGTTGACTGGGAGACAATGGAGAGGTTTACTGCTCCTTACCGCTATTCGGTGACCCTTGCTGGGAAATGAATCTCTGTGGATGTAGGGTGGGGACGGATCGGGTTAAGTTGAGATACTGCCCCTGGTCAAAGACTGTTGGCACTAACTGTCTTGGCTCATATGTGAATAAAAAACACTTGGGCGAAGTACCATAGGGAAACTGCATGTAGCACCCATTGGAACCTGTGCCCCAACAGGAAACCGGGGTGTTCCAAGGGTAGGGGAGAAAAGCTTACTATGGCTAGAATCGTGCTTCCATTTAATTTTTTTTGTCCCAAATTGAAGTTTGCGTTCTCTCATTGGTTTCCCCGATACTCCAGCCCAGCCTCCGATGGGGCGAGGAACGCGACAATGCATGAAGTTGCCCAGATGCGGATCCGTCACCAGGAAGAGCTCACCGAACTCCACAAGAAGCGTGGTGAGGTGCGTGTGTATGTGTGGAACAAAAAGCGGCTCGCCTTTCCTACCCTAGGGGCTTACCTTGCTGGCATGTCCTACTCTACTGTTGGCTCCTGTCATGGATTACTCTGTTCGCATGTCCGACTCTACTGTTGGCTCCTCTCATGGATTACCCTGTTCGCCTGTCCTATGCTGGGGGTTACCCTGTTCGCCTGTCCTACCCCCACTGTTGGCTCCTGTCGTGGGTTACCCTGCTCGCAAGTCCTACGCTGCTGTTAGCTCCTGCCTGGGGGCCATTGATTGTCCTTCCATCCTGTTTGCACCTCCCAGAAAGATCTGCGGAAACAGTCCCTTCGCTGTAAATTTGCATTGGTCTGTGATTATTCCAGATTTAAAGGATATTTTATGCCAGAGTTTAGAGAATGTATACAATTCTTGAGAAATGAATAATTGTCAAAACAGAAAATGACAGGGTTCATTGCTGTCTGATGGGCAGAGCTCCCTTGGAGTTTCTCTTGTGGTGAAATGGTATTACTGTATTGTGACCATTTGAGCAATGGGGGAAAGCATGGTAAAAGTAGAATGGTTGCTCCCTGCTCTTGTCCCCGTGCAGAACACCCTCATTCAGTGGAACTTAACTCCATCATTGCTCCTCGAGATTTCAGATGGGAGGGTTCCAAATTGGGGAGAAAATTACTATCCTTGTTTATCTTCCTCTCCTGAAGGGGCTGATCCTTGCTGTGGTACAGTTCCACCAACAGTCACCCTTTAGTACCTCGCCCTGGTGGTATCAAGATTCAAGCTAACTCTCACTCCACTCTCTGGCGGGGAAGCCTCATGGCGTATTTGCATAATTTGTGTACATGATACAGGTCTTGTGATCGTGGCTCTTTTATTTTTGTTTCCTATTCCCTGTTGCCTTTCTTCTTCAGTGTTGACCCCCGATGGGGTTACGTTTCCGCAGGTGCCAAGAGTCCTTTCAGCATTTCAACCGTGTGAGCTGAGATATTGAGCGATACCAGGGGCCATTCAACCATAGGGTGTAGGGGAGGTGCATTACAGTGGAGCTCACATCCTGTCTTTGCTCAGAACCAACAGACGCAACCTTGCCAATGGGAGTCGCAGGAGCGGGAAGCTGCGTTGTTTCCTCCCTCCCTCCCCCTCCAAACCTAGGGGCACTCTGGGCCAGTTCTAGAAAACCTGCTGTTTAGCACCAGCCAGGGATCAAGCCTGACCTTTCTGGTCACGAGTGCTGGGTGTCTCACTCTGTGGCCTGTTTTATCTGTTAAGTATTGGGTATGTGAAAGAAAACATTGAATTCTGTTCTGTGTGCAAACAATTTAAAAGTGAGCCTGCTACCTGTTATTTAAATTGCTTCGTCTTCTAATTGTCTGCTTGTGCTCGGGGCCCCTTTCTGGCCACACCAACAACGACTGCTGACATATTTGGTGCCCCCTGTATATTGGAACGGATGTAACAAAGAGCATTCTAAACTCAATAAGAGAAACTAAAAACACATTACATACGACAGTAACCTTGCAGCCTTACAGCAGGTCTGCAAGTAAATCATTCAGCGTCTGACTATCTGGAATCGTTTTGCTCTCTCTGGTACTCACTTCCCATGGAATTTCTCTTTATCCAAGTCTGCATGCTGTAATCCAAAATATTCAACATTGGAAATAGTCAGCCGATTGATCCAAAACAGAGGAAGATGATGCATATAAGGGCGTTTTAAAGACACTTGTAAAAGTTCCAAGTAGCTGTCGCTGGGACTCTTTCCCCGGTTAGAACGGGCGTTGGTTAAACTCCTCGGTGTATGGGAGGCTTGTACTGTACTCTGAGCTGTGCTGAGATTTTTCACCATGTTTTTGTTCCTCCCTCAGCTTGCCCAGAATGTGATTGAACTCAATAGCCAACTGCAGCAAAAGGACAAAGAAATCCATGCAAATGAAGTAAAGTAAGTGGCAATCATATGGACATAAGAATTAGAAGCAGGAGTAGGCCATTCGGCCCCTCGAGCCTACTCCACCATTCAATGAGATCATGACTGATCTTCTACCTCAACTCCACTTTCCTGCACTATCCCTATATCCCTTGATTCCCTTAATATCCAAAAATCTATCGATCTCTATCTTGAATATGCTCAACGACTGAGCCTCCACAGCTCTCTGATGTAGAGAATTTCAGAGATTCACTATCCTCTGAGTGAAGAGGTTTCTCCTCATCCCAATCATAAATGGCCGACCCCTTATTCGAAGACTCTGACCCCTGGTTCTCGACTCCTCAGCCAGAGGAAACGTCTTCCCTGCATCTACCCTGTCAAGCCCCATAAGAATTATGTATGTTTCAATGAGATCACCTCTCATTCTTCTAAACTCTAGAGAATATAGGCCTAGTCTAATCAGCAAGGACTCCAAGACTTTTCCTTCCCCTTTATTGGATTCTCATATTTGTCTATCCTGTATTGGATTGTAAGTGCCAGCATGCCATTTGAGCATCGCAAGCAGGATTAGGCTTGGCTGTCTTGTCATGTTGCGGCATCCATGCATTTACTTTACAGCAGGGCTTGCTGAGTAGTGATCAGGAGCAGGAAGACTGCTCGATATGATTGCCCTCCCCAGTCTTGGCCGTTAGCTCCAGTCATTAGCACTGCAGTTGCTGTCACTCCTGAGATCAGCTAACTCGGGTACGGTAGCGGAGGGTTATGTTGCTGGCCCAGTAATCCAGAGGCCTGGACTAATGATTCGGAGAGATGAGTTCAGGTTCCACCACGGCAGCTGGGGAATTTAAATTCAATTAATTAAATAAATCTGGAATTTAAAAAAAAAGCTAGTACCATGAAACTGCCGATTGTCATAAAAACACATCTTTAATGCCCTTTAGGGAAGGAAATCTGTCGTCCTTACACGGTCTGGCCTATATGTGATTCCAGACCCACAGCAATGTGGTTGACTCTTAACTACCCTCTGAGACGGCCTAGTAAGCCACTCAGTTGTATAAGCCTGCTCACCGCCGCCTTCTCAAGGGCAATTAGGGATAGGCAATAAATATTGACCTTGCCAGTGACGCCCACGTGCATGAATAAATTAAAAAAAGACTCGGCAGTGACGGGGAATTGATCAGAGGACCTCCTGCTCTTTGTGATTTAGCTGCTTGCTGAATTAATCAGTTGAAGCATTGGAGGAGATGTGAAAGACCAGCCAGTCCTGGGACCTCACCTCCGAAACATCGCCACCGCCATTCAGAGGAGAGCAAAATGCTGATCAGTCTGAGCCTTTGATGTTGCCGGGAGGGGTGGTGGGGGGGGGTGCAATGACTGTATGGACTAATGATGTAAAGAAGATGGGGTGGTGGCTCTTGGGATCGGAAGCTTGCTTCCCTCCCTACTTGGCCTTCTCCATTAAAGCTAGTTGCACCGTCGTGATGTAAGCTGTAATTCTGCCCAGTCTATGTGTGCTTTCATTTAAGGATGACGGAATATGAGAAGCAGATCCAGCAGCTGAGTAGCGAGTGCCAGGAGCTGCGGAACAAGCTCCAGGAACTGGAGCAAGCCAACCAGACGCTGAAGGACGAATACGACGCCCTCCAGATCACCTTCACTGCTCTCGAGGAGAAACTGCGGAAAACCTCAGATGAAAACCGGGAGCTAATCTCGCGATGGATGGCCGAGAAAGCACAGGAGGCTAACCGGTTGAATGCAGAAAATGAGAAAGATACCTGGTATGTTTTACTCTGTTAAAGTTTATGGCCCTTTGTACAGGTTAAATGTCATCCCACTGCGAGCAGCCGGCACCGAGGGAGGTGTGTGGCACAGGCTGGCCGTTCTGTTTAGTAGATTTGTTCTCCGATTATGGGCAATACTGGCAAGATTCTATTTATTGCTCATCCTTAATTCCCCTGATGGGCTGAATGACTACTTATAAAGGCCAATTCGGAGCACAACTGCATAGTGTGGACTAGTCACCTGTAGGCTAGATTCGGTCGGGTGACAGGTTCCCTTTCCTGAAGGACTTTACTGAATCAGTTCCAGCAGCTTTCATGGGGTTTTTCTGGTGCCAGCCCACAAATTACCAGATTTATTGAATTCACTTTTACTACATGACCTAGTTGTACCCGAAGCCACTGCACTACCGTATTATGGTACGTGCTGTGTCCTCTTTTAGTGTTACTGTGGGCGAAGTCTAGGAGCCACTCCAAGATCTTCCATGGCCGAACGGGCGTGCCTGCTGGCTCCATATGCATGTTTGTTTGTCTTTTGATTATAATAATTTGTAATGGTGTAACATTAGCTACTTGGGGCCTTTACTGACATAAGGCTAACTGGGGCCTTTGCTGACATTAGTCTGCATCTGGCCTCCGTGCTGTTTGGAACTGAATGATATGCATAGAAACGGCTACTCTGTGCAGCTTTGGGCACTGCCACATCTCCATGGCAGTGACTCTCCACGTGCAAACTGTGCAGGCATTCACTGTCTGAAGCTTCACCAGCGAGAACTCAGATTAACGTGGTACAGTAAAGCACTAATATACCGCAGCAAAACTAACCAGATGTTGGCTGTCGAGTTCTGTGCACCCAGGGGACACCAAGGCACCGCAGTAGTGTCCTTCATTATTTTCATAATTGTTCTGCGTTCAACACAAGAGGGGCCAGTGTGTGTGTTGGGAATGAAAACTGATCATAAATGGAAAGTACAGTACAGGAATCAAAGAAAGCTGCATTCTGGGTTTCAGGAATGTAAATGATGAGGTTCTAATGAATTAATCAATTCTGAAGACACCAGTTTGCAATGTAGAAGGAAAGTTGGCATCCCTGCTATTGATACTAAGAACTGGTTCTGTGCTGGGCTCTAGGCGATAGCTTAAACTGGTTCTGTGCTGGGCTCTGCGGGGGATCGCTTGAAATAGTTCTGTGCTGGCTCTGGGCGATCGCTTGAACTGATCAAGTGGGCAGAACAGTGGCAAATGGAATTTAATCCAGAGAAGTGAGGTAATGCATTTGGGGAGGGCTAACAAGGCGACGGAATACACATTGAATGGTAGGACACTGAGAAGTGTAGAGGAACAAAGGGACCTTGGAGTGCATGTCCACAGATCCTTGAAGGTAGCAGGCCAGGTTGATAAGGCGTTTCAGAAGGCATACGGAATACTTTCCTTTATTAGCTGAGGCATAGAATACAAGAATAGAGAAGTTATGCTTGAACTGTACAAAGCACTAGTTAGGCCACAGCTTAGAGTACTGCATGCAGTTCTGGTCACCGCATTACAGGAACGATGTGATTTCACTAGAGATGGTACAGATGAGATTTACGAGGGTGTTGCCTGGACTGGAGAATTTTAGCTATGAGGAAAGATTGAATAGACTGGGGTTCTTTTTTTGGAACAGAGGAGGCTGAGGGGAGACCTTTATTGAGGTGTATAAAATTATATGGGGCCTAGATAGAGTGGATAAAAAGGACCTATTTCCCTTAGCAGAGGGGTCAACAACCAGAGGCATAGATTTAAAGTAATTGGTAGGAGGTTTAGAGGGGATTTGAGGGGAACTTTTTTCACCCAGATGTGGTGGGGTACTAGAACTCACTGCCTGAAAGGGTGGTAGAGGCCATAAACCCTCATAGCCTTTTAAAAAGTACTTGGATGTGCACTTGAAGTGCTGTAACCTACAAGGCTGTGGACCAAGAGCTGGAAAGTGGGATTAGGCTAGAGATAGCTGTTTGTCGGCCGGCACGGACACGATGGGCTGAATGGCCTCCTCCTGTGCTGTAAATTTCTATGATGCTGTGCAGAGCTCTGCCGGCAATCGCTTGAATTGGTTCTGTACCGTATCTGGGCAGTATTGGAAGGGGGGCATTCACTTGAACGTTTGCTGTACCTGGCTCCATGAGGGAATACTTCAACTGGTTTAGTTATGGAGGAACCCAGTTGTGCGTTTCATTTCATACTCGTCCCAAATTAAGGTGAATACTTGTAATTTTATTTTTAAAAACCTTCGATAAATAAAGGGTCAGATGGTGTGGATTGGAACTGTAATGTAAAGATTACCATCGGCGCAGGAAGATCCTGCAGTTTGCGCTGGCCAGGTGAGGCCATCCCTTGCTTCCCTTTAGTTCTGACTAAGAACTTAGTTTGACCGTTTTATGGGAGCAACCAGATCAAATTGGTGGATGAATCTTTTCTATTTAACTGCTTCAAACTGCGGCTCGACGTTGGATTTGCCCCGCTGCATAAGAACATAAGAAATAGGAGCAGGAGTAGGCCATTTGGCCCCTTGAGCCTGCTCCACCATTCAATAAGATCATGGCTGATCTGATCATGGACTCAGCTCCATTTCCCTGCCCGCTCCCCATAACCCTTTACTCCCTTGTCGCTCAAAAATCTGTCTTATCTCCGCCTTCAATATATTCAATGTCTCAGCCTCCACAACTCTCTGAGGCAGAGAATTCCATAGATTTACAACCCTCTGAGAGAAGAAATTTCTCCTCATGTCAGTTTTAAATGGGCCCCCCCTTATTCTGAGACTATGGGCCCAAGTTTCCACACGATAAAAAACGGGCGCCCCTCCGAGCTGGGCGCCCCTTTTTCGCGCCTAAAACTGCGCCTAAAAAATAAATCGCGATTCTGGAGCGTTCTGCAGCTCCGTGTCTGCCTGGCGTGGTGCCCAGGGGGGCGGAGCCTACACTCGCGCCGATTTTGTAAGTGGGAGGGGGCGGGTACTATTTAAATTAGTTTTTTTCCTGCCGGCAACGCTGTGCGTGCGCGTTGGAGCGTTCGCGCATGCTCAGTGTGAAAAAAACATTGGCACTCGGCCATTTTTGTAGTTCTTTGTAGCTGTTTAATTTTTGAACATTTTTTTAATAAAAGCACATTAGCACTTGCAGCCTTCTCACTGTCTCCTCCCCCCCCCCGGCGGGAAGAACGGGCGCCTCCTCCCCCCCCCCCCCCCCCCCCGCGGGAAGAACGGGTGCCTCCTCCCTCCCCCCACCCCCCGTGGGAAGAACGGACGCCTCAGGCTGATTGCAGAATTCTCCGTGCCTGAAGCACTTTCACACAGGTAGGAAGATGGTTTATTTAATCTTTTCTTTGCTTATAAATGTTTATTCAGGTTGGATTTATTTGTATAATATTTGTAGAAGTATAAATAAGGATTGATTGTAGAATTTAATGAGTTCCCTTTTCCCCCCCCCCCACCTCGTTCTGGACGCCTAATTTGTAACCTGCGCCTGATTTTTTAATGTGTAGAACAGGTTTTTTCAGTTCTACAAAAATCTTCACTTGCTCCATTCTACTTTAGTTTGGAGTACGTTTTCACTGTGGAAACTTTGAAATCAGGCGTCAGTGGCCGGACACGCCCCCTTTTGAAGAAAAAATTCTGTTCCAAAGTAGAACTGTTCTACCTGACTCGAACTGCAGGAAAAAAAATGTGGAGAATTGCGATTTCTAAGATAGTCCTTTCTCCACCAGTTGCTCCTAAAAATCAGGCGCAAATCATGTGGAAACTTGGGCCCTAAGTCCCTAGTTTTAATTTCCCCTATGAGTGGCAATATCCTCTATGCATCCACCTTGTCGAGCCCCCTCATTATCTTACCTGTTTCAATAAGATCACCTCTCATTCTTCTGAACTCCAATGTGTATAGGCTCAACCTACTCAACCTACTCAACCTATCTTCATAAGTCAACCCCCTCATCTCTGAAATCAACCTAGTGAACCTTCTCTGAACAGCCTCCAATGCAAGTATATCCTTCCTTAAATACAGAGATCAAAACTGTACGCAGTACTCCAGGTGTGGCCTCACCAATACTCTGTACAGTTATAGCAGGACTTCTCTGCTTTTATACTCTATTGCCCTTGCAATAAAGGCCAATATTCCATTTGCCTTCCTGATTACTTGCTGTACCTGCATACTAACCTTTTGTGTTTCATGCACAAGGATCCCCAGGTCCCTCTGTATTGCAGCACTTTGCAATTTTTCTCCATTTAAATTATAATTTACTTTTCTATTATTTCTGCCGAAGTGGATAACCTCACATTTTCTCTCAATATACTCCATCTGCCAAATTTTTGCCCACTCACTTAGTCTGTCTATATCCCTTTGCAGATTGTGTCCTCCTCACCATTTACTTTCCCACCCATCTTTGTATCATCAGCAAACTTGGCTACATTACACTCGGTTCCTTCATGCAAGTCATTAATATAGATTATAAATAGTTGCGGACCCAGCACCGATCCCTGCGGCGTCCCATTCGTCACTGTTTGCCAACCGGAAAATGACCCATTTATCCCGACTCTCTGTTTTCTGTTAGTTAGCCAATCCTCCATCCATGCTAATATATTACCCCCAACCCCGTGAACTTTTATCTTGTGCAGTAACCTTTTATGTGGCACCTCATTGAATGCCTCTGGAAATCCAAATACACCACACCCACTGGTTCCGCTTTATCCACCCTGCTCGTTACATCCTCAAAGAACTCCAGCAAATTTGACAAACATGATTTCCCTTTCATAAAACCATGCTGACTCTGCTTGATTGAATTATGCTTTTCTAAATGTCCCGCTTCTGCTTCCTTAATAGTGGACTCCAGCATTTTCCCAACGACAGATGTTAGTCTAACTGGTCTATAGTTTCCTGCTATTTGTCTGCCTCCTTTTTTAAATAGTGGCGTTACATTTGCGTTTTTCCAATCCGCTGGGATCAGAATCCAGGGAATTTTGGTAGATTACAACCAATGCATCCACTATCTCTGTAGCCACTTTTAAGACCTTAGAATGTAAGCCATCAAGTCCAGGGGACTTGTCTGCCTTTAGTCCCATTATTTTACCAAGTACTACTTCATTAGCGATAATGATTGTATTAAGTTCCTCCCTCCCTATAGCCCCTTGATTATCCACTACTGGTATGTTTTCAGTGTCTTCTACCGTGAAAACCGATACATAATATTTGTTCAATGTCTCTGCCATTTCCCTGTTCTAGAAATATAGAAACATAGAAAATAGATGCAGGAGTAGGCCAGTCGGCCCTTCAAGCCTGCACCACCATTCAATAAGATCATGGCTGATCATTCCCTCAGTACCCCTTTCCTGCTTTCTCTCCATACCCCTTGATCCATTTAGCCGTAAGGGCCATATCTAACTCCCTCTTGAATATATCCAATGAACTGGCATCAACAACTCTCTGCGGTAGGGAATTCCACAGGTTAACAACTCTCTGACTGAAGAAGTTTCTCCTCATCTCAGTCCTAAATGGCCTACCCCTTATCCCAAGATTGTGTCCCCTGGTTCTGGACTTCTCCATCATCGGAAACATTCTTCCCGCATCTAACCTGTCCAGTCCCGTCAGAATCTTGTAAGTTTCTATGAGATCCCCTCTCATCCTTCTAAACTCCAGTGTATAAAGGCCCAGTTGATCCAGTCTCTCCTCCTATGTTAGTCCCGCCATCCCGGGAATCAGTATGGTGAACCTTCGCTGCACTCCCTCAATAGCAAGAACGTCCTTCCTCAGATTAGGAGACCAAAACTGAACACAATATTCCAGGTGAGGCCTCACCAAGGCCCTGTACAACTGCAGTAAGACCTCCCTGCTCCTATACTCAAATCCCCTAGCTATGAAGGCCAACATACCATTTGCCTTCTTCACCACCTGCTGTACCTGCATGCCAATGACCTGCATTTCAATGACTGATGAATCATGATCCCCAGGTCTCGTTGCACCTCCCCTTTCCTAATCTGCCACCATTCAGATAATATTCTGCCTTCGTGTTTTTGCCCCCAAAGTGGATAACCTCACATTTATCCACATTATACTGCATCTGCCATGCATTTGCCCACTCACCTAACCGATCCAAGTCACCCTGCAGCCTCTTAGCGCCCTCCTCACAGCTCACACCGCCACCCAATTTAGTGTCATCTGCAAACTTGGAGATATTGCACTCAATTCCTTCATCTAAATCATTAATGTATATTGTAAAGAGCTGGGGTCCCAGCACTGAGCCCTCTAGTCACTGCCTGCCATTCTGAAAAGGACCCGTTTATCTTGACTTTCTGCTTCCTGTCTGCCAACCAGTTCTCTATCCAAGTCAGTACATTACCCCCAATACCATGTGCTTTGATTTTGGACACCAATCTCTTGTGTGGGACATTGTCAAAAGCCTTTTGAAAGTCCAAATACACCACATCCACTGGTTCTCCCTTGTTCACTCTACTAGTTATATCCTCAAAAAATTCCAGAAGATTTGTCAAGCATGATTTCCCTTTCATAAATCCATGCTAACTTGGACCGATCCTGTCACTGCTTTCCAAATGCGCTGTTATTTCATCTTTAATCATTGATTCCAACATTTTCCCCACTACTGATGTCAGACTAACCGGTCTATAATTACCCGTTTTCTCTCTCCCTCCTTTTTTAAACAGTGGTGTTACATTAGCGACCCTCCAGTCCGTAGGAATTGATCCAGAGTCGATAAACTGTTGGAAAATGATCACCAATGAATCCACTATTTCTATGGCCACTTCCTTTAAGTACTCTGGGATGCAGACTATCAGGCCCCGGGGATTTATTGGCCTTCAATCCCATCAATTTTCCTAACACAATTTCCCGCTTTATAAGGATGTCTTTCAGTTCCTCCTTCCCCATTATTAATTCCCCAGTCTCATCCTCTAGGGGATCAACATTTACTTTAGCCATTCTTTTCCTTTTCATGTACCTGTAGAAACTCTTACTATCTGTTTTTATATTTTGTGCTAGTTTACTTTCATAATTTATCTTCCCCCTCTCTATCATTTTTTTTGTCGTTCTTTGCTGGCTTTTTAAAATTTCCCAATCCTCTGGCCTCCCACTAGTCTCAGCCACATTGTATGCCCTTGTTTTCAATTTGATACCATCCCTTATTTCCTTAGTTAGCCACGGATGGTTATCCCTTCTCTTACGGTCTTTCCTTCTCATTGGGATATATTTTTGTTGAGAGTTATGAAATATCTCCTTAAATGTCTGCCACTGTTCATCAGCCATCCCACACTTTAGTCTATTTTCCCAGTCCACTTTAGCCAACTCTGCCCTCATACCTTTGTAGTCTCCTTTATTTAAGCTGCATCTGGCGACTGAACTCTTCTCACACATAATTTTGTTCGATCAGACTTGTACATTGAAGGTGACCACTGTATGCATGACTCACGTAAAGTTTGTCACCTGTTTTCTTCACTGTTTTGTTTAACTCGGGCCTTTCCCCCCTCCTCAGGAGACGGCAGGCAAAGCTGAAAAAGGATCTTGCTGACGCTGCTAAAGAACCGTTGAATATTGATCCGTGAGTTGCTTTTGTTGCAGTAAGTTCCGTTAGAGCACGAGCACTTGGTCTCCTGTCTCGATTCTAGCTCAGACTATTGGTTTCCAGGTGTAACCAGAGTCTCTTAGAGGCACAGAAACGTTGAGGCAAGTGACTTGAGAGATTGTAGCTGTTATTTTTAGACCGCCTTTTGTTATTTTCAAAACCACTTAACTAATTTGTATGAAAAATTAAGGACATTTCTTTTTATTGTAGCTGAGGTATGTCCCCCGTCCCCCTGTCCCCCGGGGAAGATGTCCCTTGGAGCGGGATTCTTTGTCTCGGCAGTGTATGTGTACATTTCAAACCTCCCATCTTTTGAGAATAAACTGTCGGAAGGGTTCTCGGTGCAAAGCAGCCTAGCCCAAGTCCTGTCTCCACTTTATTAGAATTCATCATCCGTGGTAATGCTGAGGAGATGCGACGCTTGAGTTACAGAGTCCCTGACGAGATCTCCGCTGGTGCCCATCACAGACTGGGCAAGCACCTTTGTTGGGGATTGACATCTTCCTCTTACTTCTGGATGCAGAGCCAAAGTCATTAACAGAATCGCTGAGGGTAGATGCAAGGTACTTTCACCAGAATATTTCCCCCATCAGGTGTTTATTGCAGCGGGGCGTGGAGTGAGTGCCGTCGCTCCTTGAGGGGCCGGCTGTACTTACCTGTAGTGGGGTGGGGTGGAGTGGATGACTGACATTTGCTTTTCCCCCCCCTCTTCTCTGATTCACAGTGATGATGATATAGAGGTGCTGGGTGAAGAAGGGCCCGACACAGCCGGAGAAACATCACCGGTGCGAGCAACGCACAGGACCCCGAGGTGAGAACCTGGTCTCGGAGAGTTGTGGGGTGCAGTGCAAGGGCTTATAAAGGAAGTGAGGATGGTCGGGTGCAATGTTCCCTGTAATTTTCTTTCGGGTGCATGGCAAATTCAAAGTTTTGTACGTGCGTGAACTTTTGACATTGCAAAAGCCAGATCCGGGTTGCATGGGACTGGCAGAGAGCTGCATGGCCGCGCAGCTTATACGGAGCGTTGTTGAGGTGTGTTTGAGACATTGGGTAAGCAACAGCTATGCAGTGCTTTGTAGCAGATAATTGAGTTCAATGTGTTTTGCAGTTACATTTTGATTATTTATTAGCTCTACTGATTGCTCCGTGGTTGATTGTGCTGACCAGTGTCGTGCTGACCAGTGTCGCACTGACCGAAACACAGATGGGAAGGGTCCCAGCTTCAAACTCTTTGTTGAGTCAGCTGATTTCAGACCGGACCATGGCTGGCATTCTACACTCTAGAGTTTGGGACAGGAAATATTAGTCCGGGATCCTGCTCCTGTTGACTATCCAGTGAGCCCTGCCACAAAGTGTATTTGTGTGAGGACTCTGATGAGGGTGCGATAGTGTTGGTGCCGATGCTCCACTGATGGTTTAGACTTGCGCATGTGGATTGGCTACTTGAGTAAGGCCAAGAAGGATACCGTCAGGAGAGAAAATTGACTGAAACATCATACACTTAAATCACTTTGCCTTTGTTACATGATGCGTTTCTTGTATGGTATGACAACACATGACCACTTTCTTCCATCAGTGACAGACCTGTAGCCAGCAGTACTTCACTGTTGTACAGCAGAAACAGCTCTCCAAACAGTTTGGGAAGACTGAATCTACAGTTATGCTGTTGGCTATTTATCATGATTCAAGGGAGGGCAGAGTGCAAACATTTATATCCCTAACATTACACCAGTGAAAACCTAATTTCAATGTAGTTCTTTGAAAATTTGCTAAAATGTTTTTGAAGACATCAGGGTACTTCCGAGCTGTGCCCCTGTGATTATGTGGGAAAAGCAGAATTTTTAGGATTGGAAAAAGGCCAACAAACTCCATCCATTTCCATAGATCAACCCTGTCTAATCATCATCTCACCATATCCTTCAATCCATTCTCTCCCCACAAACGCATTTATTTGTCCCACGTAACGTGTTTGTTTTAACCTCCTTCTGTGGTAACTTCCCTTCTGGGAGCAGAAACTCCTCCTGACTGCTCTCCTTGCTCCTTTCTTTGTCGTTTTACCCTGTGTCCCCTGGGATTCGAGCCTTTCATCATGGGGAATCATTTACCTCAATCAGTTTTGTTAATTTCCTTCATAATCTTGAGAATTACAATCGGAGTTTCCTCTTTTCTAAAACAAAACTCCAACTAACCAGACTTTCTTGACCGCTACTCAAAACCGAAGTTCCGGGTACTTGGAATTCAGGCTGAAATTGTGCAGTGAAATTGTTTGGCAGTAGCCATGGTTTTACTTGACGCACAATATGTATCGCGAGGGGAGCAAATTAGCCTGCAGGTATCACGAGCTGTGTGGGTCCACTTTGCAGGGTGGGATAACGTTTGTACAGTTTCATGAGCTGCCGCAATGTCTCAGTGGGTAAATGGACTGATTCACTCAGATCAGGAAGGCGTCTGGTTCAAGTCCTAGTCTGTGCTGGGGTAGCTGCTCTTAATTGCAGTGGCATTTGGGATGCTGTGATTGTCCTCACTCCTCTGGATTAGGGAGGGAGGGGAAACAACCAGTCCCGATATCGCTACCCCTGACAGTATCCATATCACTATCTCCGGGCTCCCGCTGGAAATATGTTCCTGTTTATCGGCTGAGGATAGGATAAGGATCCACTGTAATGCCCCCTGCAGTTGAATAGCACGCTAGCACTCTTAATCTCACCTTGCTTATGAAGGTGGTTCACTCGGGTCAAAAAGTGGTGGGCAGTGAATTTTCGATAAAGCGCTGTTGGCGGGTGAGGCTCCCACCAGCACCATGGACTCGTAAAGTGGTCCCTTGCGTATGTGGCGCAGTTACAGATGTAAGATGATGGAAGGTGGTTTATGTTTGGGCTCTGCAACAAATTTGCCCCAGTCACGTCATCAGGCCATTGCAGGTACAGGGTAACAGATACTGATGCATATTTAGAGGGCAGTATTGCTTTGTTTGCATTGTGATAGATTGCAGAGGAAACAGTGAAGGTATATGTTGCTGCAGAGCGCCCGTGGTCTTGCAGCGCGTACCACAGTTGTAAAAACACATGAAGAGCTGAAGGAATTTAAGGTGTTAATTATGCACTGCATTTTATTGTAAGTAACCGTCACTTCCTGATTCCTGGTTCTCCATTACAAAAACCACTGAGAGTGGAGGCTGGTGGTCCACCAACATCCCTCATCAACCACAGGTAGATTTACCTGCTTAATACCGCTTCACTTCCAGTGAAAAGATGTCCAGCTGCCGTCCATACCTCCCCCTTGACAGCACACCATCCATGCTCACCACCGCCATCACCTAATTCCAGTCCCACTGTACCACCCAGTCCCAGAGTGTGAAAGGACAGTGTCTGACCCACTACCACCCAGTCCCAGAGTGTGAAAGGACAGTGTGTGACCCACTGTACCACCCAGTCCCAGAGTGTGAAAGGACAGTGTGTGACCCACTGTACCACCCAGTCCCAGAGTGTGAAAGGACAGTGTGTGACCCACTGTACCACCCAGTCCCAGAGTGTGAAAGGACAGTGTGTGACCCACTGTACCACCCAGTCCCAGAGTGTGAAAGGACAGTGTGTGACCCACTGTGTGCCACCCAGTCCCAGAGTGTGAAAGGACAGTGTGTGACCCACTGTACCACCCAGTCCCAGAGTGTGAAAGGACAGTGTCTGACCCACTGTTCCACTCAGGGTAAAAATCACCCTTAGTTCCTGCTCCTTATTACTATCCATGGCTCCTGGCGTGGATATTGAGTTAGGATAGGGTCAGGCTTGGCTGTGCTGCTGCCCCATTGGAAATAGAATGCAGACGCTCGAGGTCAGTCCCGCCACTTGGCTGAGGTTCTCGGGATCTGTTGGAAACTTACCTCAGCAAGAGTCAATACCTTCGGGGAAGACAATGAGCTGGGAGGGTGTGAGAGGAGAGGAGGCAAGAAAGTGCGGGAGTTGTGTGTGGATGTAGGAGAGGGGTCCATGTCTATGTATTCAGCGAGTATTTATCTTATGTCTGTCTGTCTGTTTGGGGATGGGGTGCATGAAGAGGTTTGTGACCTCGATACTGGTTCTCAGTTTATGGACTGAAGGCAAGTGGACATTGATTGAACTGCACTGTCTCACACTGACGGTCATTTCTTCTCTGTTCTGTGTAGAAAGACTTCGCAGACGTCTGGTCTCTTGGATTCTATCGGTAATATCTTTGGGTAGGTTAGGAACTTCCTCCCCACATTTCTTATTGAATGTTTAGTGTATTTTAAGATCTGACTTGACACAATAACTGGTTAATTGGACAGTATCTTACCTTTCATTCTCACTCATGATTATACATTTCTGTCTGTCCTATTCTATGCCTACCATTCTTTTTCATGAAACTGTTCCTACTGATGATGCTGAGCAGTGAGCACTTTGCCCATGGGACTATGCTTCTGCTAGTTACCAGTCTACAGTAGTGAACCCAAGGTTAAGCCACACATACCTCAAACACAACACTGAGAGTTGGAGAGGCTTTAAAGAAACTAAGTTTGTGAATATACATTCTGCAGCCAATACATATTCAGTAGTACTTTCTGTAAAATGGCTCCTCTTTCCTCAGACTCTCCCGTGTATTTTTTCAAATCAGATTCCTGTGAATCTACCACAGGCCACATCCCAAACATGAGCACTAACAGCCTGCCCCAAACTGGCCTTGTTCACTCTGTCTCTGTCATTTTTCTCTCTCCTTTTGTGCTGGTTGCAGTACTTTGGGCACCATTTGCTCTCCAACAACTCGACTCAAGTGGCCAATCATTGTGTATGACAACAGATTACTTCAGTGTAGGGGAGGGACCTACTCCTCACCTGCACAAGCTCAGTCTCCTGCCGGATCATTGTATAGTGATCAGCTGAGGAACCTCTGGCTGACTTTCGTCTCGTCCCGTCCCCTCCCCGCCCAAGACTTTGAGACCAGTTGTTGTCCCGGGTGAAGCTAACACCACATGGACCGGCCGTGGAACTGGGCCTTCTGGTCCGAACTCAGTTTCGTAGAGAACCGCATTTGTCCATTGAGCCATCGATGGCATTTGTGTCTCATCTAGATGAGTTAATGCACCTTGCTTCTCTTTCCCCCCCACCCCCACTTCCCATCCCATGCCAGACCCCTGTATAAATACACACTTTGCTCTAAGTTTGTGTTGGTACCTGATTATTTTACAGATTCTGCAGGTGCTGAATAAATGAGATATTCTTTATGTTTACCGCCATTAGAAAACGTTCGCCCACGTTGCACGGGATTGTGACCGATGCCCCTGATGTCCGTACGGGATCGTGTAATGAGATGCGACTGCCCACCACAGCACTCCACGTGTTTGTGAGTATTCAAACAAAGGGATGGCTAAATAAAGACGTGATGGCGAAAGCAATCGAGGATATGCTGATAGGGTTAGATGAAGTAAGGTAGGCGAGGCTTATATGGAGCATATACACTGGCATAGATTGGGCCAAATGGCCTGTTTCTGTGAAAAAGATTGTTAGAAAGCAAAGATAAAATCCTGAATTGGCAGAAAAGTTGCTTTGAAATGTGACGAACGAATGACTTCTGCCTAAACAGCACCTTATCACACCTCTCAAAAACATCGCAAAGTGCTTCAGTAACTTCTGAAGTGCAGTGACTGTAATATAGACTAGAACAGGGTTGCATAATGTACACTATTGGATACCATTTAATGTTTAAGAGTCAGAAGAAAAGGCATGTTTCTTTTTCACGTCCAGAAGGAGACCGAGTGATTTTTGAATTCTGATATCCCAGAGCCCCTGTATAAATACACACTTGGCTCTAAGTGTGTGTTGGTACCTGATCTTTACAGGTTCTGCAAGTGCTGAGTAAATGACACTCGAGATAAAGAGCAGGCATCACAAGCTCGGTGACCTTTTGTCATTCAACACTTTAGTTCTTAACTTGCTTTATGATTTTTTGATAGACGAACATATTTAAAGAGTAAACACGTGGAAATGCTGATCTGGTTTACATTGTGTTGATTGTGACTAAAGTTCACAAGAAAGATATAGATATGGGTGTGCTTTTGGCCCATCTTATCCATTCAAAAAGACTTTACAATCCCATCTATCATGGCATCCAGCTGTAAATGATTCCACTGCTGTTAAACAAATGAATCCTTTCCCTATATTGATCACCCTATGAAGGAGAACTTCCTGATAGTTCTAAATATGCCTTTTACTGCTTTCATTATGTGGCCCTTGCCCTACTGTCATGGTTTAGTTTGATGTAGAGTTTCAGATTTACCTTTTCCATACACTTTGTGATGTTATGAAACCTCTAGAAGGTAACCTTTTGATGTCGAAGAGCTCAAGTTTCTCCAGTCTGTCCCGGGAGCTCAACTAAACACAAAGGATCAGTCTTGTGGCTCTTTGTACCATCACCAGGGCTTGCATGTGTTCATTATGTCTTGATTGCAATTCTGGTATAATTCCTGAGTGTCTTGTTGGAATGTAAATTAACGTTGAGGTCAATGATGATAGACCGGCGGTGTGATTGCACAGGGCGTCATCCCCACATCTTCCTTCCTAGAAGCACCTGCTTTTCCCATCCTGCTTTAGGTGGGCAGTGATGGTAGAGGGGTTCCTGACAGTAACCGACATAGCTACTTCAGTCCTGTGTTTCACAGAGAGATTTGAAACATGTCCACAAGCGATGTCTGACAGGACTAGTCACCCAGAAAGGTTTGAGGATGTGGAGCTGTCTGTGCTGCATGACTTTAAGCTGGAAGCTGAGACCTCTGTTCACAATGTTGGAGAGTGAGTCTAGAATACGTGGTTATAAACGCAAAGCAACTACAATTCAGCAAAGTGTCACTAGCAGTACTTGTTTTAGCCAGTGAATTACTTTTGAAGTGTAGTCACTGTTGTAATGCAGAAAATGCGGCAGCACAGCAAGGTTCCATAAACAGCAGTGGGATAAATGACCAGGTGATTTGTTTTTAGTGGTGTTGGTTGAGGGAATAAATATGGGACAAATCACCAGAGACAACTCCTCTACACCACTTCAAATAGTGCCATAGGATTTGTTACGTGCACCTGAGATCAGATGGGGCCTCATTTTGGATTGAGGATTGGTAAACGGACAGAAAATATTTTCGGGCTGGCAGATAGTAATTAGTGGGCTGCCACAAGGATAAGTACTTGGGCCTCAGCTATTTATAATCTATATCAATGATTTGGATGACAGGGTCGAGTGTAATGTACCCAGGTTTGCTGGCAATATAAAGCTAGGTGGGAAAGTAAACTGAGGAGGGCGCGGAGAGGTGGAAAAGGGTTAAGCGAGTGGGCAACAAGGTGGCAGATGGAATATAATGTGGGGAAATGTGAAGTTATCCATTTTGGCAGGAAGAATAGAAAAGCAGAATATTTTTTAAAAGGTGAGAGACTAATAAATATGGTATTCAGAGGGATTTAGGGGTCCTTGTACACAAATCTCAAAGTTAACATGCAAGTACAGCAAGCAATTAGGAAAGCAAATGGTATGTTGGCCTTTATTGCAAGGGGGTTGGAGTAAATGAGTAACAAAGTCTTGCTGCAATTATACAGGGCTTTGGTGAGACCACACCTAGAGTATTGTGTACATTTTTGGTCTCCTTACCTAAGGAAGGATATACTTGCCTTAGAAGGGGTGTAACAAAGGTCACTAGATTGATTCCTGGGATGAGAAGGTTGTCCTTTTGAGGTGAGAATGGGCCTCTCTCTCCCCTCCTCTCTATCTCCCCTCCCGCTCAATCATGGCTTAGTGGGTAGCATTCTCGCCTCTGAGTCAGAAGGTTGTTGGTTCAAGTCCTAAGAGGTAGGCCATTCAGGACTGAGCTGAGGAGATATTTCTTCGCTCAGGATTGTGAATCTTTGAAATTCTCTACCCCAGAGGTCTGTGGTGCTCATTATTTGAATATATTCGAGGCCGAGATCGATAGATTTTTGGACACTAAGGGAATCAAGGAATATGGCAATAGGGTGGGAGCGTGGAGTTGAGGTCGAAGATCAGCCATGATACTGAATGGCGGAGCCCCGGCTCAAGGGGCCGTATGGCCTACTCCTGCTCCTATTTCTGATGTTCTTAATGTCCCATCTGAAAGAAGGCACCTCAGACAGTGCAGTGCTCCCACATTACTGCACTTGTGTCAGTCTGGATTATATGCTCAAGTCTCTGGAATGGGGTTGAACCTTCTGACAGGCGAGCGTGCTACCAACTGAACCTCATCTGCCACCTATTGTAACTTGTCCCTGTCTACCAGTTTTTCCAAAGCTGCATCATAAGCAGGGATATGTTGAGATGGTGGTTGACTTGGATTTACTGCGCTGTCGAGGGACAGCATGGACATGCTCGCATGAAGGGGGGAATCAGGGAGCACATGACTCCGGGTTGCTCCTGCCTGCCTCTTGGAGCTCAGTCAGTATTGACATTGGTATGCAGTAGGTTTGCATTTAGCTTTCCTCCCGAAGTCACTGACTCATGCCACCTCCTTAACCTCACTCGAGTATTCATCGAGTACATGATGCTTCCTCTTCACTTTGTCACCTGCTTCACAGTGAACTTCCGTTACTCCAAACTCTCTGATAGAGGTGTCCTGACCGAGATGATTCCACAATAATCCATGGTTGTCTCTGACCTTAGCCCTGGATTTTATTTTTCAGGATGCCCATGACGGAGAGGTGAACGCAGTCCAGTTCAGTCCAGGATCCCGAGTGGTGGTGACTGGTGGGACAGACCGGAAGGTTAAGCTGTGGGAGGTCTCATCAGGTAAGTGAGGAAAATCTACCATTAATTCTACAGTATAGCCGGTGAACCGGTTGAGAGGTTTGTTCATCAGGAATTTCTGAGTCCTTTTTGCACACTTAAGTTCATTCTAATACTGAGTACGAGCTGTGGAGCTAACAGGATTAGAGCTGAACCTGACTTTGGTGCCTGTGGCCACATTATTGTTCTATACAGTATGGGTAATCCCAGCAGCTTTTGTAGTTCTTCAGTGGGGAGGGGAGCCTCTGTGGTGTAAAACCAAATGGGGTACGTTGCCATAGATGCCAAGCACTCTCCCAGTACTTCGCCCAGTTGAGAGTCTAGACAGTGAGTATAGGTAGGCTTTTCCATCTTGTGTGTGTGTGTGTGTCTGGGGGGCTGATGCTGTCCTCATTCAACATTATACAAGAACATTTTCCAGGCAGTGATCAGGAACCGTAGCTGAGTTTTACACTATGCCTTCCTGCGCCCATCGTCCCAGGGGCACTGTGATACTTTGTATCCCCCCTCCGTCCCCAATGATGCCTGACTAACAGCGATAACTGGGGATAGAACCTGGCTCCCTCTCGATGTGTCCTTCATTGCCTTGGTATGTGGTGTGGACTGTAATACCGACGTTCTTTCATATGCTAGTGGGTGTCTTTGTAACTGTATAACGTACCGAGGTCAGTGATGATTTGTAAAAGGTCTGATGGCACTTTATTAAATGCCCACATGCCCGCTCCCAGGAGCTCCTGCACTTCCCATCCTGCTGTAGTGTGCTGAGATGGTAGGGGAGTTCCTACAGTAACCGATGCCGCTGTTTCAGTCAGCGTTCTCGCAGAGAGATTTGGAACGTCGTTACAGCGGGCATCTCACAGAACTGCTATCCCAGGAGCTTCGGGTGATGTGGGCTTTATCTATGGTGCATGACCGCAAGTTTTCAAGCTGAGACCTCTATTCAGAATGTGAAGTTGATCTAGCTCCTAACAGAAAATGCAGGCAATGTTAATCCGGTCCAATTGCTGTTTGGTAACCAATATTACACTGCCCGGGACCTGCAAACGAACACTCTTGATCAGCCACTAAGCGATGCTTGGCTCCAGCTGTTTTTTTTTTTAAAGAGTTTTGCTCTCGATCACTGCTGGCAGCAATGTTAGTGGTTTGGAAGATTGCTGCGTAGGGTTTCCCACGTAGTCACCTCAGTACTTTGGAACATCAGGTAGAGCACACACGTGACCTGCTCGTGTCCGCGGAGATGGGTTACAATTTTTTTATGTTTCTTCCTTTACTTTCCTCCATCCCTTTCCTAAAAATTCTGTCTCGTACTCTGGTACAGAGCCCTCCACTCTTGATAGTCTTGCTCAAGTTGATCGTTCTTCATGTGGGAGACCAGTGAGTGAGTGGGACGCGTCTCAACCCAAGCCTGCCCTTGCTCAATGGCCACAAACAGCAGGGGCGGCCGAATCGCCTGGCTGACTTTCGGCTCCCTAACCCGGGGCACTGAGGCCAATCACAGCGCCCCGTCTTGCTTTCTGAGACGTTATACAGGGAGTTTAACTCTATCGAACCCACTCTGTGCCTAGCCTGGGAGTGCTTGCTGCTGAGACTGGGTGCCTGAAATGGAAAGATTCCAATCGCAGCACTAATATCCCTTGCCATGAATACAAATTCATCCAAAAATATTACATCAAATAATAAGAGAGAGTTTCATGGCAGGACATGGGCGAGCTGTGACACTGAGTACTGATATGCTGCTGTTTGTTTTGTACAGGAAGGTGTGAACTGAAGGGCTCTCTGACTGGCAGTAATGCTGGAATTACCAGCCTTGAATTTGACAGCACGGTATGTGGGAGTTCATCTATTTTTATGACTTTTTGCCAGAGCTGCAAGCTTTTTACTTTTTACCCAATAATGTCCCTCCTTTCCTGAAGTGGATTTTCCAAGGGTGTCGGCAACCCTCCAGTACCTCAACTAAGTGGTCGTTCTCTGTGTGTGAGTCAAGAAAGTGTGTGTCCACAGGCCAATTTACCATGGTGGGCATAACGACTGAGCCTGATCCTCTCTCTCCTTGGCCATTGTCTGCGTTAGTACTCACCAGGATAGTTATCAGGAGCAGGGATCGGAGAGTGCTTAATGGGGCAGTGTAGAGGGAGATCTAATGTGTATCTAACCCATGGCACGTGGTCTGGGAGTGGTTGATGGTTCATTGTAGAGCTTTACTCTGCATCTTACCCATGTTGCAGTTGTCCTAGGAATACTTAATACCGATGTTTCCTCCCTCCCCTACACACACACACACACACACTTTATCCAGGGGCATTAAGAATTTCAGTCTCAACTGCTATCCTAGTTGAATTAACAGTATAGACTCAAGTCAAACCTGTACAGTTCACGCCATTCAGTATTAGCCATGGTTTAGTGATGTAGCTCAGTTTGTTTGTACAATACTGAAGATAATGGTGTTTGTTTTCAGGGTGCGTATTTGCTAGCAGCCTCCAATGACTTTGCCAGCAGAATCTGGACAGTGGATGATTCCCGGCTACGGGTAAGTAGAAGGTGCTTGATCCTGCTCTCAAACCTGCCCTTGTTCTTCTGACCTCGAAGCTTGGAGCTTCCTCTGAACGCTCCCTGTATTTAGGATCTTGTGATGCTTTGGTTCTTGATGAGAACTGAAGGTATGTTTGAAAGTGATAAAACATAAACCTGGCTTCTGAAGGAGCGAAATGTTTAGCGGTCACTTTCCCTAGATGGTTCCACCAGCACGTGATCATAAATTGACTACTTTTGACACCTCAATTGGTTCACCTCTTAACCACCTTCTGTTGAAAAGGCCCCAGAGTCTCTAACTCTCCCATAACTGAAACCTCTCATCCTTGTTATCATCTTGGGGAATCCCTCTGCACTCTCTCCATGGCCTTGGCATCCTTTCTAAAGTAAAGTCCAAAACTGAGTCATTTAGTCCAACCACGGCCTGGACAATGATTTGTGTAGGTTTTTGTGACGGTTCTGCTTAATTGGCAAACAGAACCACATAAAAGCTGCCATACCGAGGTCGATGATGATAGGTAAAAGGTCTGACTGCACAGGGCATCATCCCCACATCCTCGCTCCCAGGAAACCCTGCAATTCCCATCCTGCTGTAGGCGTGCTGCGATGGTACAGGAGTTCCTGATAGTAACTGATGCTGCTGCTTTAGTCTGTTGGCGAGATTAGGAGCATGTCTGCAGTGAGCATCTGACACAATTCATTACTCAGGAGTGTTTGGTGATGTGGGGTTTGTCTCTGTTGCCTGACTGCAAACTGTAAACTGAGACCTCGCATCGGAGGGGAGTCTTGCACCTGTAACAAGCTGACGTTTGGTGTGTGACTATAGGAGGGGAGAGGGGGGGGGGTGGTGGAGGAGGAGGGGGTGGGGGGGAGGAGGAGTGGGGGAGGGGGGGGGGGAGAGAGATGTTGGTGGTGGGGGAGGATGTCTGGAAACAATGGGGTGTTGGCAAGATGTGAGTGTACTTGGGGGGTACAGCGGTGTGGGAGGATTGTGGAGAGGGCTTGTGAAGTCTAGAAACATTCAGGGGAGTTGGATGCAGGTGGAGTTTGGAGTCTGATAGTATCCTGGTTAGGGAGGAGGGATAATGAAGAATGATGGCTGTAAGCCTTTGTCAGATCCCTTCCTGGAAGTTTGAATCTAACCTAGGAACTATTTAAAGTGTCGATATTCTAATTGCTATTTGGACTTGTGCAGGGAGGGTTGCCTGGAGTTTACACCTGGCAAGAAGCCACATTTTCACTGTGTTTAGGAGGTGACACAATGGAGAACAGTGCTACCCAGCTTGGAGACCTAAGTCAGGTAGCTTAGAGGGAGCCAGTCAGTCAAGTGCGAAAAATGATCAGAAATATATCAAATAGGCTTAAAAATAAAAAAGGCAGAACACTCTGGATGCTGAAAATCTGAAATATAAACAGTAAATGCTGGAAATACTCAGTATCTGTGAAGAGAGAAATGGAGTTAATGTTTCTGGTCTGTGACCCTTCGCCAGAATTGGAAAATGTAAAAGGTTTAGAAATAGCTAGTTTAGGCTTGTCGCAGATCTTGGTGGGAAAGTGTTACAGGAAGTGGTTGGTTTGCATAAGACTTTATGCATATGTTTCAGTGAATCTCGCATGGTACTTGTGGTAAATCAGGTGATATCCTGTTTTATACCATTAAAAACACAATGTGTCTTTAGTGTTTTTAGCTGATGCTGTAGGAGAATACCTAAGTCAGTTTTGCACCTGATTTGGTCTGGGAACCATTTGCAGCTCACCTGCCCTTCACCTGTGACCTCCAGTAGAATTACTGCTCCATGTGTCTCCAGGCTTCTTTTCATGGCCAGTGGGATGCTGACTGAACTGGGATTTGGTGCTATTCAGTCTCTTTTTCTCTTCTAGCCAGGAAAGGAGTGCTGTTGGGGATTTCGGATTATTCCAGCTCCCAAGTCAAAAAGTCCCGCTAAAATAGCACTGGAGGTTCCATATTTGTTTTTCTTTTCCTCCCTATGGAGAAGTGCCTGACTTCCACGCAACAAACACCTATGGCTATATGACTGAAATCTGGCTAAGCGTGGGAATCACTTACTCAATCAGTCCTGTGTCCCATTACTTCTGAGAGTGGCCTTTGAGCAAGACATTGGTCTGGATTGTGGTCTTCAAGAAAAGCTTTTACATTGCTTTAGAGAAGAGTAGAGCAGTGCAGGAAGCTGATTGCCCTCCCTGTACGTTATAGATTAACATTGACTTCTTGCTCCTTGTGATTTCTCTTTCCCTAACAGCACACATTGACGGGACACAGTGGGAAGGTTCTATCTGCGAAGTTCCTTCTGGACAATGCCCGGATAGTATCGGGCAGCCATGACCGGACACTTAAACTGTGGGACTTGAGCCGTAAGATCTGTAAGTAGGAGTGATATGAAGGATAAGCGGCAAGAAACAATATGCAATGCATTCCCTTTCCTATCCAGAACAACCACAGGCCAAGCTATGTTCTGGTTTGAAACAGCTTAAACTAGTTCAATCACCGGCCAAGTGACCTACCAACCACTGTAGCGCTGAGCCATAAGCACCAGAAAGTCACAGATTTCATTCCCGCTCACTAGCTAATTTCACCAATTAGGGCCATTCCTGGCCGTTCAGGAACTCCAGCGTTGAAGGGCGGGATTGGGCTTGGCTGTGATGCTTTCCATTATTCAATAGCCCACTTTCACTTGCTGTCAGCAAGTAAGATATGGGAAGGCCATTGGTGCCAGTGAAATATTACCCCAGCAAGAGGCAACACCTTCAGCAGAGGAGAAGGGCAAATTAGAGAGGGGGGGGAGGGGAGGAGGAATGAAATTCAGAGCAGCCCACCATTGCCTGAAGAAAGAAAACATTCCAAGAGAAAAGCCTTCAGCAGAACTCATAGGGTTATGCCTGAAGCATTAACCCGTGTCTTCTGATGGACCTGTGTTGCATTTCCAGCAATTTCTGTTCAGATTTCTGGCATTTGTACCCCTCTTTTTCACAAAGTTTCCTGATGTAAGTTGGAGTGAAGAGCTGATTGGAAACGATGTACCTTCCTCTTCACCAAACCCACCCCACTCCAATTCCCTTCTGTCACGACAGCAGAGTGAGACACCAAAAATATAATAATGAATAATCAGCATGGATTCCCAAAGGGCGAGTCTTGCTTGACCAATCTCATTGAATTCTTTGAAGAAAGAGTAAACATGGTAATGCAGTAGATTTAATTTATCTAGATTTCTGAAAGACCTTCGATAAGGTACCACATAATAGAATAATGAATAGGGTCAGAAAATGCGGAGTCAGGAGACAAGTATCAGAATGGATAGATAGTTGGCTTCAAGACACAGGAGAGAGTAGGGGTAAAGGGTAGCTATTCAGAGTGATGGAAGATGGAAAGTGGGGTCACACAAGGATCAGCGCTGGGACCAATTTTGTTCACAATTTATACCGATGCAATGTCCCAAATCCGGAACTCCGAAAACCGGATATTTTGCGCATAGCTGATGGGAATCGCCTGGAATCAGGAATTATTGTCCGAAAACTGGACATTTTTGAGGCAAAACCCAAAATCCGTCGAGGATTCCAGATTTCAGACAAGAAAATCAAGTCTGAAATCCAGAATCTGTGCCGGATTTAGGGTTTTGCCGGATTTCGGACTACGCTGCTCAAAGCCCGGCACAGATTCGGTTGAAATTCCGGATTTCAGACTTGATTTTCTTGTCTGAAATCCAGAAAAACCGGAACGGACTCGATCCAGAGGATTTAGGATGTTGTACCTGTATTAACAATTTAGACTTTAGAATAAAAAACACAATTTCTAAATTTGCGGATGATACCAAATTAAGGGGGATGATTGTCAATACTGAGGTGGACTGCAATAAATTACAAGAAGACATTAATAAATTTGGAGAACTGGCAATGAATTTCAACACTGATAAATGTGAGGTCTTACATTTTGGTAAGAAAAATAGGGAGGTTACATATTCCTTGGAAAATAAGAATCTAACTGGGGTAGAAGAGCAAAGTGGGGTACAAATACACAAATCACAAAGTAGCAATACAGGTTAACAAGGCCATAAAAAAATCAAACCAAGCACTCTGGTTTATTTCTAGAGGGATAGAATTGAAAAGTAGAGAGGTTATGCTAAGCTTGTATTGAACCTAGGTTAGACCACATTTGGAGTATTGCGTACAATTATGGTCGCCATTTTATAAAAAGGATATAGAGGTACTAGAGAGGGTGCAAAAAAGATTTACAAGGATGATACCAGAAATGCAAGGGTATACCTATCCGGAAAGGACGAGCAGGCTGGGTCTCTTTTTTTCTCTTGAAAAGAGAAGGCTGAGGGGTGACCTAATTGAAGTCCTGCGTTTGGATCCAGCCTTGATTGACACAGGTTTTTCATGTTTGCTGGCTTGAAGCATCCCATGTGAAATGAGTGGCGGCAGTCTCCACCAGTATCGATCTATAGTTCAAAAATGGTCCTAATTTGACCCTAGTTGATATCCTCGCTGAATCCACAGGACAGCTGGTACATGAGTGATGCTCCTCCAAGGGTTGTGCTCAGGCACAGTGTTCTTGCAGTGTACTAGGAGCTTTCTTCTGTATCTGACTTGTGCTGTGTCTGACCTAGGAGTGTTTGGGCCAGTATAGAGCAAGCTTTACTCTAACCCATTCTGTGCCTATACTGGGAGTGCTTGATATGGTAGTGTAGAAAGAGCCGTAGTCTACATCTGACCCTTACTGTACCTAATCTGAGGGAGCTTGATCCTGACATGGCAAAGTGTTCTGTTCCCCAATACCTTGAGATGTACAAATATAACACACAAGTCATTTGGGGCGGTGGGGGGTGGCGGAAACAGAGTAAGGCTCTTCAGGAATATTGGTCCATCTATTTCCATCTCTTTATTCAGTGTTGATCCTTTTTCTTCCAGGTATAAAAACTGTGTTTGCTGGCTCCAGCTGCAATGATATAGTTTGCACTGAACAGTGTGTTATGAGCGGCCACTTTGACAAGAAGATTCGTTTCTGGGACATCAGGTGAGATGATGGTGATTGGTCTACCTCCAGAACCACTTAGCGGCTTCTTGAAAATTTACCATGTTATGAACTTAAATGCCACAAGGCAAAGTATTGTAGACTGGACAGTTTAAATGACTGATTATTCTGAGGTAGAAAAGTCTCGCGAGATATTATTCAAGATCCTTAAAGGAATAGACAGATTGAACCTTAGAATGTAATTGAGTTTACCACAAACTAGAAGCAGGGCTACAGACTCAAGCTTAGAATAAGGAAAGAGCACAGAAAGTTGTGCAAAATTGGTGAACATGTTTGAGAAAACTGCCCGTGGTGTGTGTGTGTGGGGGGTGGGGGGTGAGGTAGGGGTTAGTGGATGCAGATAATTTGGTTAATTTTAATGGAGAGTTACACAAAAACATAAGAAATAGGAACAGGATTAGCAGCAGTGACCAGCACACAGTCACTGTGGAGACAAAGTCCTGTCTTCACACTGAGGACACCCTCCCATCGTGTTATGTGGCACTACCACCGTGCTAAATGGGTGGATTCGGAACAGATATAGCAGCTCCTAACTGGGCATCTATGAGGCGCTGTGGGCCATTAGCAGCAGCAGAATTGTATTCTACCACAATCTGTAACCTCCTGGCCTGGCATATCCCTCACTCTACCATTACCATTAAGCCAGGGGACCAACCCTGGTTCAATAAGGAGTGCAGAAGAGCATGCCAGGAGCAGCACCAGGCGTACCTTCAAAAAAATGAGGTGCCAACCTGGGGAAGCTGCAACACCAGACTACATGCATGTTGAACAGCGTAAGCAGCATGCTATGGACAGAGCTAAGCTATCCCACAATCAGTAGATCAGATCAAAGCTCTGCAGTCCTTCCACATCCAGTCTTGAATGGTAGTGGACAATTAAACAACTAACGGGAGGGGGAGGCTCCATGAATATCCCCATCTTCAATGATGGCGGAGCCCAGCACGTGTGTGCAAAAGACAAGGCTGAAGCGTTTGCAACCATCTTCAGCTAGAAGTGCTGAGTGGATGATCCATATCAGCCTCCTCCTGAGGTCCCCACCATCACAGAAGCCGGTCTTCAGCCAATTTTATTCACTCCATGTGATATCAAGAAATGGTTGAGTGCACTGGATATGGCAAAGGTTATGGGCCCTGACATTATCCCGGCTGCCGTGCTGAAGACTTGTGCTCCAGAACTAGCTGTGCCTTAAGCCAAGATGTTCCAGTACAGCTACAACACTGGCATCTATCTGACAATGTGGAAAACTGCCCAGGTATGTCCTGTCCTCAAAAGGCAGGACAAATCCAATCCAGCCAATTACCGCCCCATCAGTCTACTCTCAATCATCAGCAACGTGATGGAAGGTGTCGTTGACAGTGCTATCAAGCGGCATTTACCAATAACCTCCTCACCGATGCTCAGTTTGGGTTCCACCAGGACCACTCGACTTCAGACCTCATCTCAGCCTTGGTCCAAACATGGACAAAAGAGCAGAATTCCAGAGGTGAGATGAGAGTGACTACCTTGACATCAAGGCAGCATTTGACTGAATATGGCATTCAGGAGCCCTAGTAAAACTGAAGTCAATGGGAATCAGGAGGAAAACTTTCCTGGCTCGAGTCATACTTAACACCAAGGAAGGAAGGTAGTTGTTGGAGGTCAATCATCACAGCCCCAAGACATCGCTGCAGGAGTTCCTCAGGGCAGTATCCTCGGCCCAACCATCTTCAGCTGCTTCATGAATGACCTTCCTTCCATCATAAGGTCAGAAGTGAGGATGATCCCTGATGACTGCACAGTGTTCAGTGCCATTCAGATAATGAAGCAGTCCATGCCCGCATGCAGCAAGACCTGGACAACATTCAAGTTTGGGCTGATAAGTGGTAAGTAACATTCGTGCCACACAAGTTCCAGGCAATGACTATCTCCAACAAGCAAGAGCCTAACCACCGTCCCTTGACATTCAACGATATTACCATCACCGAATTCCCCACCATCAGCATCCTGGGGGTCACCATTGACCAGAAACTTAACTGGACCAGCCACATAAATACTGTGTCAACAAGAGCCAAGCCAGAGTCTGGGTATTCTGCAGCAAGTGTCTCATCACCTGACTCCCCAAAATCTTTCTACCATTTACAAGGCACAAGTCAGGAGTGTGATGGGATATTCTCTACTTGCCTGGATGAGTGCAGCTCCAACAACGCTTAAGAAGGTCGATACCATCCAGGACAAAGCAGCCGCTTGATTGGCACCCCATCCACCACCTTAAACATTCACTCCCTCCACCACCGGCGTACTGTGGCTGCAGTGTGTACCATCTACAAGATGCACTACTGCAACTCGCCAAGGCTTCTTCGGCAGCACCTCCCAAACCCACAACCTCTACCACCTAGAAGGACAAGGGCAGCAGGCGCATGGGAACACCAACACTTCTAAGTTCCCCTCCAAGTTGCACACTATCCTGACCTGGAACTCTCTCCCTAACAGCACTGTGGGAGTACCTTCACCACACGGACTGCAACGGTTCAAAAAGGCAACTCACCACCATCTTCTCGAGGGCAATTGGGGATGGGCAATAAATGCTGGCCTTACCAGCCCATATCCCATGAACGAATCAGTCCATACAGCCCCTTGAGCCTGCTCTGCCTTTCGTCAAGATCATGGTTGAACTTCTACATCAACTCCACTTTCCCACCCTATCCCCATATCCCTTGGTGCCCAGAAATCTATCAATCTCTGTCTTGAATGTACTCATCAACTGAACATCCACAGCCCTCTGCGGTAGAGACTTCCAAAGATTCACAACCCTTTGTGAAGAAATTTTTCCTCATCTCAGGCTTAAATGGCCAACCCTTATCCTGAGACCATGACCCCCAGTTCTAGACTCTCTAGCCAAGAGAAACAACCTCTCAGCATCTAACCTGTCAAGCCCTCGAAGAATTTTATACTTTTCAGTGAGATCACTTCTCATTCTTCTAAACGCCAGAGAATACAAAGCCATTTAGATAGATATTTAAGGGAATGGACAACTGAGAAGTATTAGTTTTGGGATTGGTGGACTGCAGAGTCTTTTCCAGTTCTGTACTTTCCCATATAACTTAGAATACATTCTAACAATGAGCTTCACTACTGAACAGGACAGTGAGTGAGACATCGGGCTCCATAAATAACCTACTACTGGATCTCCACAATCTCAGAGGGTGTTAACTTGTGTGCATTGTATTATTTTGTCTCTACTCTGCCCCAGGACGGAGAGTATTGTGCGTGAGATGGAACTGCAGGGTCGAATCACAGCACTCGATCTCAGCCCAGAGCGCACAGAACTACTCACCTGCTCCAGAGATGACTTGTTAAAGATCATTGACCTGCGCACAAATGTGACCAGACAGTCTTTCAGGTAATTGTAAGGGGTGGCCCAGGCTTAAACTCTTTATACCTGGCACTCAGTGTCTGTCGTCCAGTTTATATCTGGGAATCTATGTCTGCCCAGGCTTAAACGCTCTATACTTGGCACTCGGTGTCTGTCGTCCTGTTTATACCGAGGATGATTCAAGACTGTTTACATTTAGGAATTGCTGTCTGTTTCCATCTGTTTATACCTAGGGATCAGTGTCTGTATTACTATGTTTATCTCCAGGAATTGGTGCCTCTCTCTGGCTCGTGTGGTTAATTGGTGCCTCTCTCTGGCCTGTGTGGTTGATTGGTGCCCCTCTCTGGCCCATGTGATTGATTGGTGCCCCTCTCTGTCCCGTGTGGTTGATTGGTGCCCCTCTCTGGCCCATGCTGTTGATTGGTGCCCCTCTCTGGCCCATGCTGTTGATTGGTGCCCCTCTCTGGCCTATGCTGTTGATTGGTGCCCCTCTCTGGCCTATGCTGTTGATTAGTGCCCCTCTCTGTCCCGTGTGGTTGATTGGTGCCCCTCTCTGTCCCATGTGGTTGATTGGTGCCCCTCTCTGTCCCATGTAGTTGATTGGTGCCCCTTTCTGTCCCATGTAGTTGATTGGTGCCCCTCTCTGGCCCATGTGGTTGATTGGTGCCCCTCTCTGGCCCATGTGGTTGATTGGTGCCCCTCTCTGGCCCATGTGGTTGATTGGTGCCCCTCTCTTGCCCATGTGGTTGATTGGTGCCCCTCTCTGTCCCGTGTGGTTGATTGGTGCCCCTCTCTGGCCCATGTGGTTGATTGGTGCCCCTCTCTGGCCCGTGTGGTTGATTGGTGCCCCTCTCTGGCCCATGCGGTTGATTGGTGCCCCTCTCTGGCCCGTGTGGTTGATTGGTGCCCCTCTCTTGCCCATGTAGTTGATTGGTGCCCCTTTCAGTCCCGTGTGGTTGATTGGTGCCCCTCTCTATCCTGGGCGGTTGATTGGTGCCCCTCTCTGGCCCATGCTGTTGATTGGTGCCCCTCTCTGGCCTATGCTGTTGATTGGTGCCCCTCTCTGGCCTATGCTGTTGATTGGTGCCCCTCTCTGGCCTATGCTGTTGATTAGTGCCCCTCTCTGGCCCGTGTGGTTGATTGGTGCCCCTCTCTGGCCCATGTGGTTGATTGGTGCCCCTCTCTGTCCCATGTGGTTGATTGGTGCCCCTTTCTGTCCCATGTAGTTGATTGGTGCCCCTTTCTGTCCCATGTAGTTGATTGGTGCCCCTCTCTGGCCCATGTGGTTGATTGGTGCCCCTCTCTGGCCCATGTGGTTGATTGGTGCCCCTCTCTGGCCCATGTGGTTGATTGGTGCCCCTCTCTTGCCCATGTGGTTGATTGGTGCCCCTCTCTTGCCCATGTAGTTGATTGGTGCCCCTTTCTGTCCCGTGTGGTTGATTGGTGCCCCTCTCTGTCCCGTGTGGTTGATTGGTGCCCCTCTCTGGCCCATGTGGTTGATTGGTGCCCCTCTCTGGCCCGTGTGGTTGATTGGTGCCCCTCTCTGTCCCATGTAGTTGATTGGTGCCCCTTTCTGTCCCGTGTGGTTGATTGGTGCCCCTCTCTATCCTGGGCGGTTGATTGGTGCCCCTCTCTGGCCCATGCTGTTGATTGGTGCCCCTCTCTGGCCTATGCTGTTGATTGGTGCCCCTCTCTGGCCTATGCTGTTGATTGGTGCCCCTCTCTGGCCTATGCTGTTGATTAGTGCCCCTCTCTGTCCCGTGTGGTTGATTGGTGCCCCTCTCTGGCCCATGTGGTTGATTGGTGCCCCTCTCTGTCCCATGTGGTTGATTGGTGCCCCTCTCTGTCCCATGTAGTTGATTGGTGCCCCTTTCTGTCCCATGTAGTTGATTGGTGCCCCTCTCTGGCCCATGTGGTTGATTGGTGCCCCTCTCTGGCCCATGTGGTTGATTGGTGCCCCTCTCTGGCCCATGTGGTTGATTGGTGCCCCTCTCTTGCCCATGTGGTTGATTGGTGCCCCTCTCTTGCCCATGTAGTTGATTGGTGCCCCTTTCTGTCCCGTGTGGTTGATTGGTGCCCCTCTCTGTCCCGTGTGGTTGATTGGTGCCCCTCTCTGGCCCATGTGGTGGATTGGTGCCCCTCTCTGGCCCATGTGGTTGATTGGTGCCCCTCTCTGTCCCATGTGGTTGATTGGTGCCCCTCTCTGTCCCATGTAGTTGATTGGTGCCCCTTTCTGTCCCATGTAGTTGATTGGTGCCCCTCTCTGGCCCATGTGGTTGATTGGTGCCCCTCTCTGGCCCATGTGGTTGATTGGTGCCCCTCTCTGGCCCATGTGGTTGATTGGTGCCCCTCTCTGGCCCGTGTGGTTGATTGGTGCCCCTCTCTGGCCTGTGTGGTTGATTGGTGCCCCTCTCTTGCCCATGTAGTTGATTGGTGCCCCTTTCTGTCCCGTGTGGTTGATTGGTGCCCCTCTCTATCCTGGGCGGTTGATTGGTGCCCCTCTCTGGCCCATGCTGTTGATTGGTGCCCCTCTCTGGCCTATGCTGTTGATTGGTGCCCCTCTCTGGCCTATGCTGTTGATTGGTGCCCCTCTCTGGCCTATGCTGTTGATTAGTGCCCCTCTCTGGCCCATGTGGTTGATTGGTGCCCCTCTCTGGCCCATGTGGTTGATTGGTGCCCCTCTCTGTCCCATGTGGTTGATTGGTGCCCCTCTCTGTCCCATGTAGTTGATTGGTGCCCCTTTCTGTCCCATGTAGTTGATTGGTGCCCCTCTCTGGCCCATGCTGTTGATTGGTGCCCCTCTCTGGCCTATGCTGTTGATTGGTGCCCCTCTCTGGCCTATGCTGTTGATTAGTGCCCCTCTCTGTCCCGTGTGGTTGATTGGTGCCCCTCTCTGGCCCATGTGGTTGATTGGTGCCCCTCTCTGTCCCATGTGGTTGATTGGTGCCCCTCTCTGTCCCATGTAGTTGATTGGTGCCCCTTTCTGTCCCATGTAGTTGATTGGTGCCCCTCTCTGGCCCATGTGGTTGATTGGTGCCCCTCTCTGGCCCATGTGGTTGATTGGTGCCCCTCTCTGGCCCATGTGGTTGATTGGTGCCCCTCTCTGTCCCGTGTGGTTGATTGGTGCCCCTCTCTGGCCCATGTGGTTGATTGGTGCCCCTCTCTGGCCCGTGTGGTTGATTGGTGCCCCTCTCTGGCCCATGTGGTTGATTGGTGCCCCTCTCTGGCCCGTGTGGTTGATTGGTGCCCCTCTCTTGCCCATGTAGTTGATTGGTGCCCCTTTCTGTCCCGTGTGGTTGATTGGTGCCCCTCTCTATCCTGGGCGGTTGATTGGTGCCCCTCTCTGGCCCATGCTGTTGATTGGTGCCCCTCTCTGGCCTATGCTGTTGATTGGTGCCCCTCTCTGGCCTATGCTGTTGATTGGTGCCCCTCTCTGGCCTATGCTGTTGATTAGTGCCCCTCTCTGTCCCGTGTGGTTGATTGGTGCCCCTCTCTGGCCCATGTGGTTGATTGGTGCCCCTCTCTTGCCCATGTGGTTGATTGGTGCCCCTCTCTTGCCCATGTAGTTGATTGGTGCCCCTTTCTGTCCCGTGTGGTTGATTGGTGCCCCTCTCTGTCCCGTGTGGTTGATTGGTGCCCCTCTCTGGCCCATGTGGTGGATTGGTGCCCCTCTCTGGCCCATGTGGTTGATTGGTGCCCCTCTCTGTCCCATGTGGTTGATTGGTGCCCCTCTCTGTCCCATGTAGTTGATTGGTGCCCCTTTCTGTCCCATGTAGTTGATTGGTGCCCCTCTCTGGCCCATGTGGTTGATTGGTGCCCCTCTCTGGCCCATGTGGTTGATTGGTGCCCCTCTCTGGCCCATGTGGTTGATTGGTGCCCCTCTCTTGCCCATGTGGTTGATTGGTGCCCCTCTCTGTCCCGTGTGGTTGATTGGTGCCCCTCTCTGGCCCATGTGGTTGATTGGTGCCCCTCTCTGGCCCATGTGGTTGATTGGTGCCCCTCTCTGGCCCATGTGGTTGATTGGTGCCCCTCTCTGGCCCGTGTGGTTGATTGGTGCCCCTCTCTTGCCCATGTAGTTGATTGGTGCCCCTTTCTGTCCCGTGTGGTTGATTGGTGCCCCTCTCTATCCTGGGCGGTTGATTGGTGCCCCTCTCTGGCCCATGCTGTTGATTGGTGCCCTTCTCTGGCCTATGCTGTTGATTGGTGCCCCTCTCTGGCCTATGCTGTTGATTGGTGCCCCTCTCTGGCCTATGCTGTTGATTAGTGCCCCTCTCTGTCCCGTGTGGTTGATTGGTGCCCCTCTCTGGCCCATGTGGTTGATTGGTGCCCCTCTCTGTCCCATGTGGTTGATTGGTGCCCCTCTCTGTCCCATGTAGTTGATTGGTGCCCCTTTCTGTCCCATGTAGTTGATTGGTGCCCCTCTCTGGCCCATGTGGTTGATTGGTGCCCCTCTCTGGCCCATGTGGTTGATTGGTGCCCCTCTCTGGCCCATGTGGTTGATTGGTGCCCCTCTCTTGCCCATGTGGTTGATTGGTGCCCCTCTCTTGCCCATGTAGTTGATTGGTGCCCCTTTCTGTCCCGTGTGGTTGATTGGTGCCCCTCTCTGTCCCGTGTGGTTGATTGGTGCCCCTCTCTGGCCCATGTGGTGGATTGGTGCCCCTCTCTGGCCCATGTGGTTGATTGGTGCCCCTCTCTGTCCCATGTGGTTGATTGGTGCCCCTCTCTGTCCCATGTAGTTGATTGGTGCCCCTTTCTGTCCCATGTAGTTGATTGGTGCCCCTCTCTGGCCCATGTGGTTGATTGGTGCCCCTCTCTGGCCCATGTGGTTGATTGGTGCCCCTCTCTGGCCCATGTGGTTGATTGGTGCCCCTCTCTGGCCCGTGTGGTTGATTGGTGCCCCTCTCTGGCCCGTGTGGTTGATTGGTGCCCCTCTCTTGCCCATGTAGTTGATTGGTGCCCCTTTCTGTCCCGTGTGGTTGATTGGTGCCCCTCTCTATCCTGGGCGGTTGATTGGTGCCCCTCTCTGGCCCATGCTGTTGATTGGTGCCCCTCTCTGGCCTATGCTGTTGATTGGTGCCCCTCTCTGGCCTATGCTGTTGATTGGTGCCCCTCTCTGGCCTATGCTGTTGATTAGTGCCCCTCTCTGGATCATGTGGTTGATTGGTGCCCCTCTCTGGCCCATGTGGTTGATTGGTGCCCCTCTCTGTCCCATGTGGTTGATTGGTGCCCCTCTCTGTCCCATGTAGTTGATTGGTGCCCCTTTCTGTCCCATGTAGTTGATTGGTGCCCCTCTCTGGCCCATGTGGTTGATTGGTGCCCCTCTCTGGCCCATGTGGTTGATTGGTGCCCCTCTCTGGCCCATGTGGTTGATTGGTGCCCCTCTCTTGCCCATGTGGTTGATTGGTGCCCCTCTCTTGCCCATGTAGTTGATTGGTGCCCCTTTCTGTCCCGTGTGGTTGATTGGTGCCCCTCTCTGTCCCGTGTGGTTGATTGGTGCCCCTCTCTGGCCCATGTGGTGGATTGGTGCCCCTCTCTGGCCCATGTGGTTGATTGGTGCCCCTCTCTGTCCCATGTGGTTGATTGGTGCCCCTCTCTGTCCCATGTTGTTGATTGGTGCCCCTTTCTGTCCCATGTAGTTGATTGGTGCCCCTCTCTGGCCCATGTGGTTGATTGGTGCCCCTCTCTGGCCCATGTGGTTGATTGGTGCCCCTCTCTGGCCCATGTGGTTGATTGGTGCCCCTCTCTTGCCCATGTGGTTGATTGGTGCCCCTCTCTGTCCCGTGTGGTTGATTGGTGCCCCTCTCTGGCCCATGTGGTTGATTGGTGCCCCTCTCTGGCCCATGTGGTTGATTGGTGCCCCTCTCTGGCCCATGTGGTTGATTGGTGCCCCTCTCTGGCCCGTGTGGTTGATTGGTGCCCCTCTCTTGCCCATGTAGTTGATTGGTGCCCCTTTCTGTCCCGTGTGGTTGATTGGTGCCCCTCTCTATCCTGGGCGGTTGATTGGTGCCCCTCTCTGGCCAATGCTGTTGATTGGTGCCCCTCTCTGGCCTATGCTGTTGATTGGTGCCCCTCTCTGGCCTATGCTGTTGATTAGTGCCCCTCTCTGGATCATGTGGTTGATTGGTGCCCCTCTCTGGCCCATGTGGTTGATTGGTGCCCCTCTCTGTCCCATGTGGTTGATTGGTGCCCCTCTCTGTCCCATGTAGTTGATTGGTGCCCCTTTCTGTCCCATGTAGTTGATTGGTGCCCCTCTCTGGCCCATGTGGTTGATTGGTGCCCCTCTCTGGCCCATGTGGTTGATTGGTGCCCCTCTCTGGCCCATGTGGTTGATTGGTGCCCCTCTCTTGCCCATGTGGTTGATTGGTGCCCCTCTCTTGCCCATGTAGTTGATTGGTGCCCCTTTCTGTCCCGTGTGGTTGATTAGTGCCCCTCTCTGTCCCGTGTGGTTGATTGGTGCCCCTCTCTGGCCCATGTGGTGGATTGGTGCCCCTCTCTGGCCCATGTGGTTGATTGGTGCCCCTCTCTGTCCCATGTGGTTGATTGGTGCCCCTCTCTGTCCCATGTTGTTGATTGGTGCCCCTTTCTGTCCCATGTAGTTGATTGGTGCCCCTCTCTGGCCCATGTGGTTGATTGGTGCCCCTCTCTGGCCCATGTGGTTGATTGGTGCCCCTCTCTGGCCCATGTGGTTGATTGGTGCCCCTCTCTTGCCCATGTGGTTGATTGGTGCCCCTCTCTGTCCCGTGTGGTTGATTGGTGCCCCTCTCTGGCCCATGTGGTTGATTGGTGCCCCTCTCTGGCCCATGTGGTTGATTGGTGCCCCTCTCTGGCCCATGTGGTTGATTGGTGCCCCTCTCTGGCCCGTGTGGTTGATTGGTGCCCCTCTCTTGCCCATGTAGTTGATTGGTGCCCCTTTCTGTCCCGTGTGGTTGATTGGTGCCCCTCTCTATCCTGGGCGGTTGATTGGTGCCCCTCTCTGGCCAATGCTGTTGATTGGTGCCCCTCTCTGGCCTATGCTGTTGATTGGTGCCCCTCTCTGGCCTATGCTGTTGATTGGTGCCCCTCTCTGGCCTATGCTGTTGATTAGTGCCCCTCTCTGTCCCGTGTGGTTGATTGGTGCCCCTCTCTGGCCCATGTGGTTGATTGGTGCCCCTCTCTGTCCCATGTGGTTGATTGGTGCCCCTCTCTGTCCCATGTAGTTGATTGGTGCCCCTTTCTGTCCCATGTAGTTGATTGGTGCCCCTCTCTGGCCCATGTGGTTGATTGGTGCCCCTCTCTGGCCCATGTGGTTGATTGGTGCCCCTCTCTGGCCCATGTGGTTGATTGGTGCCCCTCTCTTGCCCATGTGGTTGATTGGTGCCCCTCTCTTGCCCATGTAGTTGATTGGTGCCCCTTTCTGTCCCGTGTGGTTGATTGGTGCCCCTCTCTGTCCCGTGTGGTTGATTGGTGCCCCTCTCTGGCCCATGTGGTGGATTGGTGCCCCTCTCTGGCCCATGTGGTTGATTGGTGCCCCTCTCTGTCCCATGTGGTTGATTGGTGCCCCTCTCTGTCCCATGTAGTTGATTGGTGCCCCTTTCTGTCCCATGTAGTTGATTGGTGCCCCTCTCTGGCCCATGTGGTTGATTGGTGCCCCTCTCTGGCCCATGTGGTTGATTGGTGCCCCTCTCTTGCCCATGTGGTTGATTGGTGCCCCTCTCTGTCCCGTGTGGTTGATTGGTGCCCCTCTCTGGCCCATGTGGTTGATTGGTGCCCCTCTCTGGCCCATGTGGTTGATTGGTGCCCCTCTCTGGCCCATGTGGTTGATTGGTGCCCCTCTCTGGCCCGTGTGGTTGATTGGTGCCCCTCTCTTGCCCATGTAGTTGATTGGTGCCCCTTTCTGTCCCGTGTGGTTGATTGGTGCCCCTCTCTATCCTGGGCGGTTGATTGGTGCCCCTCTCTGGCCCATGCTGTTGATTGGTGCCCCTCTCTGGCCTATGCTGTTGATTGGTGCCCCTCTCTGGCCTATGCTGTTGATTGGTGCCCCTCTCTGGCCTATGCTGTTGATTAGTGCCCCTCTCTGTCCCGTGTGGTTGATTGGTGCCCCTCTCTGGCCCGTGTGGTTGATTGGTACCCCTCTCTGGTCCATGTGGTTGATTGGTACCCCTCTCTGGTCCATGTGGTTGATTGGTGCCCCTCTCTGGTCCATGTGGTTGATTGGTACCCCTCTCTGGCCCGTGTGGTTGATTGGTACCCCTCTCTGGTCCATGTTGTTAATTGGTGCCTCTCTCTGGCCCGTGTGGTTGATTGGTGCCCCTCTCTGGCCCGTGTGGTTGATTGGTGCCCCTCTCTGGTCCATGTGGTTGATTGGTGCCTCTCTCTGGCCCGTGTGGTTGATTGGTGCCCCTCTCTGGCCCGTGTGGTTGATTGGTGCCCCTCTCTGGCCCGTGTGATTGATTGGTGTCCCATTCTCTGCTGTCTCTGACCCTGTACAATCTCTTTCTGCGCAGTTCGGAAGGATTCAAGTGCGGATCAGATTGGACAAGAGTAACGTTCAGGTAATTAAGCTCTAACTGGCATTGATCTGTGAACTAGCAGATATTCATCGTGTTTTAGTAAAGCAAGAAGGGGTGGGGGATAAAGCACTGCACATACTCCAGGTGTGTCAGATAGGATCACACTTCCCGTGTGTCTGATCACATTGCGCAGCTTCAGGTGCGTCCGATCACACTGTTTGACGGCACACAGTGGAGGATTTGATTTGAGAGGGGTTCATTTTTTAACTTTCCAGCATGAGGGACTCCTTGAAATATTGATCCTCTCACAAATCCTTTATCCTAGAATCTCTACGGCTGTGTCAGAGCAACATTAACGAAAGAGCATCTCTCAAATTTGTACCCGTGTTGGTTTATCAGGTGCACTGACCGGATTCATGTTATAACCTCGGGACCCCACCATTTGAAAGTGAAAGGCTGCTTCACATAACATTAAATATCTTCTGCTCCTGATGATGAGAGCATTGAATGGCAGCCCCTTGGTTTAGATGACCATGGAAAGTACCAATGGTGCTTCACTTCCTGCCTCCAACCCAAACTGACGGCTGGTGGCAAAGCTAAATGGGCCCCACTGGCATCTGATTGGGCCTGCTCTCTGGGACCTGAGCCCTCAGCCAACCTGGCCATGCAGGGATATATTTGTACTGCTGATGGCCTGTGCAGGCATTCCAGCAACTTGGGGGAAGGTGGTCAGGACCACTGGCTCAGGTAGAATTGAGTTTATGTTTTCTTGTTGCTATTATAAATGAATATAATATAAATTAAATGAGTAATTTAGGAACTGATGGTACAATTAATGGAAGTAGGTTGAGCTGGTTGCAGTAATGTAACGGAAACATCAAACACGTGGAATTTTCAGATGCTTGTCTGAGCTGGAGATTCATAGGCCATTGTTGAGTGTCAGGCTGATGATTGATCGATCTTTGCAGAGTACAAAACAGCCTATGAATCTATTAACCAGTCGAACATTGAGAACAAAAGCTCATTATTTTAATTCTTGGATGTGGCAAATGTTGCTTGGCCACTTCAGAGGCAGTTAAAGTCAACCACGTTGGTATGGGACTGGAGTCACATTGGCCAGACTGGGTAAGGACAGAAGGTTTCCTTCTCTAAAGGAAATCAGTGAACCAGTTGTGTTTTTACATGGCTTCTTCTTTCCAGATTATTCTCTTTTGAACTGAATTCAAATTCTCAAACTGCCATGGTAGGATTTGAACTCTCATTCTCAGAATTATTAGTCCAATAACATAACTGCTACACTACCGTACGTACCCCTTGCCCTGTTAAATCCTCCAGAGGCTTTCATTATAAGACAGCCCATTAGCAAAATAAACAGCCGTGTCACTGCTCCTCAAATTGAGGGATTCAATCATTAACCCTGCAGTGTGACACTACCCTGTAACATACTGTGTGCAACTTGTATTCAAGAATTACCATCCCTCTGAAATCACTCGTCACCACTTTGCTCTTTTCTTTCCAGTCCAGATGGGAAGTTTGTGGCTGCTGGCTCCTCCGATGGGACAGTTTATGTGTGGAGCGTTGAATCTGGGAAGATAGAAAGAACTCTAGGAAAGCACCACAGGTTTGTCACAGACTGGCTGCTGAGGTTATGCTGGGACAGTTGTTTATGACGCTGTGTTGACCTGATTGAAGAATTTTTCACCTGCCCTCGAGGCGATTGTTGAGGGACCTTTCACTGCCCTCGAGGGGATTGTTGAGCGACCTTTCACTGCCCTCGAGGGGATTGTTGAGGGACATTTCACTGCCCTCGAGCAGTGTGTTGTGGGCACTCGCTGCCCTCGAGCGGTTTAAGGGCACTCGCTGCCCCCGAGCGGTTTAAGGGCACTCGCTGCCCCCGAGCGGTTTAAGGGCACTCGCTGCCCCCGAGCGGTTTAAGGGCACTCGCTGCCCCCGAGCGGTTTAAGGGCACTCGCTGCCCCCGAGCGGTTTAAGGGCACTCGCTGCCCCCGAGCGGTTTAAGGGCACTCGCTGCCCCCGAGCGGTTTAAGGGCACTCGCTGCCCCCAAGCAGTGTATTGCAGGCGCTCGCTGCCACTCGAGCGGTGTGTAAGGACCCACTTCAGGCTACCATAAGCTCAGTTGTTCAAAGTGTGCATTCTGCACTATTTCATTTGTGGTCCAGTATCCTCTCCTCGCCTGAAGGTGTTGACTTTTGCTGGGAAGCAATGCCACAGGGCTGGCAGTGTCCCAGTATCTTGCCCAAGTGGCCATTCTTCATGCGTAGGCCTAGACTGCGAATGTCTAATAGACCGTGAGGGGCATCACAGCTAACCTCAATCCTGTCCACAGCTGACATGCTCAGACAGGCACTCACCAGCGGAATTCCGTGGATATTGATTCAGAGGTGGAATCTGGCTGATATTTAAGGACTAGTCTTCCAAGTTCCATCAGAGAATTCGGGTAGCTAACTGTGCCCCGGAGTACTACGGCTTGCCTGGTTCAGGTGTAGGGTTACTCAATCTGCCATGGAGTTGACAAGGTTCATGATCTTCCAGCACTAGGTGTGCTATGTTAGAGCTAGCTGAACCCCAAAGGTACCCCCTTTACTTCTCCCTTCCCCTCGCCCCCAAACGAGAGTAGTCACTCAGTCATCAGGCCACGAACCCAGGTCCGAGGAGAGCGGTGTTTAATAAGATCATAAGAAATAGGCGCAGGAGTAGGCCATTTGACCTCTCGAGCCTGCTCCGCCATTCAATAAGATCATGGCTCTGATCTTGGCCTCAATTCCACTTCCCCGCCAGCTCCCCATAACCCTTGACTCCCTTATCATTCAAAAAAATCTGTCTATCTCTACCTTAAATATATTCAATGACCCAGCCTCCACAGCTCTCTGGGGAAGAGAATTCCAAAGATTTACCACCCTCTGAGAAGAAATTTCTCCTCATTTCCATTTTAAATGGGCTGAAATTATGCCCCCTAATTTTAGATTCCCCCACGAGGGGAAATATCCTCTCCGCATCTACCTTGTCGAACCCCTTCAGAATTTTGTGTGTTTCAATAAGATCCCTTCATTCTTCTAAACTCCAATGAGTATAGGCCCAACCTTTCTTCATAAGACAACCCCTTCATCTCAGGAATCAACCTCGTGAGGCTTCTCTGAACTGCCTCCAATGCAAGTATATCCCTCCTTAAATAAGGAGACCAAAACTGTATGCAATACTCCAGGTGTGGTCTTACCAACACCCTGTACAGTTGTAGCAGGACTTCTCTGCTTTTATACTCTATCCCCTTGCAATAAAGGCCAACAGTCCATTGGCCTTCCTGATTACTTGCTGTACCTGCACACTAACTTTTTGTGTTTCATGCACAAGGACCCCCAGATCCTGCTGTACCTCAGCATTTTGTAATCTCTCCCATTTAAATAATAATTTGCTTTTTTGTTTTTCCTACCAAAGTGGATAACCTCACATTACCCCACATTATACTCCATCTGCCAGATTTTTGCCCACTCATTTAGCCTATCTATATTCCTTTGCTTTTCCACCTATCTTTGTATCATCCAGATGACCAAATCAATCTGCTTATTTGCTCCATTTGCCCTGCACCAAAAAAAGACCTATCTAAAGGCGCTGTGCAGTGACATCATTGGTCAGTCAGAGAACGACTGCAGAGAGTGGATTTCTCCTTGTGCCTTTTGTCTCTCTCTGCTTAATTGTGCTGTTTACTGTAGAGCAGATGGAGCTGCAGTTTTCCCTCTTCAGGTTCCAAATTGTGCTAGCTTGGCTCAGTTAGTGGCACACTGACCTCTGACCTCTGGTTCAAGCCCCAATTCAAGACTTGTGCTCCGAATCTAGGCTGACACAGTGCAGTGCTGAGGGGCGTGCTCTGTTAAACCGAAGCCCTGTCTACCTGTTCAGGTGGATGCAAACGATCATGTGGTACTATTGAAGGAAGAGCAGGGAGTTCTCCTGGCGACCTGGCCAGCTCGATCAGCTCCACCAAAGCAGGTTAACTAGTCACTTCTCTTGTTGCTGTTTGTGAAATGTTGCTGTGCAAATTAGCTGTTGCATTTGCCTACATAAAATTGATTATTTAAAAAAAATAATGAATTGCCTGTGAAGCGCTTTCAGGACTTCCTGAAGACATGAAAGGCACTACAAAATTGCAGTTGCTCTTCTCCCCCCACCCCCCTTTTTTTTTAAGTGGTAGTTTTCCTCTCCTGAAGATATTTGGGGAAATTTTAACAAGTAAATGCACTTGACACTTGGAGCGAGTGAGGATATGGGCAACAGAGTTTTGGATGATTTCAGGTTTATGGAGGGGGCAAGGTGGGAGACAGGCCAGCACAGCGTGTGCGTTGCAATGAGCGAGGTGTGATTAAAAATGCTAAACTGAATCGCTGACCCTTTCTCGTACTCCTTTCTCCGGTTCAGCTCCTCCGTAAATGCCGTGTCATGGTCGCCGTCTGGGGAGCACGTGATCAGTGTGGACAAAGGAAGCCGCGTGGTACTCTGGTCAGAGGCTTGATGTAACGTGACCGCAAGACGGCGGGACGCTGCCCTTGTACACAACGCACCTTCCAGCCGTGCGCAGGCCTGGCGCACGGTGTGGCAGAGTGAGTCCCCTCCTGTATATCAGCACCACCGGAAGGGCATTCAAACAACGCGATGGTGAACTTTTGTATATTTACAATCATTCGCGAGAAGCACGCTCTCCTGCTGCTGGAGTATATCGCTTTAGGAACTATGCGCAGGGTCTGTGCCGTGCACCAGCTGCTGTGATTGACCGGAACGTGGAGCCATCCTACTTGACCTGGGTTAGCCATCCAAGGTGCCCAGCTGTTTACTCTGCTCACTGCTTCCATTTTGTTGTTTCCCCCCCCCCCCCTCCGCCATTGACGTGGCAACAGGCATAATGTGACTGCTTTACCTCCCTTCCTTCCTGGATAAATATGTCAAGCTTTATTTCTTTGGAAGACATGGGAAAAGAATGTTCTGATAGCGAGAGTGATTACAGATGGTGTATGTTTAAGTTCCTCTGTTGGTGAAGTAGCTTGAAGTGATAGATAGTTGTGTTGTAGTGCTGGAGGAGGGGTGTTGTGTGGTTTTGTCTATTCCGTGAGGGAGCTATAAACCATGTGTGAGAATGTTCCCCTGAGAGAGCAATTTTACTCGCTACGACCGAGAGAACAGGCATTTCCTTTCTAATTTGTTCTTTGGATGTGGGTGACACTGGAAAGGCCACATTTATTGCCTGTCACCAATTGCCCTTAGCCTTGAATCGTGGCATCCTTGTGGTGATTATATTCCCACAGTGGTGGTAAGTAGGGGGCATGAGCCACCCATCGGTATTTCCCAACAATTGGACAATCTGGGCACAGTGACATTGGTAGCAGAGCTACACAATCACCCTCTGTTTATCTTCAGTAACACACTGATCAGTCTCCCTCCTTACTGTTTAATCTCACGCTCTATGTTCCATAATTTGCCCTAAATTGGCAATGTTTACGCTCTGTGACACATTGCTCAATCTTATTCGCTCTGTTTATATTCAGTAAGTCGATCTCCCCACTCACTCTCTTTAATTTGCACCCTTTGACAGAAGGCCAGCTTCCAGGCTTTGCACTTTGGAATGTGCATCTCTGGAGCAGGTCAGAGTGATCGCGAGCCTGCTGCTCCAATTGTCTTCTCTGAAGCCTGAGTGCTGAGGGCACTGCCAGTCTAATATAAACTCTACAGATAAGGTGGTCCCAGGATGGATTCCCAGCCTGTGCTCGGAGCTGGTATTTGAGGCAGCGGTTTGGAGCGTTAAAGTTGGCCTCAGTGGCCCGGGCTAGGCAGAGGAAAGATCACCAGGGTTCCCGGGCCCGATCATTACACACTGACTCCTGCTGGAAAATACATTGGGTGGGGGGAAGCGTTTAGCTTTGCTGTGATGCCCCCCATGGTCTGTCAGCACTCGCTGTCTAGGCACACATATTTAGACTGAGCACTTAATCAAGACACTAGAAGTTGCCCATGGAACTGTACCCCAGCAGGAGTCCGTGCCTTCAGAAGAGATGGGGGGAAAGCTGTGTTTAAAGTATAAGTACACTAACTTCAAACAGCACGTGTTATAGCTACATAGTCTGCCACATAGAACAAAACAAGGTCGTTGTTAGGAGGCTTCAGAAGATGTGCACTCCTTATAATTTCATGTGGCTCATGCTCAGATCTAAGATTCTATTGAACTATGTAACTCATGCCAGTCCCACCTCTCATTACCAATAGCCTATGCAAAACTGAAGAGGAACCAGCAATATGTCCGGTTACCGAGCAGTGTTTCCACTATTGAGCAGCAAGAGCCTGACTACGTTTAGTGCTTTGGAAAGGATGCTCAATGGTAGACAGATCAAAAGAAAAACCGTGCGCGCACAGCAGGTCCTTGGGTATGTGAGAGGCAGCGGGAGCTCACCGGTCACTATACACTATTTGTCACAACACACACACAATTTCTGGAGACTAGATTGTAGTTGTGATGTGGGCTTCTGGGATCTGTGTTTAAATCCGGTCCTGACCAATGGGGTGAGAGCTGGTCGTACGGGTCTTGTATAGAAGGTCACTTGTAGCCCAGTTCCTGTTGGGTATAGGGCCACAGGAGAACATTTCCCATAATTTGCACTAAATTGACAGTCAGGCTCAGAGATACCTGATATGGGACATGGAAAAAGTTCTCAGCAGTGAAGTGGGGGGAGTGGGGGGGGTGGGGGGGGGCGGTCATTTTGTTTACATCTAACCTGTGCTGTACCTGACCCAGGAGTGCTTGGTGGAAAAATGTAGAGGGAGCTTTACTCTGCAACCCATCGGTATCTGACCTGGGAGTATTTGTTGGGACCTTGCACAGGGAGTTGTATGTGATCTTGGAATGCTTGATGGGGCAATGTGGAGGGAGCAGAACTCTGTATCTAACCTGGGATTGCTTTTTGCAACAGTGTAGCTTTACTCTTGTGTCTATCCCGTGCTGAACCCAAGCTGGGTCAGGTACACAGTTTAAATAGAGAGTAAATCTCCCTCTGTGTCTCAGCTCCAGCCTTGCTGTATGCTAACTGCACCGTTGGAGGAATGTTTGTCCTGGGCCCAATTCTCATCAGGAACTGAGACTGTGCAAACTCACTTCACATGAGATTAAAGTTTTAAAAAAAAGGCAAACTTTCAACTTTTCATCCCCTCAGACTTGTTGGTGAAGGCCAGTAGCAAATCCACTGCATCATCCAGTCCCTCATTGCTGGCCTTTTTATATAGACAAATGAATCAAAATAAAACCTTCAACAACAAACCCCATGTATTGTTCACCAGAGGAGCCTCCAACTGCCAGCTCTTTGCTGCTTGACCATCACAGTGAGCTTTGGCAGTGCTGAGGGGCTTTTCAGTCTGTGGGCATCAGCCAGGTAGCTCTGTTCTACATGTGAAAATGCTCATATCAAACAATGTTTGAGTCTAGTTTCTGGTCCCATCTTTGTTGCATTGCTAGCGTAACATTTCCGCCTGTTGCGAGGTAACCCTGCTGAGATCGGGGGTGGGGGATGCATGTTCATTAATGCAACGGACTAGCCCCCTGGAGGTCAAGGCTTCGCACCTTTCTCATGGCTGCACCTTAGATGTTCAAATATCAGGGACCTGTAATTTACTACTGATCCGCGTTGGGGGGTGGGGGGGGGGAGAAAGAGTTCTCCAATTTGTTCAGATTGCCCTTTGCTTAACTGCCTGTTGTCAGTGTGGGCCACTCGAGTTGGGAAGAGCTGCAGCTGAATCCACAGATCCAATACCTTCCTTGGCTCCTAGTTTTACCAAATGCGCTATTAAGAAATTGCTTGCGCTGTGACTGCAGACAGATTTGTGCTCCTGTCCTGTGGTAGAGAGCAATGATGGCAGGATCCGACCTTTGTTCTGTGTGCGTAGTTAAGTGGCATGTTCCAATTACCTCATTTGTATCAACGCTTTAAGAGTGCTCTCCACAAAGTCTTATTTGCACTTTATATTTTTTGTCTGAAGAGCGCGGCACTGTAACTGCCTCGTCGCCTGGCTGAGATTCAGCTCGCTCGGCGTGGCTGAATCCCATGTAATCACTACCGACTTGCTCTGTAAATCTGCCAGTGCTGCTTCATTACAAATGGTTTTTAAAAAATAAAGTGAATTCTAAAAGCTACACCCACGTCAAGTTCTGAACCGCCATCTCTCCAGCACAGCTTCAACCGATGTTTCCTTCTGCAGTTTAAAAAAAAATGTGTATAAATGTTTGAGCCAATTTGAGGGTAAAGCTGTTTTTAAATTGTCTGTAGAGCCCCTTTCTCACCCCTCTTTCTCTCCCCCAACCCTCGGCTTTAATGGCTCAGTGGTTAAAAGCTCCACCTAGTGTGGTACAGAACCACAAGGAGCAGTGGAACATGGTTTTGGTGTGGTACTGAGCCACATCATACAGCAAAGGAGGTGGCCATTCGGCCCATCGTAGTCTGTGCCGTGCAGCAGGAGTGTGTGGACCCTGTCTATGCTGAGTTAGCTGGTGTCACCTGAATAACCAGTTATGACACTTTCATTGGCAATAGTACCTTCAGGGGGGGAAGGGGGGGGGCGCGCAGAGGGATCTCTGTTCTTGATACCTAGTGGGGGTCTGCACATTGAGTGAGAACAGAAATCGATGTTATACTCCTCGTGTTTGAATAACTTGCCAAGACTCATTACCTAGGCTCGCATTAGGACTGGCCACTTGGGGCAGTCATTAAATGTTTGAGCACCGATTGGCCTTTTAGTCATCAAATAATAAGAACTTTTATTTATATAGCGCCTTTATGCAGCCCCTGCATGCGGGTTTAATTGGGATGGGATAACTTTTATTTATATGCCGACTTTAACGTAGTTAAAAAGTCCCAAGGTGCTTCACAACAGTGTTACAGACAAACAGATAAATTGGACACCAAGCCACAGAGGAGAAATGAAGGCAGATGACCAAACACTTGTTTAAAGAGATAGGTTTTAAGGAGCGTCTTAAAGGGGGAAAGAGTTAGAGAGGCAGAGAGGTTTACGGAGGGAGTTCCAGAGCTTAGGGCCCAGGCAGCTGAAGGCACGTCCATCGATGGTTGAGCAGTTATAATCAGGGATGTTCAAGAGGCCAGAATTTGAGGAGCGCAGACATCTTGTGGGGTTGTGAGGCTGAAAAAGATTACAGAGATAAGGAGAGGCAAGTCCATGGAGTGATTTGTAAACAAGGATGAAAATTTTGAAATCAACAGGGAACCAATGTAGGCCAGAAAGCACAGGGGTGATGAGTGATCTTGACTAGTGCGGGTTAGTACACGGGCTGCTGAGTTTTGGTTGACTTCAAGTTTATGTAATGTGAAATGTGGAAGGCCGGCCAGGAGTGAGTTGGAATAGTCAAGTCTAGAAGTAACAAAGGCATGAATGAGGGTTTCAGCAGCAGAAGAGCTGAGGCAGGGGCGGAGACGGGCAATGTTATGGAGATGGCAAAAGGCGGTTTTAGTTACATCGCGGATATGTGGCTGGAAACTCATTTCAGGTTCAAATATGACACCTAGGTTGCGAACAGTCTGGTTCACCCTCAGATTGCAAGGGAGAGGGATGGAGTCAGTGGTTAGGGGACGCAGTTTGTGGCGGGTCCAAATCCGGGTTGGTGCCTTTCTCCATGAGGTACCAAGTTTAATCCCACACTCCTGTTTGTTTCCCATGCACTTTAATGTTAACCTAGTCTAAACCCACTCTTACCCTACCCTTTGATATTCCTTTTTCAAACAACTATCTAGTATTCTGATGAGGCTCAAGTAGCATGTTATTAAGTGTCAGACTTGACTAGTGAAAGCACACTCGCCTTGGCCTCATGCTAAAGGCTTGAGCACATAAACTAGACTGACACTTCAGTGCAGCACTGAGGGAGTGCTGCATTGTCAGAAGTGCCACCTTTCACAGGAGAGGTTAAACCGAGGCCCAGTCTACTCTTGGATGGATGTAAAAGATCCCATAGCCCTAGTCAAAGAAGAGTAAAGGAGCTTTCCCGGTGTCCTGGCCAATATTGCTGGTGTAGCGTGCTGGAGGTTACAGAAAGAGGGAGGGACAAGGCCATGGCTGGATTTAATTACGAGAGTGATCAGGATTTGGTGCTGGGCAGCAGAGTTTTTGAAGAACTGAAGTTTATGGAGGAGAGTCTGCCAGGAGTGCTTTGCAATATTCATAGAAACATAGAAAATAGGTGCAGGAGTCGGCCATCCGGCCCTTCGAGCCTGCACCGCGATTCAATGAGTTCATGGCTGAACATGCAACTTCAGTACCCCATTCCTGCTTTCTCGCCATACCCCTTGATCTCCCTAGCAGTAAGGACTACATCTAACTCCTTTTGAATATGTTTAGTGAATTGGCCTCAACAACTTTCTGTGGTAGAGAATTCCACAGGTTCACCACTCTCTGGGTGAAGAAGTTTCTCCTCATCTCGGTCCTAAATGGCTTACCCCTTATCCTTAGACTGTGACACCTGGTTCTAGACGTCCCCAACATTAATAAGAACATAAGAATTAGGAACAGGAGTAGGCCATCTAGCCCCTCGAGCCTGCTCCGCCATTCAACAAGATCATGGCTGATCTGGCCATGGACTCAGCTCCACGAACCCGCCCGCTCCCCATCACCCTTAATTCCCTTATTGGTTAAAAATCTATATCTGTGATTTGAATATATTCAATGAGCTAGCCTCAACTGCTTCCTTGAGCAGAGAATTCCACAGATTCACAACCCTCTGGGCGAATAAATTCTTTCTCAACTCAGTTTTAAATTGGCTCCCCCGTATTTTGAGGCTGTGCCCCCTATACAACCTCTCTGCCTCTATCCTGTCTATCCCCTTCATTATTTTAAATGTTTCTATAAGATCACCCTTCATCCTTCTGAACTCCAACGAGTAAAGACCCAGTCTTCTCAATCGATCATCATAAGGTAACCCACTCATCTCCGGAATCAGCCTAGTGAATCGTCTCTGTACCCCCTCCAAAGCTAGTATATCCTTCCTTAAGTAAGGTGACCAAAACTGCACGCAGTACTCCAGGTGCGGCCTCACCAATACCCTGCACAGTTGCAGCAGGACTTCCCTGCTTTTGTACTCCATCCCTCTCGCAATGAAGGCCAAAATTACATTCGCCTTCCTGATTACCTGCTGCACCTGCAAACTAACTTTTTGGGATTCATGCACAAGGACCTCCAGTTCCCTCTGCACCGCAGCATGTTGTAATTTCTCCCCATTCAAATAATATTCCCTTTTACTGTGTTTTTTTTTCCAAGGTGGATGACCTCACATTTTCCGACATTGTATTCCATCTGCCAAACCTTAGCCCATTCGCTTAACCTATCTAAATCTCTTTGCAGCCTCTCTGTGTCCTCTACACAACCCGCTTTCTCACTAATCTTTGTGTCATCTGCAAATTTTGTTACACTACACTCTGTCCCCTCTTCCAGGTCATCTATGTATATTGTAAACAGTTGTGGTCCCAGCACCGATCCCTGTGGCACAGCACTAACCACCGAATATCCAACCCGAAAAGGACCCATTTATCCCGACTCTCTGCTTTCTGTTAGCCAGCCAATTCTCGATCCATGCTAATACATTTCCTCTGACTCCGCGTACCTTTATCTTCTGCAGTAACCTTTTGTGTGGCACCTTATCGAATGCCTTTTGGAAATCTAAATACACCACATCCATCGGTACACCTTTATCCACCATGCTTGTTATATCCTCAAAGAATTTTAGTAAATTAGTTACACATGATTTCCCCTTCATGAATCCATGTTGCATCTGCTTGATTGCACTATTGCTATCTAGATGTCCAGCTATTTCTTCCTTCGAGAGGTGACAACGGCATGGAGGAAGCAGCAGTTGTGCTGAGGTGGGGGTGGAGGCATGTGATGTTACCGAGGTGACAGTGTTTGTGTTGGGAGATCAAATGAGGTCGGAAGCTCAGCTTGAGTTGAAAAAGGTACTGAAGTTACAGTCTGGTTCAGGTAGGATTTTGAACGAGCTGAAAATAAAAATCTGACCTAAAAAAATACTTTGTATAATGAAATCCATTTTTCCACTCCTTGCCTCCAAATGTGGACCTACCCAATCAGCCCCTCTCCTACATGATGCCGTGAGCACATCCCATCTCCTGTTCTTTAACTCTAGGGTCCTGCAGTGTGGGCCTTGGTGAAGTTCTAAAAAATTTCAAACAACATTTTATATTTGGTAAAGTGACAGTCCGAACTGGAGCCTCTATATCCCGCCCCCCACCACCACCACCACGCCACTTGTACATCTCACTCCTGAGATTGACTCCCCCATCTTCCTACTTGTCTTCCAGTCGCTTTATTTCCGCCTTGCCACTGTCTAGTGTCTGGTTCATAACGTAATAGGAGCAGAAGTAGGCCATTTGGCCCCTCAAGCCTGCTCCGCCATTCAATAAGATCATGGCTGATCTAATCTTGGCCTCAACTCCACTTCCCTGCCCGCTCCCCATAACCCTTGACTCCTTTATCATTCAAACATCTGTCTGTCTCTCCACCTGAATATATTCAATGACCCAGCCTCCCTCCATCTTCTCCCACCGTATTTTACACTGTCTCTCTGCCTCCATCCCCTCTCCTATTAACAATGCACCTCTGTCTAATCCTAATATCCTTTTATATCCTATCTCTCTGCAGCTGCCACTCACCTTTCTCCATTCAAGACTGACTCCCTGTCCTCTCCACATTTTCTCTCAGACTGTTCATTGTAACTCCTCATTGCAACTTTACAATTGCCAATACCCACAGTGCAGGACAGAACCAAGGTTGAAAAGAGATGAGATAAGCCAGGAGCAGTGATTAGGTGATTAGCTCGGGATGATTGAGAGTTCCACAGGTTGGAGACCCTTGGAACAAATAAGTTGCAGTAGGAGGCAGTGCAATGAGTCTTTACGGTAGAGGACACTAACAATGTTCCGACAGTGGATAGTCTAGGGGCTATAGGGGTGGAGGAACTTAAAACAAACACTAAGGAGGTGGTACTCAGTAAGCTAATAGGACTAAAAGCAGATAAATTCCCTGGACCTGATGGCTTGCATCCGAGGGTCTTAAGAGAAGTAGCGGCAAGGATTGTGGATGCATTGGTTGTAATTTACCAAAATTCCCTGGATTCTGGGGAGGTCCCAGCAGATTGGAAAACTGCAAATGTAATGCCCCTATTTAAAAAAAGAGGCAGACAAAAAATAGGAAACTATAACAAAGTTAGCCTAACATCTGTGGTTGGGAAAATGTTGGAGTCCATTATTAAAGAAGCAGTAGCAGGACATTTGGAAAAGCAAAATTCGGTCAGGCAAAGTCAGCATGGATTTATGAAGAGGAAGTCATGTTTGACAAATTTGCTGGAGTTCTTTGAGGATGTAACGAACGGGGTGGATAAAGGGGAACCAGTGGATGTGTATTTGGACTGCCAGAAGGCATTTGACAAGGTGACACATAAAAGGTTACTGTCCAAGAGGTTGGGGGTAATATATTAGCATGGATAGAGGATTGGCTAACTAACAGAGAGTCGGGATAAATGATTCATTCTCTGATTGGCAACCAGTAACTAGTGGGGTGGGTGCTGCAGGATCAGTGCTGGGACCCCAACTATTTGCAATCTATATTAACGACTTGGAAGAAGGGACTGAGTGTAATGTAGCCAACTTTGCTGACGATACAAAGATGGGAGGAAAAGCAATGTGTGAGGAGGATAGAAAAAATCTGCAAAAGGACATAGGCTAAATGAGTAGGCAAAAATTTGGCAGATGGAGTATAATGTTGGAAAGTGTGAGGTCATGCACTTTGGCAGAAAAAAAATCAAAGAGAAAGTTATTACTTAAATGGAGAAGGATTGCAAAGTGCCGAAGTACAGGGGGTTCTGGGGGTACTTGTGCATGAAACATAAAAAGATAGTATTCAGGTGACCAGGAAGGCCATGGTATCTTGGCCTTTATTGCAAAGGGGATGGAGTATAAAAGCAGAGAAGTCTTGCTACAGCTATACAAGATATTGGTGAGACCACACCTGGAATGCTGCATTTTGTTTTGGTTTCCATACTTAAAGAAGGATTATACTTGCTTTGGAGACAGTTCAGAGAAGGTTCACTAGGTTGATTCCAGGGATGAGGGGGTTGACTTATGAGGAAAGGTTAAGCCTCTACTCATTGGAATTCCAAAGAATGAGAGGTGATCTTATTGAATCGTGTAAGATTATGAGGGGGCTTGACAATGTGAATGCAGAGAGGATGTTTCCACTGATGGGGGAGACTAGAACTACAGGGCATGATCTTAGAATAAGGGGCCGCCTATTTAAAACAGATGAGAAGAAATTTCTTCTCTCAGGGTTGTAAATCTGGAATTCGCTATCTGAGAGCTGTGGAAGCTGGGTCATTGAATAAATGTAAGACAGAAATAGACAGTTTCTTAAACGACAAGAGGATAAGGGGAATGGGTGGGGAAGTGGAGCTGAATCCATGATTGGATCAGCCATGATCTTATTGAATGGCGGAGCAGGCTCAAGGGGCTGTATGGCCTACTCCTGTTCCTATTTCTTATGTTCTTAAGGAAGCATATTAGGAGCAATAAGGGGGAAAATTCGGAGCACAGAGTGTAGTAACGTTGATAAAATAGTGACAAAGTTTGCGCTGGAGAGAGGAGGGAATCTCAATACTTAAGCTCCTTTCAGCCCCGCTTATACCTCTTTACATTTGTCTGTACATTCTGTTCTCATTAGTAATGGACCAAGTGATGAGTTCAAATGATTTCAGTAATACAGGGACTGCTGAGTCAGGTAGATGCTGATTATAGGCAGGATTATAGGGATATTCTGAGCTTTAGCAGATATGGATTCTGCTCGCTGATGGATCCCTATTCCTGGGAGATATATTTTGTTAATTTGTCGTGTCAACTGCTGATCAACCCAACAGTTAACTGAAACCCCTTGGATTTTTGTTTTCAAGATAGTGAGGAGTGAGTTAGGAGATTGTTTTATGTAACTAATCAGTGTAGAGAGATGTGTAATTCTTCCAGCCACTGTGCTAATGTCCAGGCTCTCTCATGTTTCCTGCCTGAGGTTCTATGGCTCTCTGATGTTTCCTGCCTGAGGTTCTATGGCCAGCTCAAGAAGAGAGGGGGCACCATTCGTACCCCTTTGGGGGAATCACTGCAGAGCAGAGGATGTTGGTACACAAAATGGATGCAAGATTCTCGCGTCAAACTTTATCCACATCTAGAACATAGAATGCTATTCGCCTATGTACGACAAAAAGGAATTTCCACTCTATTCTCTCAAGTGCCTTCTCTATGTTTGGGGCAAGTTTTGTGCAAGGTTGTTGGTGTAGTACAATATTGTCTAGGGGCCTGGGGTTCCACCACCTCCAAATTGAATATCTCTTCCAAGAGCCATTCATATATGAAATGCACCAATGGGATCTGACCAACCTCCACTCCACTCCCCAACAAACCCCCATAAAACACATCTCACCCCCTTTTCCAAGTTTGCTTCTAGTTCAAATGATGACCCAAAATGTCTTAAGGCACTCTTTGAGCTAGACCTAGTGTTCCAGATCGTGGGCTAGATTTTCGGCTTTGATGATTTCGGGGCAGTAATTGCTGTGAGACGGTAAAGTTTGCGCCCGGGAACAGCTTGCGCCTCAGTCATCAAAATTGGGCAGCTGGGCCCTGAGTCTGGGGTGCAGCGCTAAGTAAGATGTTGTACACCTCTCAGGATGTTAGCATTGGAAAATCCTGGGCTAAAGAGCCGGGCCAGGAGCATTCCGAGAGGCTCCTAGGGAGAAACCCCACCCCACAAAAACACCGTCAATACCCAGCCCATGCCACCACAACATAAATCGCAAAGAAATTACACTTAGCTTAGGACAGCATTACTTATCTCTCAGCAGTTGGTATAGGTTGGGCTGCCTGTTTTCCAGGCCGGTCACTGCGAGGTGTGTTGTAGGGTGTACGGGTCGGCTGGGAGTCAAAAAGCGTGCCAGTGTTCCAACCAGGGGCGTTGCACACCGACGCAGCTCTTCCGGGCGGTACCACTCTGCACTGCTGCAAAGCCCGCTTCAAAAAACTCTGTGGGGTGCTGGAGGCTGACCGCCCACCCACCTAGAAGACCTCTCTGCCGCCGCTCCTGGGCAGAAAACGGAGCACAAAGATCGGAAAATCTGCCCTATCGACTCTTACAGCACAGTAGGAAGTCGGCTGTTTGAAAAAGCTATCCAATTGGTTCCCTCTCCCCTGTTCTTTCCCCATTAACCTGCACATTTTTTCCTTTTCAAGCATATATCCCATTCCCTTTTTGAAAGGACAAGACCCTAACTCTATCAGAGCCACCATTATAGCCCCAGGCTTAGCCAAATTGCGCTGTCAAATAACCCCAGTCTACAAAAAGTGCACCATTTCTGCCAGATGCACATCTTGGCACATACCCTCGTGGACCTATGTAAGTACCAGGTGATGAAATATACTGTGACTTCAGCAAATAGATGGATGTATATTTTTGCTATGAAAAATAAAACTTGATCAATCAACAAGCGTCCCATTGCAAACCAAACCATAAACTACAGGTCGTCTATTAAAAACGAAACCACAAACTGCATGACATGCATTACAGACTATAAACCACAGGTTGCAAGAGTTGCATTACTGTCTAAACCACAGGTTGAAGGAGTTTCCATTACAGACCTTAAACCTAGATCCTGACTATATTCTAAAACTATTTTTTCCCTGTCCCTCTCGTGCAGGCCCTCACTTATGCTGTGGGTACAATCATATATACTGGGTACCCTACGGTATCTCATGCTGTGGGTACAGTCCTATATACTGGGGACCCCGAAGGTACCTCACTCAAGCAGCCATTCACATACCAGGCGAGATAGTGAATGCTGGCTGACCTTTCAACTACAGATCTCGTTCTTCCCCAATGTCCATGTATACGCACCTCCAACAGGAATGGGACTCCTGGGTACCTGGTCCCCTCCCTGACCCAGTGATGGCCCTGCTAGATATAGCTCCCACAACTGTTGCCTCAGTGGTGACCAGCTGACTCGGCACAAATAGGGGATCAAACCTGGGGCAATCTAGTCTGGGTTTACAGCGCAACAGCTGCAAGAAAAATGCAGGGAACATCACCAACCCTTATACATGGCCGCCTTTGACACTGTCAACCGTGAGGGGCTATGGAGCGTCCTCCCCCATTTCGGATACCCCCAAAAATTCGTCACCATTCTCCACGACGACATGCAAGCTGGGATCCTGACCAATGGATCCATTACAGACCCAATCCATGTCCGGACCGGGGTCAAGCAGGGCTGTGTCATCGTCCCAACCCTCTTCTCAATCTTCCTCGCTGCAATGCTCCACCTCACACTCAACAAGCTTCCCGCTGGAGTGGAACTAAACTACAGAACCAATGGAACCTGTTCAACCTTCATCGCCTCCAGGCCAGATCCAAGACCGTCCCTACTTCTGTTGTCAAACTTCAGTACGTGGATGACGCATGCGTCTGTGCACATTCAGAGTCTGAACTCTGTCATAGTCGACATCTTCACTGAGGCATACGAAAGCATAGGCCTTACACTAAACATACGTAAGACAAAGGTCCTCACCACACAGCACTACACCCCAGTCATCAAGATCCACGGCGCGGCTCTGGACAATGTGGACCACTTTCCATACCTCGGGAGCCTGTTATCAACAAGGGCAGACATCGATGACGAGATTCCACACCACCTCCAGTATGCTAGCCAAGCACAGCTTTCGGCCGCCTGAGGAAAAGAGTGTTCGAAGATCAGGCCCTCAAATCTACCACCAAGCTCATGGTCTACAGGGCTGTAGTAATATCCACCCTCCTGTATGGCTCAGAGACGTGGACCATATACATTTGACACCTCAAATCGCTGGAGAAATACCACCAACGATGTCTCCGCAAGATCCTGCAAATCCCCTGAGAGGACAGACGCACCAACGTTAGGGTCCTCAATCAGGCTAACATCCCCAGCATCGAAGCACTGACCACACTCAACCAGCTTCGCTGGATGGGCCACATTGTTTGCATGCCCAACACAAGACTCCCAAAGCAAGCGCTCAACTCGGAACTCCTACATGGCAGGCGATCCCCAGGTGGGCAGAGGAAACATTTCAAGGACACCCTCAAAGCCTCCTTAATAAAGTGCAACATCCCCACTGACACCTGGGAGCCCTTGGCCAAAGATCACCTTCAGTTGAGGAAGTGCATCCGGGAGGGCGCTGAGCGCCTCGAGTCTCATCGCCGAGAGCATGCAGAAACAGGCGCAGGTTGTGGAAGGAGCGTGTGGCCAACCAGTCCCACCCACCCATTCCGTCAACAACTGTCTGTCCCACCTGTGACAGAGACTGTAATTCCTGTATTGGACGGTCCAGTCACCTAAGAACTCATTTTTAGAGTGGAAGCAAGTCTTCCTCGATTTTGAGGGACTGCCTATCATGATGATTGTCGGTACCATACCGGGTGGTACAGTTACCAACCTGAGCCACTAGGGGTGCTGTAATGCTGCTTAATTGGGTGGTTCCTGACCAGGTTAGTGGCTGTTTGCTGTGTTATAAACTGTTATGTATGATGTTGTAAATCTGTTGAATGTGTCAACAGATTATATATAGTTATTAAAAGATTTATCACATGAGGAGATGTAACCTTGGTGAGAATCTGATGTGCTGACAATGCCCTGTAATCTGCTCAGGCTGATGGCATACAAAGATTTACTACAACTTGTCACAGGATTTCAGAGCTTGAACACGTGAAAAGGAGCCTCCCTCTGACAGCGTAGGGGTGGGCACAGCAAATCACCAGACTATAAATGGTTCCAGTTCCCCACTTGTGGGTACCAGTGTTGGGCTCACACAGCATCTGAGAGGGCGGCTTCCTATTTGGAGTGACAGCAGGCCAAGAGAAGCTTCTTGTCTAAAGGGAGTGCCCAGGAGGTGCTGAAGGTTGTTGACTAGCTGACTTCTGTGTCTCTGTCCTGAGGCTCCTTCAGGTACTCACTCAAAATGTTCCCATTGTTTAATTTAATGAATATTGTTTCATTTATAATTATTGCTGTGACCGGGACAGTTTTAGGAAAAGGATGACAGTAGACCGTTCGCTCAAGTTGGGTTAAAACGTCACCTCATTTTGATAAGTCTCACTCTTAAAGATAAATGCAGCTGTGTGTGTTTAACCATGTCTCGGATCTATGTCATTCTTTCTGATGATAAATCTCACTTTTAATATTTCTCTGATGTCAGCAGCTTTGTCTTCTAATTCTAATGTAACATTGTTACTCGTCCAGTAATAGTGTCTAGTTCCAATGCAGCATTATTATTCATCTGGTAATAATGTCTAGTTCTAATGCAGTGCTGTTACTTATAGAATCATATAATAATGCAGCACAGAAGGAGGCCATTCGGCCCATTGTGCCTGTGCAGACTCTTTGAATGAGCTATCCAATTAGTCCCACTCGCCCCGCTCTTTCCCCATTGTCCAGCAATTATTTCCTTTTCATATATTTACCCAGTTTCCCTTTGAAAGTTATTATTGAATCGGCTTCCACCTATAATCTGGCAGTGCATTCCAGATTATAGCAACTCGCTGCATAAGGGATGGTTTTTTAGACCAATATGTCGAGGAACCAACTAGGGGGGAGGCCATCTTAGACTGGGTGTTATGTAATGAGAGAGGATTAATTAGCAGTCTCGTTGTGCGAGGCCCCTTGGGGAAGAGTGACCATAATATGGTGGAATTCTGCATTGGGATGGAGAATGAAACAGTTAATTCAGAGACCATGGTCCAGAACTTAAAGAAGGCTAACTTTGAAGGTATGAGGCGTGAATTGGCTGGGATGGATTGGCAAATGATACTTAAGGGGTTGACTGTGGATGGGCAATGGCAGACATTTAGAGACCGCATGGATGAACTACAACAATTGTACATTCCTGTCTGGCATAAAAATAAAAAAGGGAAGGTGGCTCAACCGTGGCTATCAAGGGAAATCAGGGATAGTATTAAAGCCAAGGAAGTGGCATACAAATTGGCCAGAAATAGCAGCGAACCTGGGGACTGGGAGAAATTTAGAACTCTGCAGAGGAGGACAAAGGGTTTGATTAGGGCAGGGAAAATGGAGTATGAGAAGAAGCTTGCAGGGAACATTAAGACGGATTGCAAAAGTTTCTATAGATATGTAAAGAGAAAAAGGTTAGTAAAGACAAACGTAGGTCCCCTGCAGTCAGAATCAGGGGAAGTCATAACGGGGAACAAAGAAATGGCGGACCAATTGAACAAGTACTTTGGTTCGGTATTCACGAAGGAGGACACGAACAACCTTCCGGTTATAAAAGGGGTCGGGGGGTCTAGTAAGGAGGAGGAACTGAGGGAAATCCTTATTAGCCGGGAAATTGTGTTGGGGAAATTGATGGGATTGAAGACCAATAAATCCCAGGGCCTGATGGACTGCATCCCAGAGTACTTAAGGAGGTAGCCTTGGAAATAGTGGATGCGTTGACAGTCATTTTCCAACATTCCATTGACTCTGGATCAGTTCCTATGGAGTGGAGGGTAGCCAATGTAACCCCACTTTTTAAAAAAGGAGGGAGAGAGAAAACAGGGAATTATAGACCGGTCAGCCTGACATCGGTAGTGGGTAAAATGATGGAATCAATTATTAAGGATGTCATAGCAATGCATTTGGAAAGAGGTGACATGATAGGTCCAAGTCAGCATGGATTTGTGAAAGGGAAATCATGCTTGACAAATCTTCTGGAATTTTTTGAGGATGTTTCCAGTAGAGTGGATAAGGGAGAACCAGTTGATGTGGTATATTTGGACTTTCAGAAGGCGTTCGACAAGGTCCCACACAAGAGATTGATGTGCAAAGTTAGAGCACATGAGATTGGGGGTAGTGTACTGACATGGATTGAGAACTGGTTGTCAGACAGGAAGCAAAGAGTAGGAGTAAATGGGTACTTTTCAGAATGGCAGGCAGTGACTAGTGGGGTACTGCAAGGTTCTGTGCTGGGGCCCCAGCTGTTTACACTGTACATTAATGATTTAGATGAGGGGATTAAATGTAGTATCTCCAAATTTGCGGATGACACTAAGTTGGGTGGCAGTGTGAGCTGCGAGGAGGATGCTGTGAGGCTGCAGAGCGACTTGGATAGGTTAGGTGAGTGGTCAAATGCGTGGCAGATGAAGTATAATGTGGATAAATGTGAGGTTATCCACTTTGGTGGTAAAAACAGAGAGACAGACTATTATCTGAATGGTGACAGATTAGGAAAAGGGGAGGTGCAAAGAGACCTGGGTGTCATGGTACATCAGTCATTGAAGGTTGGCATGCAGGTGCAGCAGGCGGTTAAGAAAGCAAATGGCATGTTGGCCTTCATAGCAAGGGGATTTGAGTACAGGGGCAGGGAGGTGTTGCTACAGTTGTACAGGGCATTGGTGAGGCCACACCTGGAGTATTGTGTACAGTTTTGGTCTCCTAACCTGAGGAAGGACATTCTTGCTATTGAGGGAGTGCAGCGAAGGTTCACCAGACTGATTCCCGGGATGGCGGGACTGACCTATCAAGAAAGACTGGATCAACTGGGCTTGTATTCACTGGAGTTCAGAAGAATGAGAGGGGACCTCATAGAAACATTTAAAATTCTGACGGGGTTAGACAGGTTAGATGCAGGAAGAATGTTCCCAATGTTGGGGAAGTCCAGAACCAGAGGTCACAGTCTAAGGATAAGGGGTAAGCCATTTAGGACCGAGATGTGGAGGAACTTCTTCACCCAGAGAGTGGTGAACCTGTGGAATTCTCTACCACAGAAAGTTGTTGAGGCCAATTCACTAAATATATTCAAAAAGGAGTTAGATGAGGTCCTTACTACTAGGGGGATCAAGGGGTATGGCGAGAAAGCAGGAATGGGGTACTGAAGTTGAATGTTCAGCCATGAACTCATTGAATGGCGGTGCAGGCTAGAAGGGCCGAATGGCCTACTCCTGCACCTATTTTCTATGTTTCTATCTATATGTAACAAATCGTTTCCACATGTTACCTCTGGTTCTTTTCCCAATTACCTTAAATCTGTGTCCTCTGGTTACCGACGATTCTGCCACTTAAAACAATTACTTGCTTAACCAATACCCTTCAAGGTTTTGAAAATCTCTATCAAATTGCTCCTTAACTTTCCCTGCTCTAGTCTCTCCACATAAGTGAAGTCTTTCATCCCTGGTACCATTCAGTAAATCTCCTCTGCACCCTCTCTAAAGCCCTGACATCCTTCCTAAAATGCAGTGCCCAAAAATGGCTACAATATTCCAAGTAGGACTGTAAGACTTACTGTCTAACTGTTTACAGAGTTCAGACTCGTGGAACAGACAACTCAAGTCACGGAGATCTTGTTTCCCTCACGGAGTAACCTTTACTTAAGAATCAACAAATCAAATAACCATCCAATAGCATCAATGCACAACAGTTCCTGCAGAGATCTACCCCATAAGACGTGCTGTCAAACAATTTATTTACTTTACACCCAAGCAATTTTAAGCAAAAACTCGCACATAACTAACACTAGCAGTGGTCAAGCGTCTAGTAACTAGTCCGTGGCTCTTTGGTTGGCTCCTGCCCAAGTTGCCCTTTTCGACTGCAGCGACGTATTGCTTTTTCACAGTCCAATTATACCTAAGAATTTGGCAACCGGCTCACTGCATCAGTGTCCCAAACTATACTAATAATGGTGGAATAATTGGTCTTTAGTTCCTTCTTCTCAAAAAGTCTGCAATTGTTTCTTTTTCATGTGTTAGTTTCAATTCAATGTAACTTAAGTAAGAAAGGATTGGTTTTGCAGTCTTATCAATCTATAGGCTCCAAGGACAGATACTGTACTTTATCTGAGGATTTTCGCACCTTCAAAAGTTCAACATAGAGATCTTTTGGCCTTGCAATGTATGCTGGGTTAGAAGAATTTGGTCAATTTTTAAGTTCGCCCATTTTGAAGCATAGTTACCGCAAAAAAATCAAGCAGAAAATGGTGTAATCATACAAATCCACCTTAAGTGACTGGACTCGAATCTTCTGGTCACAGGCACTTACAGCTTGTAGTCGTCTTCTTTCTTCGGCGTCTTCTGTAACAGCTTGAGCCACTCATGCTGCCTGCGTCTCCTGCTAACATGGCATGTTATTATCAAGAGATACAACACAATCACCAACTGAACTATGACCAACACACGTGAGGTAATCCGTATCCAAGGATGAATTTCGATATTCATACCAATGTCTCACCAGATGAATTGTCCTTGATTTTAGACACTTCTTTACGCAGTTCACTATTTTCCTGGGCCAATGTATAATAATGCTTTTGGGACTGTTTTTCATGTGCCATAGAAACATAGAAAATAGATACAGGAGTAGGCCATTCGGCCCTTCGAGCTTGCACCGCCATTCAATAAGATCATGGCTGATCATTCCCTCAGTATCCCTTTCCTGCTTTCTCTCCATACCCCTTGATCCCTTTAGCTGTAAGGGCCACATCTAACTCCCTCTTGAATATATCCAATGGACTGGCATCAACAACTCTCTGCGGTAGGGAATTCTACAGGTTAACAACTCTGAGTGAAGAATTTTCTCCTCATCTCAATCCTAAATGGCTTACCCCTTATCCTTAGACTGTGTCCCCTGGTTCTGGACTTCCCCAACATCAGGAACATTCTTCCTGCATCTAACCTGTCCAGTCCCGTCAGAATTTTATATGTTTCTATGAGATCTGCTCTCATCCTTCTAAACTCCAGTGAATAAAGGCCCAGTCGATCCAGTCTCTCCTCATATGTCAGTCCAGCCATCCCTGGAATCAGTCTGGTGAACCTTCGCTGCACTCCCTCAATAGCAAGAACGTCCTTCCTCAGATTAGGAGACCAAAACTGAACACAATATTCCAGGTGAGGCCTTACCAAGGCCCTGTACAGCTGCAGTAAGACCTCCCTGCTCCTATACTCAAAACCTCTAGGTATGAAGGCCAATATACCATTTGCCTTCTTCACCGCCTGCTGTACCTGCATGCCAACTTTCAATGACTGATGTACCATGACACCCAGGTCTCGTTGCACCTCCCCTTTTCCTAATTTGCCGCCATTCAGATAATATTCTGCCTTTGTGTTTTTGCCCCCAAAGTGGATAACTTCACATGTATCCACATTATACTGTCATCAACTCTACCAAGTGTTCTGGTAGAGTTTGAATGTCATAGCCGATTCAAGCCACACACTGTTGCAATTGCTCTTTTAACTCATCTTTTACAGTGATATTTTACTTACCTCTGTGAATAGTTAATAAAACCCACACCCCAAGTCTCATAGGTTGGACTGGGGTAAAGCAAAAGATTCCCGCAATGATGGAACAAGTCAGGGGTACCATACTGTTATTCCCGGTGCATGGTGGTGACACAATATTCACCCTTCCCTCTATATGCAGATCGTATGGGAAAATGCTGTCCCGCAATTACCTTCATGGTGCAGTTCCATGTTATCCCACTATTCCCACTAAACTGCTGACCACTCAACTTCCTTTTTTGGCTCCCATGTTAGCCGCCATTGTTAATGGTTCTCTCTCCTCAGATACTGTTCCCCTCTACTTCAAATCTTCTCACATCACCCCTCTCCTCAAAAAAACAAGCCTTGACCCCACTTTGCTTGCTAGCTATCACCCCATCTCCAAACTCCCTTTCCTGTCCAAAGTACTTGAACATGTTGTTGCCTCCCAAATCGGTGATAATCGTTCCATGAATTCAATGTTTGAATCACTTCAATCTGGCTTTCGCCCCTGCCACAGTACCGAAACTGCTCTCATCAAAGTCACAAATGACATCCTTTGTGACTGTGACAAAGGTAAACTGTCCTTCCTCATCCTTCTGGACCTGTCTGCAGCCTTTGACACAGTTGACCACTCCACCCTCCTCCAACGCCTCTCCACCATCGTCCAGCTGGGTGGGAATGCACTCGCCTGGTTCCATTCTTATCTATCTAATTGTAGCCAGAAAATCTCGTACAATGGCTTCTCTTCCACTCCCGCATCATTACCTCTGGTGTCCCCCAAGGATCTGTCCTTGGCCCCCACTTCTCATCTATATGCTACCCCTTGGCGATATCATCCGTAAACACGTAGTCAGTTTCCACATGTATGCAGACGACATCCAGCTCTCCACCACTTCTGTCGACCCTTGCTTGGTATCTAAATTGTCAGATTGCTTGTCCAACATCCAGTACAAGATAAGCAGAAATGTTATCCAATTTGGGAAGATCGAAGCCATCTTTGGTTTCCTAACCACTGACTCCATCCCTCTTCCTAGCATCAATCTGAGGGTGAACAAGACTGTTCACAACCTAGGTGTCATATTTGACCCCGAAATAAGATTCCAGCTACACATCCACGGCATAACCAAAACCGCTGTTTTCCACCTCTGCAACACTGCCCACCTTTGCCCCTGCCTCAGCTCTTCTGCTGCTGAAACCCTCATTCATGCCTTTGTTACCTCTAGACTTGACTACTCCAACTCAATCCTGGCCGGCCTTCCACATTCTACATTACGTAAACTTGAGGTCATCCAAAGCTCAGCAGCCCGTGTACTAACCCGCACCAAGTCACGATCACCCATCACCCCTGTGCTTTTTGAGCTACATTGACTCCCAGTTAAACAATGCCTTGATTTCAAAATTCTCATCCTTGTTTATAAATCACTCCATGGCCTTGCCCCTCCCTATCTTTGTAATCTTTTTCAGCCTCACAACTCCACAAGATGTCTGTGCTCCTCAAATTCTGGCCTATTGAACATTCCTCATTATAACTGCTCAACCATCGATGGACGTGCCTTCAGCTGCCTGGGCCCTAAGCTCTGGAACTCCCACCCTAAAGCTCTATTCCTCTCTATCTCTCTTTCCTCCTTTAAGACGCTCCTTAAAACCTACCTCTTTAAACAAGCTTTTGGTCTTAGAAACATAGAAATCTACAGCGCAGAAGGAGGCCATTTTGGCCCGCACAGCCCTCGGTCAGCAGCTCTGAAGGTTACATATAAACCTATGAACAATGAACAAAGGCAGAAAGGTAAAGAGCCCAACCAGTCCGCCCCACACCCCTTGCATCGCAACATTCTACATTCCATCCCAATCGGAGCCATGCGATCTCCTGGGAGAGGCAAAAACCAGATAAAAACCCAGGCCAATTGGCGGGAAAAAAATCTGGGAAAATTCCTCTCCGACCCATCCAGGCAATCAAAACTAGTCCAGGAGATCGCCTTGGCTGTATTCGATTCCCTGCAGTACTTATCATCGTATCTACACCAGCCAACAAGAGGTTATCCAGTCTAATCCCACTTACCAGTTCTAGGTCCGGAACCCTGCAGGTTATGGCACTTTAAGTGTCCATCAAGTACCTTTTAAATGTGGAGAGAGTATCTGCATCCACCACCCTTCCAGGCAGCGAGTTCCAGACCCCCACAACCCTCTCCGCAAAGAAGCCTCCCCTCAAATCCCCTCTGAGCCTTCCACCAACCACCTTAAAACTATACCCCCTCGTAATTGACCCTTCCACCAAGGGAAATAGGCCCTCGCTATCCACTATATCCAGCCCCCTCAAAATTTTGTACACCTCAATGAGGTCTCCTCTCAACCTCCTCTGTTCCAATGAGAACAAACCCAGCCTATCCAATCTTCCTCATAGCTTAGATTCTCCATTCCAGGCAGCTTCCTCGCAAATCTCCTATACATCCTCTCTAGTGCAATCACGTCCTTCCTACAATACGGCGACCAGAACTGCACGCAGTACTCCAGCTGTGACCTAACCAGTGTATTATCCAATTTAACCTCCCTGCTCTTATATTCTATGCCTCGGCCAATAAAGGCAAGCATTCCGCATGCCTTTTTAACCACCTTATCCACCTGGCCTGCTACTTTCAGGGATCTGTGGACAAGCACTCCAAGGTTCCTTTGTTCATCTACACTTTTAAGTGGCCTACCACTTAATGTGTATACCCTTTCCTTATTAGTCTTCCCAAAGTGCATTACCTCACACTTCTCCAAATTAAATTCCATTTGCCACTGCTCTGCCCACCTGACCAGTAGATTGATATCCTCCTGCAGTCCATGACTTTCTTCTTCATTATCAACCACACAGCCAATTTTAGTGTCATCTGCAAACTTCTTAATCATACTCCCTATATTCAAATCTAGATCATCTGCCTTAATTTCTTCTTCTGTGGTTCGGTGTCAAATGTATCTGTTTGTCTTGTAACGCTGTTGTGAAGTGCCTTGGAACTTTTTACTACATTAAAGGCGCTATATAAATAAAAGTTATTATTATCCCATCTCAATAAACCCCGCACACAGTGGCAACATGTTCTACTACACTGTAGGGGCAAATGAACGTGTCCTGAGCTTGAGCACACGCAGTTAGATCTGGGGCTACCGATGATGTCCTATCCACCCGGGTCACATATTTTGGGGGTTCACTATTAATCATCATCATCATCATAGGCAGTCCCTCGGAATCGAGGAAGACTTGCTTCCACTTTTAACATGAGTTCTTAGGTGGCTGTACAGTCCAATACGAGAACCACAGTCTCTGTCACAGGTGGGACAGACAGTGGTTGAAGGGAAGGTTAGGTGGGGAGCCTGGTTTGCCACACGCTCCGTCCGCTGCCTGCGCTTGATTTCTGCATGCACTCGGCAACGAGACTCGAGGAGCTCAGCGCCCTCCCGGATGCACTTCCTCCACTTAGGGCGGTCTTTGACCAGGGACTCCCAGGTGTCAGTGGGGATGTTACACTTTATCAGGGAGGCAAATAGTCTCACTGACATACTCCTATGTTCTCCAATCGGAACAAAGGACTTGGGGTTACTTTCTTGGGCAAAATAGGATAATATAATACTATCTCTAACAGGGCGATGCTGTTCTGTTCCTATGGTTGGCACTCGTGTTTCACCAGATACACCTGTACCAGCCCTTCGACTTGGCACAGAGTTGTGGTAATTTGGTAAGTGGACATTGCCCTCAAATGTCGATCAGTTACCCACGAGGGGAGATTTCCCTCAGCAATACGCTGCAGGTTTTCTCGGGCTTGTTCCACAAACCAAGATCCATACATTACACATACGTCATTTCAAGCAGTCTCGTTGAAGGCTTTCCCATTCCCTTCTAGAATCTGCTTTACCTTTTTGGCATGGGATTTGCGATGTTTAACCACGCCTTGCAAATGAATGGTCACGAATTGGCCCTCCCTCCTTTTGCTCCAGACCATTCATTTCACTCAAAGTTTTCTTTAATTGATTCCTGACCAGCCTTACGGGCTGGGCTCGGCTAGCCAAATCAAGACTGTTAACGAGGGAGGTTCCGGTATTAAAAACAGTCGCGGCATCATTCATCAGGCCTCGCCGCCTTCTGTTATGATTCTCTTTAATAGATTTGGTACCATACTTTTCGAGGGTATGATTAAGCTTATCACTCTCCTTGGATTAGGTGTAATATAAATGTTCTAAATTCTGATTTCGTTAAAGTTATAATGGCCCTCTCCCAAAATCCCTTGATTAATTCCAGTGCCATTCTCCCATATAATCGCACTGCCTCAGGCTTGCACCATCCAGGGGTAGTCCCACTTTGGTCAGATTCAATATTACACGCACCACTTCGTGATGCACATCATGGTACAATATCATCCGAGCTGGGATTACCACTAGCCCGTTTGTTGGTCCTGGGATGTGTTTAGGATGAACAATCAGAATTGTAGGCTGTCTATCCCGCAAGTGTGTTGTATTCACAGGGAGAGGGACTTTCGGATGAGTTTTAATTCTGCATGTATAACCGCATTCCCTTCACTACATCCCTTGATATGATGGATGGTTGCACTGATATGGTTACCATACCACTGGTAAAGTACTCTGGTCCTATTGTGAATAAACATTGTGCAACGAGTCACCTCCTCCCTGATTCCCTGATTTGCAACCGGACTGTCCGGGCCCGACTTGAAACCATAAGTTAACACTCCTGGACTTACATATCCGTAAATTCTCTCATGAGTTTTCCACCATCGAGGCCGACATAACTGGGCATATCCAGTGCATTGGGTCGAGCTCCCTACATTTCCCTTAGGGTCCCCTGCCCGGTGATACTTTGTGTGGTCATTCACCTCCGCCCGCACAAACCACTACAATGGTCGCTTGTTGCATTTTATGCACACCTTCTTGGACCTCATAGGTGGTAACTCATACTGTAACCGAGCACATAGTTTCACAATTACCCTTGATAGACTGCAGGGTATTGTTCCGAGCCGAGCATTGGGGTCCTGTCTCTGGGACAATGGTAATTGAACTGTTATAACGGAAATAAGTAAGAATGCGCCCAAATGCCAAATAGGCAGATGTTGAATCTTCGGGATAAAACAGAATCCCGATCATGAGCCAGAACAAATCCATCATGCTATATATCTTGCCTGTGGGGGACAAGGGACAAAAATGACTCTGCATCCTATTTCTACCCACACTATACCCTCGGCCGTCCCTACTCCCACCATTCACAATATCGAAGGGGTTTTCTTTTCTTTCTCTTACTACATCATGGGGTTAGAGAGGTATGTGGTGCTTATCTGTGGACAGGAAGTGGTTCTGGATCTGGGGCCGGAGAGGTTCTTACAGCTCCCGTGTCCTGTTTACCTTCATTTGGATCATACTGTACCTGATTAGGTGGGGGTATCCCATCAAGCACCCCTTCTCCCTCATCCCACTGGAAAGATTGAATCCAGCTCACCATGCTCATAATTGTAGCTTGTTGTCTCCACCGCCTGGTGGGCTGAAAAAGTTTCATCTGATAGATATGAAACCACTTAATTTTTTCAGGTAACCAAACTGCGTACACCATGGGACTAGCTTTTTCAATGATACTATACAGTCTCTTATACAGGGGTTCAAACACTCCCGCCCTTGCATAGTTTTGTGCCATTACCTGGCTTCCCACCTCCTACTCCTGAGGTTTACTCGGGGCCAGGTGTAGTCGGTTGCATTGGTGTGCCCTCCTGATATTGTGGGCAGTCACCAGATTCGATTCCTTTAAAGTTTCCCAAAGGTCATTCATGAACTTTTCCCTGAGTCACTTCCTTAGTTTGTCGGTTAAAGTGGGGACCAAATAAATGTGTAGGAGTTCGCCTGGATCTCCCGGTTACCAATTCATGAGGGGAGTAACCCGTCTCTTTGGACTTATCACTGCGGATTCCCATCAGGAGTAGGATTAAGGGAAGCACCTCATCCCACTCTGTGTCCTGTTCAATTAATTGCTTTCGCATAGCTAACTTTAATGTACGATTCATTCTCTCCACAATTCCAAATGACTGAGGGTTGTGGGTCACGTGCCACTTTCCTTCAATACCAAGCAACTTCAGACTGGCTTGCATTATCTGACCTGTAACGTGACTTCCCTGATCTGATTCTACCACCCGAGGGAGTCCCCATCGAGAGATTACTTCCCTTACCAGAGTCTTAGCCGTCCACAATGCTGTGGCCGATTTGCATGGAATAGCTTCAACCCATTTTATGAAACTATCCACTAGAACAAAGCAGTATTTATTGCCCTTCTTAGTGCTGGGCAGGGGCCTGATGAAATCTATCTGCGCACACTGCCATGGCCCCTCTGGTCGACGGACATGTCCCAGGGGGGCCTTTCTCTCGTGCAGGTCAGGGTTGTTAGCTGCACACATCAAACAGATTTTACAGTAATCCTCAACATCTTCCCTCAGATGGGGCCACCATCCCATCTCCTCTACCCGCTTGCAGGTTATCTCCGGTCCAAGGTGTCCGGCCCCTGGTCCCCCCATTTGTAAGCTGCATGAATTCCTCCCGATATCCCTCAGGCACAATCTACTTAAACCCTTTAAACAATATGCCTACTCTGACCTCTACTTCACTGGCGCCTTAGGGTCCTTCTACAGACTGACCAGCCCTTTTCTCCCTAAGGATAGCTTTTCGCACCAATTGTACCGATTTATGATCTGGGGGAAGCAAAACCACATTGGCCACTGGGATCGTGGCGGCTACTATTCCTGATTGGTACGGATTCCACGGAACCTCTTTTCTCTGCCTCCATTCTAGCTAGTTCATCTGCTTTTCTGTTTCCCTCCCACCTAGTTTGGTCTTAGAATGTGCTTTTACTTCGTGTATATAATAGTTTTCACCCCCTTTTCCTATGGCTTCTACAATAGTTGGCAACATTGGTGCTGTAATTAACGGTTTACTGTCCGCGGACGTAACACCCCTTCTAGCCCAGATCATCAAATATTCCGCACAAAAATTACAGGTGAACATGGAGTCAGAACAGATCATGTACAGCGGGGGGAAATTCAGCGGAATGTGTTACTACGGAATGAATAGCTGCCAATTCTGCTTGTTGAGCATTAAGTGTGACGGGCAACTTAATCACTAATTCCACACCTCTTCCCGATGGTCACCTACTTTAAACAAAAGAAACAGAGAATCCATTGTGACTCTGCTGAACAGCCCAATGGGTTAATCATAAAATTCCTTCTGCACCATGGGGCAAATATTTATTTAAAATGAAGAAACCTTCATTTAATAATGTCCAATATCTTTACTTTTCAGTCATCAATACAAAAAGCGGTTCCTTGATGATTTAAAAAAACAGCTGTCAGCAGAAAGGGTTAACTTCCTTCTAGGTTTATAAGAAGGCAGAACAAAACATTGTTTGACGTCATTACGTCACTTCACATAAAGTAAGAAAACTTTCGCAAACAACCAAACACCATCTTTTGTTTTTATTTTTGCTAGCAAAAATCGTTCTCAGCACTATTGACTTTAAACATTCTGTGAACTTATTCTGTTCCCACCATAGGGTGTCTTCCGTTTTTTTTCCCTCAATGTGAAAGTCTCATGTCTGGAACTAGAGACCCCCACACAATTTAAAATAACCAGAATTTCACCGTGGCCACAATGAAAGTCGGGTTTTCATAGGTGAATTAACCTCAATAACTCCAATTTAATTCAGACCAATTGTATCTGTGCAACTAAACGCAATGCCTATAAAACAAAAAATTATCAACTTGCTTTCAAAAAAAAAAGTAAATTACATCACCTTTCTTTTTTTATTCCTTCTTGCACTGTTCCAGATGAATGTTAAAATACTGCAAATATAACCGGATAAAAATTAGTTTTCATATTTTAAAGTGACACCACACTGAAAGTAGAAAAAGTACAGAAACGTTCCCTTTCTTCTTTCTTTCTGCAAACAAACCTGTTGCCTTCTGTACAGTTTTTAACACTTCCCTCTGGTATATGGGAGGTGTGTAATGATATAGATCAAAGGGTGCCAAAAATGCCGAATATTCAGTAGTCAAGAGTCCCAGTCCTTCCCTCAGTTTACCCTTCAGAATGCTGCAACTGTTTCTCTCAACATTTTCAACAACCCAACTTCCATTTCACACCCTCTTCGATCATGTTAACAATTCCCTTTTTTTTAGCTTTCCACTTAACATCTCATCATATATTAATATATCCTTTTTTTTCCTCAAACCTAATTTATAATTACTGATTACTTCTCACTTGTCAAAAACTTAGAGAGTGGGTATCTCGGACTTTCAGTAACCAAATTGAAAAGACAGTGCTTTGTTACGATTTGAATTTTCGAATTGAATTAAAACAGTAAGACAATAGCAATGTTTTACTGTAATCCAATCAAAATACTTTGTAAAAGATCAAATTCATTTTTTGTTAGCAGCCACCATAGCAACTAACGTCAAGGCTGAAGCTTATCTTTTGCAAAACAAACTGCTTTCTGTGCATTTCATAACTGAATGAATTATAGTCAAAATAGATCTGCACCTACATTTTTAACCAAAGATGTTATTCAATTCTGAGTACATGATTTCATTAACATTCTTAAGCAACTGCATTCACATAACTTAGAAAATATTCACTCCTGTAATGGATTATGAACTCGAGGTTCCAAATCAGTTCAAAACCAAAACCATGGCTCAAGTACCTCTCAAATAATACATGTGCATACATACCTAAAGCAATTAACCAACTTAACAGCATAAGCATTTGTCTAACATCCACAACAAGAGTACAACGGATTAAATGGCTTTTAGCTCTCTGTACAGAGCTAAAACAAACATACAGACACCTTTTTTTAAAAGATAAGGGGGCCGAAATTCAGGGTCTTAAAGAGACCTGTTAATGCCCGTTTGCAATGGCCATTCTTAAAAATTGAATGGCTGCTGTTTTGGGGTCAACTGGCTGACACGACCTAAATTCAGGGCGTGGATTTTTCGGCCTAGACCCGATCCCGCCCGATTCGGATGACCACTGAAAGTGAGTCACCAGGGGTTGCACCGGCAATTTTATTAAACAAAAACACTTACCTTCCGATATTCAGCTCCGTTCGTCGATCCCCCGATGCACGGTGTCCCCGACAGGTTTTTCTGACAGTGCACCATCTCTGCACAGTGCGGCCTGGCAGTGCAGTGGCCCGTAAAGGGGAGGGCCCACTGCCGCAGCCGCAATGTAGAAATTTTTGCCGGCCAACTTCCTGATCGGCCGGCAAAATACTGCTCCCGGGTTCGGCCGGGCCGCCAATGGGCAGCCTGGCACCCTGTCTTGGGTGAAACCATCCCTGGTGGCCCAGTGGCTGAAGATTTAAAATGACAGAATCACTCCCCTTTAACGGAGGGGAGAGAGCGTGATGACACACATGTGCTGTCATGTCACCACTACTCCACCGCTGATTGCGATTCATTTCCCGTGGGACTTTGAAAAAATGTCAAAGTCCTGAAAATGGCTCCGCATCAGAACTCCCAACGGTGAATAACACTCTAAAAATAATAGGTGCGCCAGCATCATCGCCGTCTATAATGACCCATACCCACCCTGAGAGGTAGCTCATCCATAGTCCTTGACATTGTCTGCTCTTAATGAGTCCCCGTTGTTCAGGTGCCAAAAATGTAAGACTGTCTAACAGTTTACAGGATTCAGACTTGTGGAACAGACAACTCAAGACACGGCGATCTCGTTTCCTCTCATGGGGTAACCTTTATTTAAAAATCAACAGAAGAATACAAATAACCATCCAATAGCATCAATGCACAACAGTTCCTGCAGATATCTAACGTGCTGTCTAACAATTTACTTACTTTACACCCAAGCAATTTTAAGCAAAAACTCGCACATAACTAACACTAGCAGTGGTCAAGCGTCTAGTAACTAGTCTGTGGCTCTTTGGTTGGCTCCTGCCCAAGTTGCCCTTCTCGACTGCAGTGACGTATTGCTTTTTCACAGTCCAATTATACCTAAGAATTTGGCAGCTGGCTCACTGCAACAGTGTCCCAAACTATACTAATAATGGTGGAATAATTGACCTTTAGTTCCTTCATCTCAAAAAGTCTGCATGTGTTAGTTTTAATTCAGTGTAACTTCAGGAAGAAAGGATTGTTTTTGCAGTCTTATCAATCTGTAGGCTCCAAGGACAGTTACTGTACTTCGTCTGAGGATTTTTGCAGCTGCAAAAGTTCAACAGACTTGCAAGCTTCACTGGGTTATAAGAATTTGGTCAATTTTTAAGTACGACCATTTTGAAGCAGTTACAGCAAAAAAAAGCAGAAAATGGTGCATTCTGACAGGACCTAACCAGTGTTTTATAAAAGTTTAGCATAACTTTCTTGCTTGCTCTACGCCTCTATTTATAAAGCCAAGGATCCCATATACTTTTTAAAAACATTCTGATCTTGTCCTGCAACCTTCCAACACTTGTATACAGATACCCACATGTCTCTCTGCTCCTGCACCCCCTTAAAAATTCTATAATTTAGTATATTTGCCTCCCTTCATTCTTCCAACCAAAATGAATCACTTCATTTATGTGAGTTAAATTTAATATACCGTGTGTCTGCCCATTTCACTAGGCTGTCGATGACCTCCTGAAGTTTGTCACTATTCTCCTCACTGTTGGCTACATTTCCGAGTTTTAAGCTCCACTGGTAATAGTGTCTAGTTCGAATGCAGCAATGTTATTCAGCCAATATATGAAAGGATAGTGTGTGACCCACTGTACCACCCAGTCCCAGAGTGTGAAAGGACAGTGTGTGATCCACTGTACCACCCAGTCCCAGAGTGTGAAAGGACAGTGTGTGACCCACTGTACCACCCGGTCCCAGAGTGTGAAAGGACAGTGTGTGATCCACTGTACCACCCAGTCCCAGGGTGTGAAAGGACAGTGTGTGACCCACTGCACCACCCAGTCCCAGAGTGTGAAAGGACAGTGTGTGACCCACTGTACCACTCAGTCCCAGAGTGTGAAAGGACAGCGTGTGACCCACTGTACCACCCAGTCCCAGAGTGTGAAAGGACAGTGTGTGACCCACTGCACCACCCAGTCCCAGAGTGTGAAAGGACAGTGTGTGATCCACTGTACCACCCAGTCCCAGAGTGTGAAAGGACAGTGTGTGACCCACTGCACCACCCAGTCCCAGAGTGTGAAAGAACAGTGTGTGACCCACTGTACCACCCAGTCCCAGAGTGTGAAAGGACAGTGTGTGACCCACTGTACCTCCCAGTCCCAGAGTGTGAAAGGACAGTGTGTGACCCACTGTACCTCCCAGTCCCAGAGTGTGAAAGGACAGTGTGTGACCCACTGTACCTCCCAGTCCCAGAGTGTGAAAGGACAGTGTGTGACCCATTCTACCACCCAGTCCCAGAGTGTGAAAGGACAGTGTGTGACCCATTCTACCACCCAGTCCCAAAGTGTGAAAGGACAGTGTGTGATCCACTGCACCACCCAGTCCCAGAGTGTGAAAGGACAGTGTGTGATCCACTGCACCACCCAGTCCCAGAGTGTGAAAGGACAGTGTGTGATCCACTGTACCACCCAGTCCCAGAGTGTTAATGTGTCTAGTGCTGGTTTCCAGTCAGGCCATTATTTAGTTATTTTGTTGTTCAGAAAATAGCCTATTTTTGGTGAAGTGAATAATTTTTTTTTGCCTTCGCTTCACTCCAGATCTCACATCTACCGACAGCCCCCATTGCAGAAAGGATGAGTGCTCGTTCCAAAAAGCACATTGTCTACAAAAAGCTGTCTCGCGACAAGTCGGTTCGTACTTTCTCTTTTCTTCTTTGGTCTTCACCTGCCCCATTTCCCTCCCTAGAACACAGGCAAGCACAGAACAAGAAATGTCCTTGGTCTTCCCACAAGCCCTATACAATCTATCCTTTCATGGACCCTAACCCTACGATTCCAATACAATTGACCCTATCACAGATCCTAACGCAACAATTCCGATACAATCTACGCTATCATGGACCCTAACACAATTATTCTGAAACAATCTACACTATCGTGGATCCTAACAAAATGATTCCAATACAATTTACCTTATCACAGATCCTAACAAAGCTATTCCGATACAATCTACACTATCCTGGATCCAAACACAATGATTCCGATACAATCTACTCTATCACGGACCCTACTCAATGATTCTGATACAATCTACCCTATCATGGACCCTACGCAATGATTCTGATACAATCTACCCTATCACGATCCCTAACTCAACAATTCCGATACAATCTACACTATCATAGACTCTACCCCACCCATGTCGGGTACAATTTGCTCTATCGTGGACCCTAACCCAATGATTCCGATACAATCTACTCTATCATGGACGCTAACCCCATCCATTTTATGTACTGTCTACCTTAGCATGCAGTGTACTACAGAGCCTAGCGTGCAGGGCACCACAGAGCCCAGAGGAACATAGGAATAGCTAGACAAAAAGGACCAAGTTCTATCTATAATAAAAACAGCAAATGCTGGAAATCTCAGCAGGTCAGGCAGCATTTGTGGAGAGGAAGCAGAGTTAATGTTTCAGGTCGATGGCCCTTTGTCAGAACCGGAGAATGTTTGAAAAGAACAGATTCTTAACAAGCACTGAAAGGGGGAGGGGAAGAAAGAACAAAAGGGAAGGTCTGTGATAGGGTGGAAGACAGGAGAGATTAGAGAGACAAAAGGGATGATGGCTCAAATTCAAATGGTAATGCCAGGAGTTAGAAAAACATTAGTCAAGATAGGGTGTGAATGGCGGGATAATGACCAACTGCCATTAGAGAGAAGGAGAAAAAAAGAAAGAAACAGGCTCCGAGTTGGGGGGTGGGGGGGGGGGGCGGGGGGGGGGGCAGAGCCAAAGATTGACCGCAGTTACGCTCTGTTGAACTCGATGATGAGTCCAGAAGGCTGTAAAGTGCCTAAATGAAAAATGAGGTGCTGTTCCTCGAGCTTATGTTGAGCTTCATTGGAACAGTGTAGGAGACCGAGGATGGAGATATCAGAGTGGGAATGGAGTGGAGAATTAAAGTGACAGGCAACCGGAAGCTCAGGGTCACACTTGCGGACTGAACGGAGGTGCTCCGCAAAACAGTCACCCAATCTACGCTTGGTCTCCCCAATGCAGAGGAGACCACATCGTGAGCAGTGAATACAGTATACTAAACTGAAAGAAATACAAGAAAATTGCTGTTCACCTGCAAGGAGTATTTGGGGCTCTGGATAGTGGGAACAAAGGATGTAAAAGGGCAGGTGTTGCATCTCCTGCGCTTGCACGGAAAGGTGCTGTGGGAAGGGGAGGGGGTGCTGGGGGTGACAGCGGAATTGACTAGGTGCCGCGGAGGGAGCAGTCCCTTCAGAATGCTGAGAGGGGAGGGGTAGATGTGATTGGTGGTGGGATCACGCTGGAGGTGGCAGAAATGGCGGAGGACGATTCGTTGAATGTGGAGGCTGGTGGGGTGAAAGGTGAGGACTAGGGGAACCCTGTCATGGCTCTGAGAGGGAGGGGAAGGGGTAAGAGCAGAGGTGCGGGAAATAGAACAAGCACGGCTGAGGGCCATGTTAACCACGGCGGAGGGGAATCCTCTATCTAATTCACCTTCTACCACCCTGGTAGTCATATGATGCAACGATACTGGAGTTGATGACTAATCATGGCAATCAATCTCTGTCAATTAGTCTACAACAGACCCAGACATGAGGCGTGGAAAAACCCAGTGGTGGAGAGCTGTTCTTCCCAAGCAAGCTACACTTACCACATCTCATGACTCCAATTATTCATATATTGTATCCCAAAATATAATTGTCTGAAATAAATCGATCTAATTTGCATTTGAATGAATCAATACAAACTGCTTCCATCATCTCCCTAGAGAGTCTGCTCCATAGATTGACCAATTGCTCACTGAAATAATGTTCACAGAGATTAGCTTTGAACTTACTCCCTTCAAGCATAGGCCACGTCCTCTGGTTCTACTGTTCTGGAGAAGGGCACACACGGCCTAGAGTGCAAGGCAGGAAGGTGAAAATGATGATAAGGGAAGCAAGGTAGATGTGGGAGTACTAATCAGGTGACTCTAAGCTTGGGTTTTGGAAGCCTATAGAGTGTACGAGGAAGGGAAAGTGAAGAACGGAAGGACTTCCGCAGTTTTCAGGCTCTGGGAAGGAATGAGTTGAAGTGTGACATGGTGCAATGAGTCTTGATTTAGGTGAGGGGAAGGAACGAGAATCGAGAGGAACACTAACCACAGTGATGTCATATGAAGAAAGGAAAATATTAAACAGGAGAAGGCCATTGAGCCCCTCGAGCCTATTGCTCCATTCAATTAGATCATGGCTGATCTGTACCTCAACTCCATTTAGCCACCTTTGCTCCATATCCCTTGATAACCTTACCCAGCAAAAACCAATTGATCTCAGTCCTGAAAGCTCCAATTAACCCAGCATCCACAGCCGTTTTGGGGAAACATAAGAACGTAAGAAATAAGAGCAGGAGTAGGCCATACGGCCCCCCGAGCCTGCTCTGCCATTTAATACGATCTTGACTGATACGATAATGGACTCAGGTCCACTTCTCCGCCCGCTCCCCATTACCCCTTATTCCCTTATCGGTTAAGAAACTGTCTATCTCTGTCTTAAATTTATTCAATGTCCCAGCTTCCACATCTCTCTGAGGCAGCGAATTCCACAGATTTACAACCCTCTGAGAAAAGAAATTTCTCCTCATCTCAGTTTAAATGGGCGGCCCCTTATTCTAAGATCATGCCCCTGGTTCTATCTTCCCCATCAGTGGAATCATTCTCTCTGCATCCACCTTGTCAAGCGCCCTCATAATCTTATACGTTTTGATAAGATCACCTCTCAACCTTCTGAATTCCAAGGAGTAGAGGCTCAACCTACTCAACCTTTCCTCATAAGTCAACCCCCTCATCTCCGGAATCAACCTAGTGAACCTTCTCTGAACTGCCTCCAAAGCAAGTATATCCTTTAGTAAATATGGAAACCAAAACAGCACACAGTATTCCAGGTGTGGCCTCACCAATACCCTGTATAACTGTAGCAAGACTTCCCTGCTTTTATACTCCATCCCCTTTGCAATAAAGGCCAATATTCCATTGGCCTTCCTGATCACTTGCTGTACCTGCATACTAACCTTTTGTGTTTCATGCACAAGTATCCCCAGGTCCCGCTGTACTGCAGCACTTTGCAATCTTTCTGCATTTAAATAATAACTTGCTCTTTGATTTTTTTCTGCCAAAGTGCATGACCTCACACTTTCCAACATTATGGGCCCAAGTTTCCACATGATTTGCGCCTGATTTTTAGGAGCAACCGGTGGAGAACGGACTATCTTAGAAATCGCAATTCTCCACATTTTTTTTTCTGCAGTTCTAGTCAGGTAGAACAGTTCTACTTTGGAACAGAATTTTTTCTTCAAAAGGGGGCGTGTCCGGCCACTGACGCCTGATTTGAAAGTTTCCACAGTGAAAACGTACTCCAAACTAAAGTAGAATGGAGCAAGTGAAGATTTTTGTAGAACTGAAAAAACCTGTTCTACACATTAAAAAATCAGGCGCAGGTTACAAAGTAGGCGTCCAGAACGAGGTGGGGGGCGGGGGGAGGGAAGGGAAGTCATTAAATTCTACAATCAATCCTTATTTATACTTCTACAAATATTATACAAATAAATCCAACCTGAATAAACATTTATAAGCAAAGAAAAGATTAAATAAACCATCTTCCTACCTGTGTGAAAGTGCTTCAGCCATCGATCGTTGCCGCGGGGGGTGGGGAAGGAAACCGCCGTTTGCCGCCGCGGAGGGGAGGGAGGGGAAGGAGACAGCGGTTTGTTGCCGCGGAGGGGAGGGAGGGGAAGGAGACAGCGGTTTGTTGCCGTGGAGGGGAGGGAGGGGAAGGAGACAGCGGTTTGTTGCCGTGGAGGGGAGGGAGGGGAAGGAGACAGCGGTTTGTTGCCGTGGAGGGGAGGGAGGGGAAGGAGACAGCGGTTTGTTGCCGTGGAGGGGAGGGAGGGGAAGGAGACAGCGGTTTGTTGCCGTGGAGGGGAGGGAGGGGAAGGAGACAGCGGTTTGTTGCCGTGGAGGGGAGGGAGGGGAAGGAGACAGCGGTTTGTTGCCGTGGAGGGGAGGGAGGGGAAGGAGACAGCGGTTTGTTGCCGCGGAGGGGAGGGAGGGGGAGGAGACAGCGGTTTGTTGCCGTGGAGGGGAGGGGAGGGAGGGGAAGGAGACAACGGTTTGTTGCCGCGGAGGGGAGGGAGGGGGAGGAGACAGCGGTTTGTTGCCGCGGAGGGGAGGGGAGGGAGGGGAAGGAGACAGCGGTTTGTTGCCGTGGAGGGAAGGGAGGGGAAGGAGACAGCGGTTTGTTGCCGCCGCGGAGGGGAGGGAGGGGAAGGAAACAGCGGTTTGTTGCCGTGGAGGGGAGGGAGAGGAAGGAGACAGCGGTTTGTTGCCGCGGAGGGGAGGGAGGGGGAGGAGACAGCGGTTTGTTGCCGCGGAGGGGAGGGAGGGGAAGGAAACAGCGGTTTGTTGCCGCCGCGGAGGGGAGGGAGGGGAAGGAAACAGCGGTTTGTTGCCGTGGAGGGGAGGGAGGGGGAGGAGACAGCGGTTTGTTGCCGCGGAGGGGAGGGAGGGGAAGGAAACAGCGGTTTGTTGCCGCCGCGGAGGGGAGGGAGGGGAAGGAAACAGCGGTTTGTTGCCGTGGAGGGGAGGGAGGGGGAGGAGACAGCGGTTTGTTGCCGCGGAGGGGAGGGAGGGGAAGGAGACAGTGAGAAAGATAGCCTCAGCGCTGATGTGCTGATGGCAATGTGCTTTTATTAAAAAATGTTCAAAAATTAAACAGCTACAAAGAACTACAAAAATGGCCGAGTGCCAATGTTTTTTTCACACTGAGCATGCGCGAACGCTCCAACGCGCACGCGCAGCGTTGCCGGCAGGAAAAAAACTAATTTAAATAGTACCCGCCCCCTCCCACTTACAAAATCGGTGCGAATGTAGGCTCCACCCCCCTGCGCGCTGCGCCAGGCAGACAAGGAGCTGCAGGGCGCTCGAGAATAGCGCGTTTTTTTTAGGCGCCGTTTTAGGCGCGAAAAACAGGCGCCCAGCTCGGAGGGGCGCCTGTTTTTTATCCTGTGGAAACTTGGGCCCTATATTCCATCTGCCAAATTTTTGCCCACTCACTTAGCCTCCTCACACATTGCTTTTCCTCCCATCTTTGTTTCATCAGCAAACTTGGCTACATTACACTCGGTCCCTTCTTCCAAGTCGTTAATATAGATTGTAAATAGTTGGGGTCCCAGCACTGATCCCTGCGGCACCCCACTAGTTACTGATTGCCAACCCGAGAATGAACCATTTATCCCAACTCTCTGTTTTCTATTCGTTAGCCAATCCTCGATCCATGCTAATATATTACTCCCAACTCTGTGAACCTTTATCTTGTGCGGTAACCTTTTATGTGGCACCTTGCCAAATGCCTTCTGGAAGTCCAAATACACCACTTCCATTGGTTCCCCTTTATCCACCCTGTTCGTTACATCCTCAAAGAATTCCAGCAAATTGTCAAACATGACTTCCCCTTCATAAATCCATGCTGGCTCTGCCTGACTGAATTTTGCTTTTCCAAATGTCCTGCTACTGCTTCTTTAATAATGGACTCCAACGTTTTCCCAACCACAGATGTTAGGCTAACTGGTCTATAGTTTCCCGATTTTTGTCTGCCTCCTTTTTTAAATAGGGGCGTTACATTTGCAGTTTTCCAATCTGCTGCGATTTCCCTAGAATCCAGGGAATTTTGGTAAATTACAACCAATGCATCCACAATCCCTGCCGTTACTTCACTTAAGACCGTGTCTCCACTCCTGATTTCCACTCTTAAATGGCCTAACTCTAATTTTAAGATTGTGCCCCCTTATTCTGGATTTCCCCACCAGAGGAAATAGTTTCTCTATATTGACTGTCAAATCCCTTTATCATTTTAAACAACTTGCTTAGATCACCCCAGAACCATCTAAGTTTATGCAACCTGTCCTCAATAACGTAGCCCTTTAAGCCTCAGAATCATTCTGGTGTATCTGCACTGTACCCTCTCCAAGGCCATATCTATCCAGACGTTCAGTGCCCAGAACTGAACGCAATACTCCAGTTGGGGTCTGACCGAGCCTCTTTACAACTGAAGCATCACTTCCTCACTTTTGTATTCCACCCCCCTTAAGATGAACACAACATTCCATTAGCCTTTTTGATTGCTTTTCAACCTGTGCACCAGCTTTAAGTGATTTGTATACCTGGACACCTAAAATCCATTGCTCCTCCACAGTTGCACATAGCCTTTCTCGGAACCAAAGTGTAAGATTTCACACTTCTCCACATTGAACTGCATCTACCATTGTGTTGCCCATCCTCCTCCTTCTCTTTACCCGATTAGTTTAACCACTACACTGACCCTCTATATCCCAGTTAATTTAACCTCTACACTGCCCCTTTCTCTATACCCCGATCAGATTAACCTCTACATTGTCCCTTTCTCTATACCCCGATCAATTTAACCTCTACACTGCCTGTGTCTCTATACCCTGATATATTTAACCTCTACACTGTCCCTTTCTCTATACTCTGATCAGTTTAAACTCTACATTGTCTGTTTTTTTGCGATATGCCATTGACATAGATTCTTTTATCTGTTATTTTGATGAATACCACTTTGGATTAATTGACAACAGGCTAATGGTTAAGTTAAATCAATGGATGGAGTTTAATAAGAGATTGTCCGATAATATCGCCAATCATTTCTACCTATAATTCTATCTTTTAATCGTTCATAGATTGCTGCCTACTTAAGCAAAAGAGATTTTGTGGATCATGGCACCCATATTGACCCTGTGGGTAAGTGTGCATCACTGACAGTTAATGTATTAACACACACTAAACCTCACAAGGAACTTTTTTTTTTCCCACAAGAATTTTGCAATGTACTGTTATTCTCTACTTTCAATCCTCATCAGATTGTAGGTAAGAATTCCTCCTACACGAAGCCAGTCAGTCTCCCTGCTCACCGGCTTGTCTCCACACTGCAAATAGCATCCAGCATGAGGTGCCATAGAGCAATTGGGATGTCTCTGTGGGGTAGTGTCTCTGTGGGATAGTGTCACTGTGGTGTAATGTCTCTATGGGGTAGTGTTTCTCACTCTGGGAGTGTGACTCTGGGGGTTAATGTCCCTCATTATGTTGTGTGACTTACAGAAGTGACTCTGATGGTGAATGTTCAGAGAGTGAATGCTGGAGCTGTGTGCAGCTAGGTGTTGAGTCCTGGTTTGTTCTGATAGGTTGTCTCCGGGTTTGTTCTGATGGTGTCTTTGGGGGCAATTTTCACCATCATCAGGCGCCATTATTTGGTGCCGGGCGATTTTTTTTTTGCCGTGATTGGTAATTTGAAATTTGCCCCAAAGTTTTGGCGCTGGTGCAGATCGTCAGCGGCAGATATTTTGCCGCTGGTCTGTGTTGAAAAGGAATTCTACGCCGTTTCTGGCCATTTATGTCAGTTTCCTCAGCAACGATTGTTTTCAAAAAGATGCAGAGAGACCTTAGACACCGTTGTAAAAAAGCCTAACTTAAGTTAAGGAAATCAGCGCTGGCCCACTGTATTCCCGGGTCAAAGGTCCCCCACACTCACGGTCCGCTCCAATCCCACACTCCCGGCCCGCTCCAATCCCACATCCCATACCCCATACTCCTGGCCCGCTCCAATCCCACATCCCACACTCCCGGCCCGCTCCAATCCCACACTCGCGGCCTGCTCCAATCCAACACTCCCGGCCTGCTCCAATCCCACATCCCACACTCGCGGCCCGCTCCAATCCCACATCGCACACTCCCGGCACGCTCCAATCCCACACTCCCGGCCCGCTCCAATCCCATATCCCAACTCCCGGCCCACTCCAATCTCACACTCCCGGCCCACTCCAATCCCACACTCCCGGCCCACTCCGATCCCACACTCCCGGCCCACTCCGATCCCACACTCCTGGCCCGCTCCAATCCCACATCCCATACCCCTGGCCCACTCCAATCCCACACTCCCGGCCCACACCAACCCCACATCCCACACTCCCAGCCTGCTCCAATCCCACACTCCCGGCCCGCTCCAATCCCACATTCCCGGCCCGCTGCAATCCCACATCCCACACTCCAGGCCCGCTCCAATCCCACATCCCACACTCCCGGCCTGCTCCAATCCCACACTCCCAGCCCGCTCCAATCCCACACTCCAGGCCCGCTCCAATCCCACATCCCACACTCCCGGCCCGCTCCAATCCCACACTCCCGGCCCGCTCCAATCCCACACTCCCGGCCAGTTCCAATCCCTCACTCCCGGCCCGCTCCAATCCCACACTCCCGGCCCGTTCCAATCCCTCACTCCCGGCCCGCTCCAATCCCACACTCCCGGCACGCTCCAATCCCACACTCCAGGCCCGCTCCAATCCCACATCCCACACTCCCGGCCTGCTCCAATCCCACACTCCCAGCCCGCTCCGATCCCACACTCCCGGCCCACTCTGATCCCACACTCCCGGCCCACTCCAATCCCACACTCCCGGCCCGCTCCAATCCCACATCCCACACCCCTGGCCCACTCCAATCCCACACTCCCGGCCCACTCCAATCCCACATCCCACACTCCCGGCCCACTCCAATCCCACATCCCACACTCCCGGCCCGCTCCAATCCCACATCCCACACTCCCGGCCCACTCTAATCCCACACTTCCGGACCGGTCCAATCCCACACTCCCGGCCCGCTCCAATCTCACACTTCCGGCCCGCTCCAATCCCACACTCCCTGCCTGCTCCATTCCCACACTCCCGGCCCGCTCCAATCCAACATTCCACACACCCGGCCTGGTGCAATCCCTGGCCCAAGGTCCTCCTCACATGGTCTCGAGCTTCTATGTCAGATTGAACAACAATCATAGAATCATACTCCAGGCGCATTGAAAAATAGTTTGCACCATTATAAGGAAATGTCATTCACAGCATACATTGAGGTGTTGTTAAACTTGCAGAAGAGTTTTTCAATCTAGTTGCCTTAATATAATTGAATGCAACTTCGTGTCAATTTCATACTATTTCAATCCACAGTATTTTCAGTTAGTTTAGTAATACAAAACTACCGAAAATGTAACATTTCTAAGTGTTGATTTGTAGTTAATGAATTGAGAGAGGGGGGTGGGGGCGGTGCGATGGAGGGGAAGAGGGAAATTAGGTGGTAATAAAACATCTTAATGGTGTCTTGTCATTCGTGTTCTTATTACCTTACACAATAACTCCTGCTGAATGTAAATAAGGGGATCCTGAGCCATCATCAGTGCCTTTTCCATTGCCACAAAAGAATTTAAAGCAGCCTTGCTCAAAAATGCATTACTTAAACTTTTCAGATGGGCTCTAATTTGTTGACTTCACTGATGTAGAAGGTTTTTCTGTTTTCTGTTGCCCTGAACAGAAATATTCATGACCGCGTTGCCCTATCAGAATGCTTTAAACAAATCTCATTTGATCTTTGATGAAAACTCGTCAATCCAATTACAAACTTTCTGTCTTCCAATGAGACGTAAACCATGATAAATTATTGCAGTAAGAGAGGCAGTTTGCATATATAAATTACAGAGGAAGCATGTTTACGGAGTCATCTATTGAACACTTTGGTTCTGGAAGATAAGAGCTTGATTTTATAAACAAGACCGATGGGGGCAATTTTCAACTTTGTCCCTGGGACCACCTGTAGAGCAGATCACGGCTTATAGAACCTGCCCCTGTTTCATTTAAATTTATTTTTTTAAACTACATATTTTATAATAAAGTTAACAGATTTATTCACTAAATTAACTTTTATGTCTTTTAATGCCTTTATTAAAGTTTTTATATGAAGGTGTAACATTAGTGCTTGTAGTTGCCCTTTCATCTTTCATCACAGAATGGGTTTTCAGGCCAGCATTGGAAAGGAGTGTGATTATTGCTAAGTGTGTGTATGGTTTTATGCTGCAAATTTGGCTCTGAACAAAATTTTAATTCTCAGTTTTTAAAAACATGTTGCACAAAACACAGAGTTTAAATGTGAATGATATTTAGTCTTATTTCCCTCTCTAAGACTACATTGCTTTATAATTATCTTTTTTATACCTTTGCTGTTTAAAAAGTGTCTTGTAAAGATGACTCAAGCTGATCAAGTGAATGAAATAGTATCCTGAACTTTACCCAGTTTGGTTGCAACACAGAAGGAGGCTATTTGTCCTGTCGAATCCGTGACATAATCTAGAAAGATTTTCTAGTGCTGGATTCAAAAAATAATGTATAGGATTCTGGTTAAATATAAAAAATAAATATGTTTATTAAACATTTGTACAGTACAGTTGTACTTAACTTAACTTTTAACTTTAATAACTTTCAAAAGTTTGATGCAAAATTTTTTAATGAAGAAACAAACAAATAAATAAACAAGCCATCTCTCCTCTCCCTTCGCTCTGTGCGCTACTCCTGCCCCTGTTGCTGCCTCTACCCCTACCCATCCCCGTTCTTGCAGACTTCTGCTTCCTCGCCCTCGCCCCCCGCCACCCCCTGACCCGACCCCAAGGTTTTTTCTGTTTCCTTTCGGACGGCGCGTTTGTTGTTGGTGAGTTCTGACAGGGACAGAGCAAGCAGACTCATTGTGGAAGGCCCCGGTTCCTCTTCAGACTCTTCTTCAGCCTGTGGATCAACCCCTGACTTTGGTCTGGGGATTAGAATGTTAGTGGCAGCAATGACAGCCTGGGTGTGCCTCCTTATTGCTATTACTACCCCTGGCATCCCCTCCTTCATCTGTCTCGACAGTGTTGCTACCTCTAATGACAGTCCCGCAATTTCTCCCCTCAACTCACCCATTCCTCCAGACAGTGTTGCTACTTCAAGTGCCAGTCCCACTAATTCTACCCTCACCCCACCCAAGGTTTCCAGGAGTGATCTCGTTAACTGGATGCTCTCCCCACTCATCCCCACGAGCTGTCTTATGTTCCCTGCATCCTCTATTTCAGGTTCTCCCTTCCACCCTCCTCTGCCATCTCCCAGGTGTGGCTTGCTGCGACACACTGGGACCCGCAGCCTCAGGCGGTACACCTTGAAATGTCGTGTCGGTTGAATCGCTCAGGAAAGGGCTTGGAATCCTCGAGAGGTTCACAAGCTCCAATTCCAGTGTAACCATCTCAGTATCGGGGTCTTCCTGCTGCCCTTCATTCTCCTGATGTAGATGAACAATATCTGGACTGCCGGCTTCCTGATCATGCTCTTCTTCTACTCAGGTGCCTCTTCTGTCTCATCCTGATGGGCAACATCTGCAAAACATAACAGAGCAGATGCTTGGTTAGCAGCAGGGGAGGAAGCAGAAGCCCACGCAGTACTTAACATTTAGCCAACCCAGACTGTGCAATTTACAGGGCTTACCCTCTCTCGGAAACCTGGGCCCAATGTCCACATTGGTGGTTGATCTTCTCTTGTGAGATTTAATCATATCAGCGATCCTCTGTTCCACGGCTGTTAGCTGCAGCCTACTTGACGCACCTCCCCCAGTTTTTGCCCTTTCTCGGATGATCTGTGACACCTTTCTCTGCAAAGATGAAAATATAATTATTACTTAGTCACTGCTTGTCCGAAGTCCTGCCACTTTTTGAGCTGTGTGCCGCTTCTTGGGGTAATGGACAATGCATTAACTCTACTGCAACCTGGTTCCAAACTTTTGCGAGTGCAGAGGGTTTAAGTTTCTTTTGGCCCAGTCTCCTTTTGTTCTGAAGCACATCCCATCTCCTCTCAATTATGTCTACCAGGGGCTCAATTTTTTCTGCTAGAAATCTCTTGGCTATTACAGCTTCCCCTTCCCCCTCGCCTTCTCTGTCCCGTTCTACTTCTCTGCCCCCTTCCCTTGCATCCATCTTTTGTTTGAAGCTGTATTTTCAATCTGCAAATCCACCTCTGCTACCAGTGGGTCGCACTGGTGATCCAGACCAGGCAGATCCGTCACGTGCAGAAAGTGATTTTCTTTTTCCAGCGCATGCGCAGTGATTCCCCCCCAGCGCATGCGCAGTGATTTCCCCCCCCCAGCGCATGCGCAGTGATTTCCACCCCCCCAGCGCATGCGCAGTGATCCCCCCCCAGCGCATGCGCAGTGATTCCCCCCCCCAGCGCATGCGCAGTGATTTCCCCCCCCCCAGCGCATGCGCAGTGATTTCCCCCCCCCCCAGCGCATGCGCAGTGATTTCCCCCCCCCCCAGCGCATGCGCAGTGATCCCCCCCCCCCAGCGCATGCGCAGTGATTTTTCAGCACACACTACAAGCTCCGCCCTCAGAATTGTCTTCGGGTAGCGCGGCGCTAAAAATAACTTATGCTTTGTGGAAAGTGCCGTTTTTTTTTTAATGCAAACGGGGGGGGGGGGAAATGTCATACGTGGGCGCCAGAAATCAGCCTTTGACTGAGACCTGGTCCATGGTGGTTGGTGTTGGGTTGGGTTTGAGATTAACCTGGGCTTCCTGGTACACTATTTCAACGGTTCATTTCACATTCTGTTGTTTGTAAGCTCAGCATCTCCTTGAGACTGGTTCAGCAGCATTCAATGGTCTGCTATTGGGCTCCTCAGAAGACACATCCACAAGAGAAGGTTTCTCTGGGATTGGATGATGGTGCTGTCCCAATGGTCTATCCTGGAGGAGATTGTGTTACTTTCCATTGTTGATTAACTGTCAAGACTATCAAAGTCTTGGAGGGGGTGTAGAGGAGATTGACTCGAATGGTACCAGGGATGAGGGACTTCAGCTATATGGAGAGACTGGGGAAACTAGGATTATTCTCCTTAGAGCAGAGAAGGTTAAGGGGGGAATTAATAGAGGTATTCAAAATTGTGAATGGTTTTGATCGAGTAGATTGGGAGAAACTGTTCCCACTGGCAGGAGGGTCAGTAACTAGAGGCCACAGATTTAAGATAATTGGTAAAAGAACCAGAAGGGAGCTGAGGAGAATTTTTTTAAGCACCGTGTTGTGATCTGGAATGCACTGCCTGAAAGATTGGTGGAAGCAGACTCAATAGCAATTTTCGAAAGGAAATTGGATAACGACTTGAACAAAGAACAATTTGCAGGGCGATGGGGAAAGTGGAGAAAGGGACTAATTGGACAGTTTTTTCAAAGAGCCAGCACAGGCACGATGGACTGAATGGCTTCCTTCTGTGTTGTAAGAATCTATGACTGACTGAATGTTCATTTTCTTTCCCTCATCTCTAAAGGCGCTGGCTCTCAAGGGAGCACGTGTTCCACTTGCAGTGGCTGCTCTCCACTATCTGAGTCAAGTGACCATTCTTTACGTGCAAGCCTAGACAGTGAGCGCCAGCCAGCTATTCCACTGTGGAGAGCATCATGGCTAAACCCAATGCTGCCCTCCCTCAAAGCCCACATACATGTGCTTTCTGGCAGGAGGTCACTGAACAGGAAGTCAGTGGCGCGACCTCTGACTGATTTTTTTACCCTAAGTCCGTCACTATCTGGGGCTGTTTCCATTTTTAATTTTCACTCTTTCTTAAAACTTACAATCCATCTGGGTTGAGAAGGATTGGTTCTGTGAGTCTGAGGGAAGTTATAAGTTGCATTGATATGAGATGCGTGGGTTTCAAGTAAAGTCGGAGTAAGCAATGTTCTGCTTCTTTCTGTAGATGGCGTGCTGCTGGTGGACACCGGTTACGTAAAGGAACAAAAAAGTGAGCTCCGGACTGTCCGCAGTACTATAAGGGCCGTTGTCCTTTTCTGAAGTGAACCTTGTGATAATGTCATCACGTTACCGATTATACGAGTTCTTACAAAGAAAACTTCTCCAAATAAAATGTAGTCAAAAACTGCTCAACACTCCTTTGAAAGTGGAGTGGACCAGATTTGCATCAGAGTTCATCCTTAAAAAGACCAACATCAAAAAATGAGACCTAGAAGCTCCTATTTCTAATGTTAGGGGACAAATATTTTACTCACTCACCCACTCTTCCAGTTTAGTGGAGGTGTTTAAAATAACTTTTATTTTTCTTATTCATTCTCAAGATGTGAGCGTTGCTGGCAAGGCCGGCATTTATTCCCCATCCTCGGTTGCCCTGAGAAGGTGCTGGTGGTGGTGTGCCTTCCTGAGGGAGTACTCCACTGCCGGAGGTGCCACCTTTTGGATGAGACGTTAAACCGAGTCCCCATGTGACCTCTCAGGTGGACGTAAATGATCCCATGGCACTATTCAAAGACCAGCAGGAGAGTTCGCCCAGATGTCCTGCCTGTACTTATCCCTTAACCAACATCACTAAAACAGATTATCTGGCCATTAACACATTGCGGTTTGTGGAACCTTGTTGTGTACAAATTGGCTTCCCACATTACAACAGTGACTACACTTCTAAAGTACTTAATTGGCTGTAAAGCATTTTGGGATGCCCTGAGGTCGTGAAAGGTGCTATATAAATACAAATCTTTCTTCTTGAACTGTCGTTAGCATTATTTTGATACAACTGAGTGGCTTGCTGGACCACTTCAGAGGGCAGCTAAGAGTCAACCATATTGGTGAGGGAAAGAAGTCACATATATGCCAGACGGGATAAGGATGGCAGATTTCCTTCCCTTAAGGACAGGGTTTTTTTTAATGACAATCGAGCAGCTTCGTGGTCAGTTTTTATTGATTTTATTTCCAGATTTTTAAAAAATTGATATGAAACTGGGTGAGTACCTCTGCCATGACAGGGGAAATCTCAGTCAACACAACCCCCGCCCTGCCCCCAGTCTGACTGGGTGAGTATCTCGGTCAGGACAGGGGAAATCCAGGCACACCCACAAAGGGTTAAATGGTTCGATCCCACAGTGCAATTTCAATGCCTGAATTTTGTTTTATCTCACACTCCTGAAATATGATTAACTTCACTTCAGAATTCACAAGCGGATTATAATGAATGGCGCATTTGTAGAAGCTGTCTCACCATTTGGAACTAATCCACGCTCGTGTGTAAATTGCTCCACTCTTGGGCTGCTGTGGCTTCATGTAATGGTCCTGAGGAGGAGGCCGTGCAGTGGGCAGTAAACTGGGTCCCAGACCCCTGGAGCTTGCTGAAGAGAGTGAAGTGCTGCCGGCCCACACTGCCCCTACCTGTTTCCTGCAGTCTCCGTGTGATGGGCATGCTGCGGACATGGGCGGTGAAATCATGGGCAGCATACCATGATATTCCCATCCACGTTCACGGCGTGCCAGGCACCTCGCCCTGGGTGAGGAGTTGGAAAATGTATCCTGTCATCGCTCCCTATTGGCTAGACGGAGAGCAGATGACTGGGATGGCAAAACGCTTTGCGTGGACCATGGACCTACCACTCTGGCACATGTTGGCAATGCATTCCAGCACCAGCCGGGCAAAGGAAGAAGCTCACGGCTTGACGGAGTTGACCAGCTGTAAGACTTTACAACAGGACGGGTGGATCTGTCAGCTGTGTTTGGTTGAATGCATCTTAGAAACTGCAAACTAATAGCGAAAAAATAATGGGGGTGACATTCGACTTGGGCATCGGTGAAAGAAAATCGGGCTGGGTGTAAATTGGGCGTTGTGTAAATCGGGCATGATGTAAATCGGTGTAAATCAGGCGTTGTGTAAATCGGTGTAAATCTGGCTGGGTGTAAATTGGTGTAAATCGTGCTCGGTGTAAATCGGTGTAAATTGGGCGTTGTGTAAATCGGTGTAAATCGGGCGTGGTGTAAATCGGTGTAAATCGGGCGTGGTGTAAATCGGTATAAATCTGGCTGGGTGTAAATCGGGCATTGTATAAATCGGTGTAAATCTGGCTGGGTGTAAATTGGTGTAAATCGTGCTCGGTGTAAATCGGGCATTGTGTAAATCGGGCGTGGTGTAAATCGGTGTAAATCAGGCTGGGTGTAAATCGCTGTAAATCGGGCGTGGTGTAAATCGGTGTAAATCGGGCGTGGTGTAAATCGGTGTAAATCGGTGTAAATCGGACGTGGTGTAAATCGGTGTAAATCGGGCGTGGAGCAAATTGGTGTAAATCGGGCGTGGTGTAAATCGGTGTAAATCTGGCTGGGTGTAAATTGGTGTAAATCGTGCTCGGTGTAAATCGGGCATTGTGTAAATCAGGCGTGGTGTAAATCGGTGTAAATCAGGCTGGGTGTAAATGACTGTAAATCGAGCGTGGTGTAAATCGGTGTAAATCGGGCGTGGTGTAAATCGGTGTAAATCAGGCTGGATGTAAATCGCTGTAAATCGGGCGTGGTGTAAATCGGTGTAAATCGGGCGTGGTGTAAAACGGTGTAAATCTGGCTGGATGTAAATCAGTGTAAATCGGGCGTTGTGTATATCGGGCGTGGTGTAAATCGATGTAAATCGGGTGTGGTGTAAATCGCTGTAAATCGGGCGTGGTGTAAATCGGTGTAAATCGGGCGTGGTGAAAATCGGTGTAAATTGGTGTAAATCGGACATGGTGTAAATCGGTGTAAATCGGGCTTGGAGCAAGTTGGTGTAAATCGGGCGTGGTGTAAATCTGGCTGGGTGTAAATCGGGCGTGGTGTATATCGGGCGTGGTGTAAATCGATGTAAATCGGGCGTGGTGTAAATCGGTGTAAATCGGTGTAAATCTGGCTGGGTGTAAATCTGGCTGGGTGTAAATCGGGCTGGGTGTAAATCGGGCTGGGTGTAAATCGGGCTGGGTGTAAATCGGGCTGGGTGTAAATCGGGCTGGGTGTAAATCGGGCTGGGTGTAAATCGGGCTGGGTGTAAATCGGGCTGGGTGTAAATCGGGCTGGGTGTAAATCGGGCTGGGTGTAAATCGGGCTGGGTGTAAATCGGGCTGGGTGTAAATCGGGCTGGGTGTAAATCGGGCTGGGTGTAAATCGGACTGGGTGTAAATCGGACTGGGTGTAAATCGGACTGGGTGTAAATCGGACTGGGTGTAAATCGGACTGCGTGTAAATCGGACTGCGTGTAAATCGGACTGCGTGTAAATCGGACTGCGTGTAAATCGGACGGGGTGTAAATCGGACGGGGTGTAAATCGGACGGGGTGTAAATCGGACGGGGTGTAAATCGGACGGGGTGTAAATCGGACGGGGTGTAAATCGGACGGGGTGTAAATCGGACGGGGTGTAAATCGGACGGGGTGTAAATCGGACGGGGTGTAAATCGGACGGGGTGTAAATCGGACGGGGTGTAAATCGGACGGGGTGTAAATCGGACGGGGTGTAAATCGGACGGGGTGTAAATCGGACGGGGTGTAAATCGGACGGGGTGTAAATCGGACGGGGTGTAAATCGGACGGGGTGTAAATCGGACGGGGTGTAAATCGGACGGGGTGTAAATCGGACGGGGTGTAAATCGGACGGGGTGTAAATCGGACGGGGTGTAAATCGGACGGGGTGTAAATCGGACGGGGTGTAAATCGGACGGGGTGTAAATCGGACGGGGTGTAAATCGGGTTGGGTGTAAATCGGACGGGGGTAAATCTGGCTGGGTGTAAATCTGGCTGGGTGTAAATCTGGCTGGGTGTAAATCGGACTGGGTGTAAATCGGGTTGGGTGTAAATCGGACGGGGTGTAAATCGGACGGGGTGTAAATCGGACGGGGTGTAAATCGGACGGGGTGTAAATCGGACGGGGTGTAAATCGGACGGGGTGTAAATCGGACGGGGTGTAAATCGGACGGGGTGTAAATCGGACGGGGTGTAAATCGGACGGGGTGTAAATCGGGTGGTGTGTAAATCGGACGTAGTGTAAATCGGGTGAGGTGTAAATCGGGCGGGGTGTAAATCGGGTGGGGTGTAAATCGGGTGGGGTGTAAATCGGACGGGGTGTAAATAGGGTGGGGTGTAAATCGGACGGGGTGTAAATAGGGTGGGGTGTAAATCGGACGGGGTGTAAATAGGGTGGGGTGTAAATCGGACGGGGTGTAAATCGGACGTAGTGTAAATCGGGTGAGGTGTAAATCGGGCTGGGTGTAAATCGGGTGGGGTGTAAATAGGGTGGGGTGTAAATCAGACGGGGTGTAAATAGGGTGGGGTGTAAATCGGACGGGGTGTAAATAGGGTGGGGTGTAAATCGGACGGGGTGTAAATCGGACGGGGTGTAAATCGGACGGGGTGTAAATCGGACGGGGTGTAAATCGGACGGGGTGTAAATCGGACGGGGTGTAAATCGGACGGGGTGTAAATCGGACGGGGTGTAAATCGGACGGGGTGTAAATCGGGTGGGGTGTAAATCGGACGGGGTGTAAATCGGGTGGGGTGTAAATCGGGTGGCTGATCTGCTATTGCCTATTTTAGTGTTAAAGCCCAGGACAGATTTCCCACCCCCTGATTTTTAGCCAGTCAAGAAGCAGTGTATATCTTGACCTGGTATTCACAAATGACCCAGAAAACAACAACTTGTATTTATATAGCGCCTTTAACACAGCAAAACTTCCCAAGGTGTTTAACAAGACTGATATTAATGAAAATATTTTTGGCTCCGAGCTACAGAAGGAGATATCAGGACAGATGACCAGAAGCTTGGTCAAAAATGTTGGTTTTAAGGAGCATCTTAAAGGAGGGGCGAGAGATGGAGATGCGGAGAGGTTTAAGGGCGAATTCCCGAACTTAGGGCCCAGGCAGCTGGAAACACGGCCGCCAACAGAAGAGCGATTAAAATCAGGGATGTGCAAGAGGTTAGAATAGGAGAGGCACAGAGATCTTGGTGAGTTGTAGGGCTGGAGAAGGTTACAGAGAAAGGGCCATGGAGTGATTTGAAAACAAGAATGAGGATTTTAAAATCGAGGCGTTGTTAGTTCACGAGCCAATGTAGTTCAGCAAGCACTGGGGTGATGGATAAATGGGACTTGGTGTGGGTTAAGATATGGGCAACAGAGTTTTGGATGAGCTACAGTTTATGTGTGGTGGTAGATTGGAGGCAGCCAGGAGAACATTGGAATAGTCAAGTCCATAGATAACAAAGGCATAGATGAGGGTACCAGCAGCAGATGAGCTGAGGCAGGGGCGGAGTCCAGTGATGTTACAGAGGTGGAAGTAAGCAGTCTTGGTGATGGAGCAGATGCATGGTCGGAAGGCAATGTACAGGAAGTGGAAACTGTGGCTTCCTTGAGGAACAGAGCAATCAAGTTCGACAAAATTTGGAATTCAAAAATCCTAAGGACCAGGAGTCAGGTACATAACTTTAAAAATGCTCAAGGAACTGAGGAAACATTTTAAGCAAAATGGGTGTGCGGTTTGTTCAACATTTCGACAGTGCATGTGTAGTGTGCTGAATAAATGTGTACCCAGGATTAGAAAATGTGGGTAAACTGCGATCTTAAATGGGTTAACAAATTCATCAGAAGTGTTTCAGTGGATGGAAAGTCAGGGACTCAGTATAGCTGGGAGCCCCAATCCGAGTATCGGCCCTTAAATGGTTACTTCCTTTAAGTTTTCACTGAGGAGACATAAGCATATTGCTCTGACCAAATTACAATGGAATTAATGAATTCGATATAAGTGGGATGGAAGTCCGAGACAGGCGAAAAGAGCTCAAGACAAATTAATCTCCAGGGGTAGATGTTATTTGCCCCAGAGTACTAAAAAAGACTCAGGTCGCCATTTGTGATGCATTAGCAGTCATTTTGAAGGAGCTACTGGGCACAGAGGAGGTAGGAGTACAGTGGAAATAAGCTAACATATAGAATCATAGAATGATACAGCACAGAAGGAGGTCAATCGGCCCATCCTACCTGTGAAGGTTTTTTGAACGAGCTATCCAATTAGACCCAATCCCTTGCCCTATCCCCATAGCCCAGCAAATGTTTCCCCTTCAAGTATGTATCTAGTTCCCTTTTGAAAGTTACCATTGAATCTGCTTCCACCGCCCTTTCAGGCGGTGCATTCCAGATCATAACAACTCGCGGCATAAAAAAAATTCACCTCATGTCCCCTCTGGTTCTTCAATTACCTTAAATCTGTGAGCTCTTGTTACTGACTCTCCTGCCACTGGAAATTGGAAATGGTGCCAGCCACAGGCATCTACAGACCCATTAGTCTTACTTCAAAACGAGGCAAATAATGGAACTGATAACCAGGAGAAGAACATAAGAAATAGGAGCAGTATTTGGCCCCTCGAGCCTGCTCCGCCATTCAATAAGATCATGGCTGATCTGATCATGGACTCAGCTCCACTTCCCTGCCCGCTATCCGTGACCCTTTATTCCCTTATCGCTCAAAAATCTGTCTATCTCTGCCTTAAATATATTCAATGACCCAGCCTCCATAGCTCTCTGGGGCAGAGAATTACATAGATTTACAACCCTCTGAGAGAAGAAATTCCTCCTCAACTCAGTTTTAAATGGGCGGCCCCTTATTCTAAGACTATGTCCCCTAGTTTTAGTTTCCCCTATGAATGGAAATATCCTCTCTGCATCCACCTTGTTGAGCCGCCTCATTATCTTATAAGTTTCAATAAGATCATTCTTCTGAACTCCAATGAGTAGAGGCCCAACTTACTCAACCTATCCTCATAAGTCAAGCCCCTCATCTCCGGAATCAACCTAGTGAACCTTCTCTGAACAGCCTCCAGTGCAAGCCTTAAGGGTTATCACTAAAACAATAACCAAGTAGACAACTCTCAACATGGATTCAGAAGGAAAAGACGCTGCCCAACTAACTTCCTTTTTTGCCTAAGTGACTACTTAAGTGGTCTGTGGTATACCTTAACTTCCAAGAAAACACTGAGCCAAGTTCCACATGAAAGGCTTTTCATTAAGCTTAAAATGATGGAGATTCAGGGTAAATTCTGGAAAGCAATAATGGAATTGTCAGAAGAATCCTGGTAAAACTATAGATTGCTCTGATCAGACCACACTTGAAAGATCTATCCAGCTTAATCAGGGCTCACAGGCGAGACACCAGAACCTATCTTGTCTCTTGACAGACCCCGGCTGACCTGCTGTGTATTTCCAGTATTAGCTCTTATTACTATCTCGTTAATCTCCCACTCTTCCTCCACTCTCAGTTTTTTGCAGGCTGAGCTGTATTTTCCGCTATGGACCCGATGACATCGATGTGGTTGGACACTGTTTTACAAGGGACCTGTTTGAGTCCACAATCCAGATATACCCTCCAACAGGCGAGGAGCAGAAACCCCTGACCAAGATGCAGGAACGCCTGATGAAGAAGATTGGAGACAAAGCCATGCCCTTCTCCTTTCAGGTACCTCTGCAACCTGCAGTAATGACATAAATGACTCTGGTTTAGAGCATTACCGGCTGGGAGGGGTGGGAGGTGTTGGGCAGGGTGGGGAGGAGTGGGGGGGGGGGGGGGTAGGTGGCAGTAGAGCTGGGGCTCAATCTTATCATGGCCATTTTTACAAAACTGAGCTTTGAACCCGATGACATTGATGACATTATCACTAACTAGTCAGTACTCCATCCAGATTCCGGTCCACAATTGCAGTCACTAACCAAGTTAAAGAAGCTTCCCAGTTATGGGAGCAGGATTCAAGCCTCGTACATGCTTGGGTTTCTATAGAGAATCCAGAGTTATTGAGTGAAAAGAGGTATTTGGCACAAAGGCCACTGTGCATCTTAGAGGCAGCATCAGTGATGGAGGAGATGTGAGCATTCCATGTGAGGTCAGAGGAGCTTGATCAAAAATGGCACTGAATGAAGAAGGACTACGGCTGAAGTAAGGAGGAGCAGCTGACTTGTGAGAGATACAAAGAAACTGTGTGTGTGAAAAACCAAGAGGAACAAGAAAATGTGTGGTTGCTGCTTTGAATGTTACTGATGGTCTGTCTGCCACAATTAATATCTCCGTCTTTTCCCTGAACAGTTCCCAAACCACCTGCCCTGCTCTGTAGCTCTGCAGCCTGGTGTCAACGACCCAGACAAGGTAAGAAGAACCGGTTATGATCCAGAGGAAAACGATGAACAGCAGGGGCACACTATGTTGGATGTATATTGTCCACAGATAGTTTAAAGGAGTTCCCTGTTGATGTCATCAAAATTATTTCCAATAATCCAACAATTTTAGTCTTAATTCTGGTCCAAATTCTTCAGTCGTGAGGAATTGAAGAGTAAGAGCTGGCTTATCTATAGCGTGAGTTATAGGCTGCATCCAATTGAAGTGTTTGGGTGGTTGATTTCTCGAATACCAAGTACAGTGAGAGCAGAGAGAGCAAGCCTGAGGCCAAAGTCAGTGTCAGAGTGCGTGCTGAAAGCAGAACAGAGAAAGAAATTCAAAACTGAAGTCACTGCCGTGGAGGGAGCAGACTGATGGGTAAAAGGTGATAGTTTGTTCGCTTGTTTGATTAAATTATTAGATTTTTCGCTGTTATTGATAATTCACTTGCTTGTAGTTTCCATTGTGTTTTAGATTGATAGATATCAATTCCAATGTTCCGAGTTAACCTTTTTACCATTTTAGTATCTCGGGCCGAAACTGCCCTGCACCGTTTGAGGCGGTAACCTTGCAGGGTCAGGACATTTTTTGCCCAGCCCAGAAGTTCCACTGGTGCAGAATTTTGCCTTTCCCTATCGGAGGCACTCCGCGTCCCTGGCGGGACACTCCAGGGGTAGTAGCGCGCTCCAAAGCCCAGCACCCGCCAGCAGTGTCAGTGCTATGCGGATGCTCCCATAACGTAATGCCGGTCTGCAGGATGGTGGCCCAGTCGAGGCGAGGGCCTACAAAAAAATATGGCGGCTCCACGGCACAAACAGCCTCCTCTTTACCGGGCGCCCCAGCGGCAGATTTCCGCCAGCTTCGCGGCAATGACCTAATTGGTGTGCGTGCGCCATCACGGGGGGGAAATTGCGGGGTACGCCGCTAATGACGCGACATTCCCCAATTCTCCGGGGCAATTTCCCCCGGGCGATAACCTTGTTGCGCCCCATTAGCGCCCCTCCAGAGGTGCTAATGGGGCTATAAAAGAGGGCACTCTGATTGAGTGCTGAGCTGCTGGCGTGACACCCCTGCTCCCCCGTGGTCTAGGTACAACCCTTTTTATTATGCAGCATATGCAGCCTTGGCTTTTCCCTTTAATTCAGGGAAGAGCGCCTCCTACGTGGCAGTGCTATGCTACGTGTGCTCTGCTATCACCCCAGAAAGGAAGTGAAGCGCTTGATTTAACGCTCCACTTCCTTTCAGGCATGGTAACCCCAATTTCTCGTAAGACTTCTGAACCTGGAGCAACGTCTCATGCCTCGCGAGTGCTGGGATGGTACCCAATTTTTAGCCCTCAGTGTCTTAGATTTTTAGAGTTCTGTTTCAAGAGTTTTAATGGTCAGGGTCTCAGTGATTTACAGGTCAGTGGATTGACTACCCTGGCAGGCCAAAGGGGACCCGTTGTATGCGCACCCTGTTCTTTGTTGGAACTCCAGGACAGTCCATGCGTCCGGGACAGCCCACTGCCACAGAAGGTGCAGGCGATGAGGGAGTGGGTGACCACCAGACAGAGGAGGAAGATGCAGGTTGTGCAGGGAACCTCCAACCTAATGGAATTCGCTAACCGGTTTTCAGTTTTCAATACCAAGGAGGGTGACCACTCCTTGGAGGAATGCAATAAGAATCAAACCCCCGGCACCATGGGAGATTTGACTGCACACAGGGGAAAAAGAAAGAGTAGAAATGCAGGAGTCAAAGGGGATTCGATAGTTAAGGACATAGACAGGCATTTCTGTAACCACTAACGTGATTCCCGAATGGTATGTTGCCTCCCTGTCACCAAGTGAGTGCAGGACATTTGGCAAGGGGAACAGCCAGAAGTCGTGGTCCACGTTGGAACCAATGAAATAGGTAGAGAAAGTGTTGAGGTAATTCAGGCAGAATGTCAGAAGCTGGGATAAAGATTAAAAAACATGACCTCAAAGGTAGTAATCTCAGGATTACTTTCAATGCCACGTGCTAGTGAGTATAGTAACAGGAAGATACCACAGGTAAATGCGTGACTGGAGAAGTGGCACTAAGAGATCCTTCAAGTACAAACAAGACATATTCCTTTGAAGGGGAAAGGTAGAGCATCCAAAACTAATGCACCCTGAATGACAAAGGAAATAAAAGTTAAAATAAAACAGAAGGAGGCTTATAGAAACATAGAAACATAGAAAATAGGTGCAGGAGTAGGCCATTCGGCCCTTCGAGCCTGCACCGCCATTCAATGAGTTCATGGCTGAACATGCAACTTCAGTACCCCATTCCTGCTTTCTTGCCATACCCCTTGATCCCCCTAGTAGTAAGGACTACATCTAACTCCTTTTTGAATATATTTAGTGAATTGGCCTCAACAACTTTCTGTGGTAGAGAATTCCACAGGTTCACCACTCTTTGAGTGAAGAAGTTTCTGCTCATATCGGTCCTAAATGGCTTACCCCTTATCCTTAGACTGTGACCCCTGGTTCTGGACTTGCCCAACATTGGGAACATTCTTCCTGCATCTAACCTGTCTAAATATGTCCTGACAAATGTCAGGACCAAGATTCAGTTAATAACCCGAGATATTTTGGGAAGTACAGGAGGGAATTGAAAAAGTTAATATGGGAGACAAAGAGAGGTTACAAGAAAGGATTAGCAGGCAACATTAAATTGAATCCTAAAACATTTTATAAACATATAGGGGGACAAATTGGTCTCCTTAGTGCCTCCCATTAGTGCCTCCAGGGGCAATAATGCGGCACTAACGGCTTACCGACCGAGCGCAGCGAAAATACCAACACTCGCGAACTTCCCTGGTGGGTTAGCGCTGGTGGTAAACCTTACTGCCTCGATCTCCTGCGCCCCGAGATCGTGATGTCATCTGGTGCACAGCGCTGGTTATTGGCCTTCATCTTAAATTCGCTTCCGCCACCTGAATCATTGCTGGGCGTCAACACTGGCAGCTGCAGAGGCGTTGCGAGCTCGGCTGGCCGCTTGGGGAGTGGTAATTAAAGGCATTGCTGGCCAGGTAGGCCAAAATTTAATTTTCACCCCACTGTAATGTGTTTTGAATTTTTCCAATGCTGCAATTGATCAGCCCTGCGCTCTGTTAGATCTTTGCGGTTCGCAGGTGCCATCGCCGATCAGTCGAAGCCTTACCTTGAAACGACCTAGGTATTGGCCCTTCCCTTTAAGGGAGGGAAGGAGCCTGTGAATCCAGCAGCGCTGCATGGGACAATGTGCAGCTCTGCCGCTGCCCCCCTCCCTGCTCCAAGGGAAGTGGTAGAGCTTGATTTAGCGTTCCACATCCTTCCTGGAGTACTAAACCGGAAGTTCGCATCCGCTGGAATTGTGTCACGCCCGCCAATACTTTTACGATCCCGCAAAAGTTATCGCCCCAAACGTGGCACTACGCAATGTCTATCCCATAAAGTGAAAGAAGTTAGCTCGGGAAAAAGTTGGGTCTATTAAAGACCCAAAGAAATCTTCATGTAGAGGCAGAGGACATGGTTAAAGTATTAAATGTATGCTTTACATCTGTCTTCACAAAGGAAACGGATGATGTGAAGGTTGCACTAAAAGAATAGAGAGAAGTTATGGACAGGACAGTAATAGATAGAGAAGATGTACTTGAAAGTTGGTAAGCTACCTGGTCCAGGTTGCTGAAAGAAGCAAAGGTAGAAATAGCAGAGGCATTGGTCACAATCTTTCAATCCTCATTGGATACAGAAGTGCCGGAGGACTGGAGGGTTGTCAATGTTATACCACTATTCAAGAGACTACAGGCCAGTCAGCCTGACATCGAAGGTAGGGGAGTTATTGGAAACCATTAATAGGGACAAAATCAAATTTCATTTGGAAAGGCATCAGTTAATCAAGAAACCTAGAGTGTGCCAGTGCCCATATATCTGTAAGCTAGAGAGTCAATGCCCATATACCTGTAACCTAGAGAGTCAATGCCAATATAGCTGTAACCTAGAGAGTCAATGCCCATATACCTGTAACCTTCCACCCCACCCCATGGATTGGGGCAGAGAAAATCTTAAAGAAATGGTAAGTGCGCTCCATTCGGGGCAGAGGACAATTTCGGCCCCAGTGGGTTTATAGGATAGCTGCTTTCATCTAGAATTCATGTAATCAACAACATTAATTTTTTTAAACAATGTTAGTTTTAGTTCAACCAATAATGAGAACTCAAACTTGCACCAGTGTCTTGGTAAAGTTCTCAAAAGTGAGTTACTGGAAAACAGAAAAAGGAAATTGGAATCAACTGCACTAAAGTAGGAGTCTCACGTCAGAATTGAACAATTACAAGCCCAGCTAAGCCCAGAAATCGGCACGGTCCCGGCCTGCAAGACCATCAGCAGGCCGGGACCATTAGAGGGAGCAGTGTGCGGCGGCATACCACTGTAGGGAGCAGCGCGTGCTGCTGCAGGAGGGCGACAGCTGATTGCAGTGCGGGCAGGAACAGCAGGAGCGGCAAGAGTTCATAGAGGGATGTGATCAGGAGAGGCGAAGGTTTGGGGTCCAGAAGAGCCGAGGGTCCAGGGGCAGCACGAGCCAGCCCACACTGCGATATGTGTGCGCACTAGGTCCGTGCAGCAGAGCAAGTCTCCAGTCATCTTGGTTAATCCTTGCCACTGGACCAAGACCTAGATCTGTCAAGCCCGTGTGGTGGCTGGTGTGCAACGGCCACCACACGTTAAAAAAAATCCACGCACAGGCATCTTCCACCCTTCAGGATCCGGCATATCATTGAAACACCTGTGAACTCATCCGTTCTCGGCATGGAAACAAGTCTTCCTTGTTTTGAGGGGCTGCCTATGTTGATGATGACCTGTAACCTAGAATGAGTCAATGCCATATACCTGTAGCCTAGAGTGAGTCACTGTCCATATACCCATAACCTAGGGTGAGTCATTGCCCATATACCTGTAACCTAGATGAGTGTTTCCCCATTCTTGGCCAGCAGTGAGGTGGGGCCTTGAGTGTTTGGCCTGTAGGTGGCCTTGACTGCGGTGAAGAATCCTCGCACATCATGGTTGTCGGCCAGCTGCTGTATCTTCTGTGCTTTCTCCATCCACCACCTGTTCTTTAGGTCCTGGGTTTTTTGTTGGACCTCAGCCTTGAGCCGTCTGTAATGCTGCTTTGATGCTCCCGCATTGCGTTGTTGTTTAAGGCTCAGATATGCCCTGCATTTGGGATCCATTAGCTCTTGGATATCCTGATCATTCTCATCAAATCAGTCCTGGTGTTTCCTGGTTGAGTGACCGAGCATCTCTTTGTAGGCATTGGCTATGGAGGCCTGGAGGGCAGATCGAGCGTGGTGGGCATTCTGCGTCTCATAGAAACATAGAAAATAGGTGCAGGAGTAGGCCATTCGGCCCATCGAGCCTGCACCACCATTCAATAAGATCATGGCTGATCCTTCACCTCAGTACCCCTTTCCCGCTTTCTCTCCATACCCCTTGATCCCTTTAGCAGTAAGGGCCATATCTAACTCCCTCTTGAATATATCCAATGAACTGGCATCAACAACTCTCTGCGGTAGGGAATTCCACAGGTTAACAACTCTCTGAAGAAGTTTCTCCTCATCTCAGTCCTAAATGGCCTACCCCTGATCCTAAGACTGTGTCCCCTGGTTCTGGACTTCCCCAACATTGGGAACATTCTTCCCGCATCTAACCTGTCATGTTCCATCAGAATCTTATACGTTTCTATGAGATCCCCTCTCATCCTTCTAAATTCCAGTATATAAAGGCTCAGTTGATCCAGTCTCTCCTCATATGTCAGTCCAGCCATCCCTGGAATCAGTCTGGTGAACCTTCGCTGCACTCCCTCAATAGCAAGAACATCCTTCCTCAGATTAGGAGACCAAAACTGAACACAATATTCCAGGTGAGGCCTCACCAAGGCCCTGTACAATTGCAGTAAGACCTCCCTGCTCCTATGCAGTGCATTTGGAAAGAGGTAATATGATAGGTCCAAGTCCAAGTCAGCATGGATTTGTGAAAGGGAAATCATGCTTGACAAATCTTCTGGAATTTTTTGAGGATGTTTCCAGTAGAGTGGACAAGGGAGAACCAGTTGATGTGGTATATTTGGACTTTCAGAAGGCTTTCGACAAAGTCCCACACAAGAGATTAATGTGCAAAGTTAAAGCACATGGGATTGGGGGTAGTGTACTGACATGGATTGAGAATTGGTTGTCAGACAGGAAGCAAAGAGTAGGAGTAAATGGGGACTTTTCAGAATGGCAGGCAGTGACTAGTGGGGTACCGCAAGGTTCTGTGCTGGGGCCCCAGCTGTTTACACTGTACATTAATGATTTAGACGAGGAGATTAAATGTAGTATCTCCAAATTTGCGGATGACACTAAGTTGGGTGACAGTGTGAGCTGCGAGGAGGATGCTATGAGGCTGCAGAGTGACTTGGATAGGTTAGGTGAGTGGGCAAATGCATGGCAGATGAAGTATAATGTGGATAAATGTGAGGTTATCCACTTTGGTGGTAAAAAGAGAGAGACAGACTATTATCTGAATGGTGACAGATTAGGAAAAGGGGAGGTGAAAAGAGACCTGGGTGTCATGGTACATCAGTCATTGAAGGTTGGCATGCAGGTACAGCAGGCGGTTAAAAAGCAAATGGCATGTTGGCCTTCGTAGCGAGGGGATTTGAGTACAGGGGCAGGGAGGTGTTGCTACAATTGTACAGGGCCTTGGTGAGGCCACACCTGGAGTATTGTGTACAGTTTTGGTCTCCTAACCTGAGGAAGGACATTCTTGCTATTGAGGGAGTGCAGCGAAGGTTCACCAGACTGATTCCCGGGATGGCGGGACTGACCTATCAAGAAAGACTGGATCAACTGGGCTTCTTTCACTGGAGTTCAGAAGAATGAGAGGGGACCTCATAGAAACGTTTAAAATTCTGACGGGGTTAGACAGGTTAGATGCAGGAAGAATGTTCCCAATGTTGGGGAAGTCCAGAACCAGGGGACACAGTCTAAGGATAAGGGGTAAGCCATTTAGGACCGAGATGAGGAGGAATTTCTTCACCCAGAGAGTGGTGAACCTGTGGAATTCTCTACCACAGAAAGTTGTTGAGGCCAATTCACTAAATATATTAAAAAAGGAGTTAGATGAAGTCCTTACTACTCTGGGAATCCAGGGGTATGGTGAGAAAGCAGGAATGGGGTACTGAAGTTGCATGTTCAGCCATGAACTCATTGAATGGCGGTGCAGGCTAGAAGGGCCGAATGGCCTACTCCTGCACCTATTTTCTATGTTTCTATGTTTCTATACTCAAATCCCCTAGCTATGAAGGCCAACATACCATTTGCCTTCTTCACTGCCTGCTGTACCTGCATGCCAACTTTCAATGACTGATGAACCATGACACCTAGGTCTCGTTGCACCTCCCCTTTTCCTAATCTGCCACCATTCAGATAATATTCTGCCTTCGTGTTTTTGCCCCCAAAGTGGATATCCTCACATTTATCCACATTATACTGCATCTGCCATGCATTTGCCCACTCACCTAACCTGTCCAAGTCACCCTGCAGCCTCTTAGCATCCTCCTCACAGCTCACACCGCCACCGAGTTTAATCTTGGAGATATTACACTCAATTCCTTCATCCAAATCATTGATGTATATTGTAAAGAGCTGGGGTCCCAGCACTGAGCCCAGCGGCACTCCACTAGTCACTGCCTTCCATTCTGAAAAGGACCCATTTATCCCGACTCTCTGCTTCCTGTCTGCCAACCAATTCTCTATCCACACCAGTACATTACCCCCAATACCATGTGCTTTGATTTTGCACACCAATCTCTTATGTGGGACCTTGTCAAAGGCCTTTTGAAAGTCCAAATATACCACATCCACTGGTTCACCATTGTCCACTCTACTAGTCACACCCTCAAAAAATTCCAGAAGATTTGTCAAGCATGATTTAGAAACATAGAAACATAGAAACATAGAAAATACGTGCAGGAGTAGGCCATTCAGCCCTTCTAGCCTGCACCGCCATTCAATGAGTTCATGGCTGAACATGCAACTTCTGTACCCCATTCCTGCTTTCTCGCCATACCCCTTGATCCCCCGAGTAGTAAGGACTTCATCTAACTCCCTTTTGAATGTATTTAGTGAATTGGCCTCAACTACTTTCTGTGGTCGAGAATTCCACAGGTTCACCACTCTCTGGGTGAAGAAGTTTCTTCTCATCTCGGTCCTAAATGGCTTACCCCTTATCCTTAGACTGTGACCCCTGGTTCTGGACTTCCCCAACATCGGGAACATTCTTCCTGCATCTAACCTGTCTAAACCCGTCAGAATTTTAAATGTTTCTATGAGGTCCCCTCTCATTCTTCTGAACTCCAGTGAATACAAGCCCAGTTGATCCAGTCTTTCTTGATAGGTCAGTCCCACCATCCCGGGAATCAGTCTGGTGAATCTTCGCTACACTCCCTCAATAGCAAGAATGTCCTTCCTCAAGTTAGGAGACCTAAACTGTACACAATACTCCAGGTGTGGCCTCACCAAGGCCCTGTACAACTGTAGCAACACCTCCCTACCCCTGTACTCAAATCCCCTCGCTATGAAGGCCAACATGCCATTTGCTTTCTTAATCGCCTGCTGTACCTGCATGCCAACCTTCAATGACTGATGTACCATGACACCCAGGTCTCGTTGCACCTCCCCTTTTCCTAATCTGTCACCATTCAGATAATAGTCTGTCTCTCTGTTTTTACCACCAAAGTGGATAACCTCACATTTATCCACATTATACTTCATCTGCCATGCATTTGCCCACTCACCTAACCTATCCAAGTCACTCTGCAGCCTCATAGCATCCTCCTTGCAGCTCACACTGCCACCCAACTTAGTATCATCCGCAAATTTGGAGATACTACATTTAATCCCCTCGTCTAAATCATTAATGTACAATGTAAACAGCTGGGGCCCCAGCACAGAACCTTGCGGTACCCCACTAGTCACTGCCTGCCATTCTGAAAAGTACCCGTTTACTCCTACTCTTTGCTTCCTGTCTGACAACCAGTTCTCAATCCACGTCAGCACACTACCCCCAATCCCATGTGCTTTAACTTTGCACATTAATCTCTTGTGTGGGACCTTGTCGAAAGCCTTCTGAAAGTCCAAATATACCACATCAACTGGTTCTCCCTTGTCCACTCTACTGGAAACATCCTCAAAAAATTCCAGAAGGTTTGTCAAGCATGATTTCCCTTTCACAAATCCATGCTGACTTGGACCTATCATGTCACCATTTTCCAAATGCACTGCTATGACATCCTTAATAATTGATTCCATCATTTTACCCACTACTGAGGTCAGGCTGACCGGTCTATAATTCACTGTTTTCTCTCTCCCTCCTTTTTTAAAAAGTGGGGTTACATTGGCTACCCTCCACTCGATAGGAACTGATCCAGAGTCAATGGAATGTTGGAAAATGACTGTCAATGCATCCGCTATTTCCAAGGCCACCTCCTTAAGTACTCTGGGATGCAGTCCATCAGGCCCTGGAGATTTATCGGCCTTCAATCCCATCAATTTCCCCAACACAATTTCCCGACTAATAAAGATTTCCCTCAGTTACTCCTCCTTACTAGACCGTCTGACCCCTTTTATATCCGGAAGGTTGTTGGTGTCCTCCTTTGTGAATACCGAACCAAAGTACTTGTTCAATTGGTCTGCCATTTCTTTGTTCCCCGTTATGACTTCCCAATTCTGACTGCAGGGGACCTACGTTTGTCTTTACTAACCTTTTTCTCTTTACATATCTATAGAAACTTTTGCAATCCCCCTTAATGTTCCCTGCAAGCTTCTTCTCGTACTCCATTTTCCCTGCCCTAATCAAACCCTTTGTCCTCCTCTGCTGAGTTCTAAATTTCTCCCAGTCCCCGGGTTCGCTACTATTTCTGGCCAATTTGTATGCCACTTCCTTGGCTTTAATACTATCCCTGATTTCCCTTGATAGCCACGGTTGAGCCACCTTCCCTTTTTTATTTTTACGCCAGACAGGAATGTACAATTGTTGTAGTTCATCCATGTGGTCTCTAAATGTCTGCCATTGCCCATCCACAGTCAACCCCTCAAGTATCATTCGCCAATCTATCCTAGCCAATTCACGCCTCATACCTTCAAAGTTACCCTTCTTTAAGTTCTGGACCATGGTCTCTGAATTAACTGTTTCATTCTCCATCCTAATGCAGAATTCCACCATATTATGGTCACTCTTCCCCAAGGGGCCTCGCACAATGAGATTGCTAATTAATCCTCTCTCATTACACAACACCCAGTGTAAGATGCCTCCCCCCTAGTTGGTTCCTCGACATATTGGTCTAGAAAACCATCCCTTATGCACTCCAGGAAATCCTCCTCCACCGTATTGCTTCCAGTTTGGCTCGCCCAATCTATGTGCATATTAAAGTCGCCCATTATAACTGCTGCACCTTTATTGCATGCACCCCTAATTTCCTGTTTGATACCCTCCCCAACATCACTACTACTGTTTGGAGGTCTGTACACAACTCCCACTAACATTTTTTGCCCTTTGGTGTTCTGCAGCTCTACCCATATAGATTCCACATCATCCAAGCTAATGTCTTTCGTAACTATTACATTAATCTCCTCTTTAACCAGCAATGCTACCCCACCTCCTTTTCCTTTTATTCTATCCTTCCTGAATGTTGAGTTCCCAGCCCTGATCATCCTGGAGCCACGTCTCCGTAATCCCAATCACATCATATTTGTTAACATCTATTTGCACAGTTAATTCATCCACCTTATTGCGGATACTCCTTGCATTAAGACACAAAGCCTTCAGGCTTGTTTTTTTTAACACCCTTTGTCCTTTTAGAATTTTGCTGCACAGTGGCCCTTTTTGTTCTTTGCCTTGGGTTTCTCTGCCCTCCACTTTTCCTCATCTCCTTTCTGTCTTTTGCTTTTGCCTCCTTTTTGTCTCCCTCTGTCTCCCTGCATTGGTTCCCATCCCCCTGCCATATTAGTTTAACTCCTCCCCAACAGCACTAGCAAACACTCCCCCTAGGACATTGGTTCCGGTCCTGCCCAGATCCTGTCCCTTTCATAAATCCATGCTGACTTGGACCGATCCTGTCACTGCTTTCCAAATGCGCTGCTATTTCATCCTTAATAATTGATTCCAACATTTTCCCCACTACTGATGTCAGGCTAACCGGTCTATAATTACCCGTTTTCTCTCTCCCTCCTTTTTAAAAAAGTGATCTTACATTAGCTACCCTCCAGTCCATAGGAACTGATCCAGAGTCGATAGACTGTTGGAAAATGATCACCAATGCATCCACTATTTCTAGGGCCACTTCCTTAAGTACTCTGGGATGCAGACAATCAGACCCAGGTCATTTATCGGCCTTCAATCCCATCAATTTCCCCAACACAATTTCCCGCCTAATTAGGATATCCTTCAATTCCTCCTTCTCACTAGACCCTCGGTCCCCTAGTACATCCGGAAGGTTATTTGTGTCTTCCTTCGTGAAGACAGAACCAAAGTATTTGTTTAATTGGTCTGCCATTTCTTTGTTCCCCATTATAAATTCATCCGAGTCCGACTGCGAGGGACCTACGTTTGTTTTCACTACTCTTTTTCTCTTCGCATATTTACAGAAGCTTTTGCTGTCAGTTTTTATGTTCCCGGCAAGCTTCCTCTCGTACTCTATTTTCCCCCTCCTAATTAAACCCTTTGTCTTCCTCTGCTGAATTCTAAATTTCTCCCAGTCCTCTGGTTTGCTGCTTTTTCTGGCCAATTTATATGCCTCTTCCTTGGATCTAACACTATCCTTAATTTCCCTTGTTAGCCATGGTTGAGCCACCTTCCTTGTTTTATTTTTACTCCAGACAGGGATGTACAATTGTTGAAGTTCATCCATGTGATCTATAAATGTTTGCCATTGCCTATCCACCGTCAACCCTTTAAGTATCACTCGCCAGTCTATTCTAGCCAATTCACGACTCATGCCATCGAAGTTAGCTTTCCTTAAGTTCAGAACCCTAGTTTCTGATTTAACTGTGCCACTCTCCATCTTAATAAAGAATTCTACCATATTATGGTCACTCTTCCCCAAGGGGCCTCGCACAACAAGATTGCTAATTAGTTCCTTCTCATTACACATCACCCAGTCGAGGATGGCCAGCTCTCTAGTTGGTTCCTTGACATATTGGTGAAGAAAACCATTCCTAATACACTCCAGGAAATCCTCCTCCACCGCATTGCTACCGGTTTGGTTAGCCCAATCTATATGTAAATTAAAGTCGCTCATGATAACTGCTATACCTTTATTGCACACATTCCTTATTTCTTGTTTGATGCTGTCCCCAACCTCACTACTACTGTTTGGTGGCCTGTACACAACTCCCACCAGCGTTTTCTGCCCTTTGGAATTCCGTAGCTCCACCCATACTGATTCCACATCATCCAAACCAATGTCCTTCCTTATTATTGCATTAATTTCCTCTTTAACCAGCAACACCACCCTGCCTCCTTTTCCTTTCTGTCTATCCTTCCTAAATACCCCTGGATGTTGAGTACCCAGCCTTGGTCACCCTGGAGCCATGTCTCCGTGATGCCAACTACATCATATCCATTAACTGCTATCTGCACAGTTAATTTGTCCACCTTATTCCGAATACTACTCGCATTGAGGCATAGAGCCTTCAGGCTTGGCTTTTTAAACACACTTTACCCCTTTAGAATTTTGCTGTAATGTGGCCCTTTTTGTTTTTTGCCTTGGGTTTCTCTTCCCTCCACTTTTACTATTCTCCTTTCTATCTTTTACCTCTGTCTCCCTTTTATTTCCCTTTGCCTCCTGCATAGGTTCCCATCCCCCTGCCATGGTAGTTTAACTCCTCCTCAACAGGACTAGCAAACACTCCCCCTAGGACATTGGTTCCGGTCCTGCCCAGGTGCAGACCATCCGGTTTGTACTGATCCCTCCTACCCCAGAACCAGTTCCAATGTCCCAGGAATTTGAATTCCTCCCTTCTGCACCACTCCTCAAGCCACGTATTCATCTGAGCTATCCTCCGATTCCTACTCTGACTAGCACGTGACACTGGTAGCGATCCTGAGATTACTACTTTTGAGATTCTACTTTTTAATTTAGCTCCTAGCTCCCTAAATTCGTCTGGTAGGACCTCATCCCATTTTTTACCGATATCATTGGTACCTATATGCACCACGACAACTGGCTGTTCACCCTCCCTTTTCAGAATGTCCTACACCCGCTCCGAGACATCCATGACCCTTGCACCAGGGAGGCAACATACCATCCTGGAGTCTCGGTTGCGGCCGCAGAAACGCCTATCTATTCCCCTTACAATTGAATCCCCTACCACTATCGCTCTCCCACTCTTTTTCCTGTCCTCCTGTGCAGCAGAGCCATCCACGGTGCCATGAACTTGACTGCTACTGCCTTCCCCTGATGAGTCATTCCCCTCAACAGTACCCAAAGCGGTGTATCTGTTTTGCAGGGGGATGACCGCAGCGGACCCCTGTACTACCTTCCTTGCACTGCTCTTCCTGTTGGCCACCCGTTCACTATCTGGCTGTGTACCCTTTACCTGCGGTGTGACCAACTCACTAAACCGGCTATTCACGTCATTTTCAGCATCGTGGATGCTCCAGAGTTCATCCACCCACAGCTCCAGTGCCGCAATGCGGTCTGTCAGGATCTGCAGATGGATGCATTTCCCGCACACGTAGTCGTCAGGGACACCGGAAGCGTCCCTGAGTTCCCACATTGTACAGGAGGAGCATAACACGTGTCTGAGCTCTCCTGCCATGACTTAACCCTTAGATTAACCTAATTGGGCAACAACAATGTTAAAGGGTTACTTACACCAGGTTAGCTGTGAGACGCTGGCTGTATAGAGCTCTCTTAGCTGGGTCCTTAAGTGCTCCGGCATTGACTTTTTTGCTGCACTGCTTCTGCTGCCCCCGCCGCTTTGGGACTATGTTGATGTCGATGATGGATCGGATTAGGCGGTTGTCCGTCCAGCAGTCGTCAGCTCCTGTCATGGCGTGGGTGATGCGCACATCCTTGCGATCCCTGGCTTGGACAATGACATAGTCGAGCAGGTGCCAATGCTTGGAGTGAGGTTGTTGCCACGATGCCTTGTATTTGTCCCTCTGGCGGAACAAGGCAGTCAGGGCCCGCTGGAAAGAGCACTTCGAAGATCTCCTCAATTGAGACTATGCCTTTGACTTAAGTGTTCTCGACTCCATCCCCCAGCATGCTACCCACCGCCACCTCAGTGAGACCCCAACACTGCATGAGGTAGAAAAAGCCATAAGACAGCTTAAAAACAACAAGGCTATGGGTGCAGATGGAATCCCTGCTGAGGCATTGAAGGATGGCAGAGAGGCTGGCGCGAATACATGAGCTCATCTCTCTCATCTGGAAGGAGGAGAGCATGCCGGGGGATCTTAGAGATGCAGTAATCGTGACCATCTTTAAAAAAGGGGACAAGTCCGACTGCAGCAACTATAGAGGAATCTCCTTGCTATCAGCCACTGGGAAAGTCGTCGCTAGATTCCTCCTCAACCGTCTTCTTCCCGTGGCCGAGGAACTCCTCCCGGAGCCACAGTGCGGATTACGTCCCCTACGGGGCACAACAGACATGATCTTTGCAGCGCGACAGCTGCAGGAAAAATGCAGAGAACAGCGCCAGCCCTTATACATGGCCTTCTTCGACCTTACAAAGACCTTTGACACTGTCAACCACGAGGGTCTATTGAGTATACTCCTCTGTTTCGGATGCCCCCAAAAATACATCACCATCCTCCGCCTGCTCCATGATGACATGCAGGCCGTGATCCTTACCAACGGATCCATCACAGACCCAATCCACATCTGGACCGGGGTCAAACAGGGCTGCGTCATCGCCCCAACCCTCTTCTCAATCTTTCTCGCCACCATGCTCCACCTCACTGTCAACAAGCTCCCCGCTGGAGTGAAACTAAACTACAGAACCAGTGGGAACCTGTTCAACCTTCACCGTCTCCAGGCCAGATCCAAGACCACCCCAACCTCTATCGTCGAGCTACAGTACGCGGACGACGCCTGGGTCTGTGCACATACAGAGGCTGCACTCCAGGACATAGTCGACGTATTTACTGAGGTGTATGAAAGCATGGGCCTTATGGTAAACATCCATAAGACAAAGGTCCTCCACCAGCTTGTCCTCATCGCACAGCACTGCCCCCCCCGCCCCCAGTCATCAAGATCTACGGCACGGCCCTGGACACCGTGGACCATTTCCCATATCTCGGGAGCCTCCTATCAACAAGAACAGGCATCGACGACGAGATCCAACACCACCTCCAGTACGCCAGTGCAGCCTTCAGCCGCCTGAGGAAAAGAGTGTTTGAAGACCAAGCCCTCAAAACTGCCACCAAGCTCATAGTCTACAGCGCTGTAGTAATACCCGCCCTCCTGTATGGCTCAGAGACATGGACCATGTACAGCAGACACCTCTAGTTGCTGGAGAAATATCATCAATGATGTATCTGCAAGATCCCACAAATCCCCAGGGAGGACAGGCGCACCAACATCAGCGTCCTCATTCAGGCCAACATCCCCAGCATTGAAGCACTGACCACACTCGATCAACTCCGCTGGACAGGCCACATAGTTCGCATGCCAGACACGAGACTCCCAAAGCAAGTGCTCTACTCGGAGCTCCTTCATGGCAAACAAGCCAAAGGTGGGCAGTGGAAATGTTACAAGGACACCCTCAAAGCCTCCCTGATAAAGTGCAACATCCCCACTGACACCTGGGAGTCCCTGGCCAAAGACCGCCCGAAGTGGAGAAAGTGTATCTGGGAGGTCGCTGAGCACCTCGAGTCTCAACGCCGAGAGCATGCCGAAATCAAGCGCAGGCAGCGGAAAGAGCGTGTGGCAAACCAGTTCCACCCCGCCCTTCCCTCAATGACCATCTGCCCCACCTGTGACAGAGTCTGTGATTCTCGTACTGGACTGTTCAGCCACCAAAGAACTCACTTCAGGAGTGGAAGCAAGTCTTTCTCGATTCCGAGGGACTGCCTATGATGGTTGTTATGTATGCACGTTAATGTATGTACCGTAACACTAGGCCACTGAATGTACCTTCACCCTGTATACACTATACCTGTACCACCAGAGGGTGCTGCTGCTGGAGACCTAAGGGCCACCTGTACACTGCAGGTAACCAAGTATAAAAAGGAGTTCACCTCTTGGTGTCCTCACTCTAGGAGCTGCAATAAAGGATTAAGGTCACTACAGTTCAAGTACTATACCCTTACCTCATGGAGTCGTTATTAGAGTGCTTGCATATACTACAACTGGCGACGAGGTTACGAATTTCCACGCACAATATGTCTAACCTAAGTAACTTCCAACAATTCGCTGATGGGGAAGATTGGGATGCCTTTATGGAAAGGCTAGAACACTTTTTCATTGCGAACGACCTGGCTGGGGACTTGGTGACCTCGCTGGTGGACAAGCGCAGGGCCATCCTGCTCAGCAGTTGTGGACCCAATAACCATGGCCTCGTCAGGCACCTGCTAGCCCCAGCGAAGACGACAACCAAGACCTATGCAGAGCTCGTAACTTTAATACAAGAACAACTCAAACCTAAAGAGAGTATCCTCACAGCCAGACACCGGTTCTACACTCACCGACGGCCCGAAGGCCAAGAAATTACGAAATATGCTGCAGAACTGAGAAGATTGGCTGCACCGTGTGATTTTGGCAACCACCTCACCGAAGCACTAAGGGACATCTTTGTTATTGGAATCGGCCACGAGGGCCTCCTCCACAAGCTGCTCTCTGCGGACACTATGGTCACCCTGCAGAAGGCAATCAAAGTGAGCCAGACATTCATGATTTCGGTCTGCGACTCCAAACGGATGAGGACTCACATCCAGGACTCTAACCCGACGAGCACTGTGAACAGAATGGTGACTTTCAGAGGCAAGACTGCTGCCCCGAGTCCCGCAACCCTGAGTCCGCCACATGGACCAACCGGCTAGCCAGCTGGCGCTGTGGAGGAAACCACAGGGCCCACCAGTGCCGATACAAAGACTATACCTGCAAAGGCTGCAACAATAAAGGTCACCTTCAGCGAATGTGTAGAAGTTTTACTCACTGAGTCGCTGAAGAGTTGGCCGATCACCCGGGCTCCAGCGCTGATGAAGACGAAGCTGCTCAGCCCCTGGAAGAGGAGTATGGAGTGTATACCTGCTCCACCGAGAGTTCCCCGAGGAAAATGGAAGTGGAAATCAATGGGGTTCCAGTCTCGATGGAGATCGACATAGGGGCGAGCCAGTCGTTGAGAAACTTTGGGATAGCCCCGCCAAATGACCCAAAATGTCCCCAATCCAGGCAAAGCTGCTCACCTACACAAAAGGCACCATCCCAGTCATTGGCAGTGTGGAGGTCCAGGTATCACATGGCGGCACAATGCACAAGCTTCCCTTGTGAATCATTGCTGGTGATGCCCAACGCTGCTGGGAAGAAGATGGATGAAGCAAGTCCAAATCTGTCGGAGCGACGAAGGCCTGAAAATCCTACCATCCAGCTCGACTGTGTGGCAATGACACAGACTGCACAACTCAACGGCGAGATGATCCTACCTGAACGACCAGACCTCACCTTCCGGGCTCCAGTGGCAGGGCTCCGAAGGAAGAAGATCGGCGCAGAAGGTAGATTCCTGGCGTCCGTGGCAGAACCTGGGGAGAGAAGGATCACCACAGCCGATCTCGTGGAGAGAAAGAAGATGGCGCTCACACCATGAGGCGAAGCACCTGGAATCAAGTTGGCCGCGACCAGACCACGTGGCGAACCGGATTGGGGTAAAGATTGCAAGGCCCTCTTAAAGGAGGCCAGCAACCCAAAACAATTAAAGGGACAGTTCCACTCTAGGCACAGCGTGCCAGTGATATTAAAGATACAAGTGTAATTAATGAATGCAGGTCTATAAATGTATTGTTGAATGGTGATGCCGGCAATGCTAATGGGAGAAATGTAACGAATGCTTCAAAAAGTGATGTAAGTGACAAGTTTGTACTGTTGAACAGTGATGCCAGTAATGCTAACATGATAAATGTAACCAACAAAAGCAGGAACCCAAATGTAACCTTGTACAGAGATACTGATAGCACACAAGAAAGCATTGCAAGTGATAAATGTGAAAGGTAAAGAGATATGACAAAGTCGAGTCAGCTAGTTATGATCAGAGCCAATGTATCATGTATACTAATGATAGAATGAGAAATTATACCGGGTTCTACATGTAATCTGACAATGCCAAAGGTAACCCCCTGTGGGAAACACCCAGGTCCAGCGGGCTATCTGATCATGTAGTCTGCGCTTCCGGGACCAATGTGATGCCCCAGGAAGGGTTCACACACACCCAGTGGGAGCATACCCACTGCAGGGACAACGGTCAATGGGCAGCTCAGCTACCACCACTGGCAACCTGCCTCAGATAGGCCCTTACCCCCCTCCCCCCTCCCCCGGCCACCAGGGCTAGCACCGGGAGCAAGAGGCCAGTACCTCCAGCTTTCCCGGCAGAACCTGGGATGACCAGACTTCCACCACCAATGGAGGACAAGAAGGCCACACCAGCCTGTGGCCCTGCCCACCACTAAATACCACCACCTACCCATTCAACAATGTAGGTACCTTACCCATAACAACATGTACTTTCTCCACCACTGCGGAATCCTCCAACAGTGACCCACATGGTCTATATATTGGGGGGGGGGGGGGGGGGGGGGGGAATGGATGTGGGCAGCCAGGAACACATGGATCACACCCGGCCCCCACACAACCCTCACCACAACCTCCCACCATCCACTACTGATCACCTCCTCATGTCATGGCAATAAGGACTTGGGAAAGGCTTAGGGGGGAGTGTTATTATGTATGCACCGTAACACTAGACCACTGAATGTACCTTCACCCTGATTACGCTATACCTGTACCACCAGAGGGTGCTGCTGCTGGAGACCTAAGGGCCACCTGTACACTGCAGGTAACCAAGTATAAAAGCGAGCTCACCTCTTGGTGTCCTCATTCTAGGAGCTGCAATAAAGGACTAAGGTCACTACAGTTCAAGTACTATACCCTTACCTCGTGGAGTCATTATTAGAGTGCTTGCATATACTACAATGATAATGACCTGTAACCTAGAATGCGTCAGTGCCCATATACCTGTAACCTAGAATGCGTCAGTGCCCATATACCTGTAACCTAGAGTGAGTCAGTGCCCGTATATCTGTAACCTAGAATGTGTCAGTGCCCGTCTACCTGTAACCTAGAATGTGTCAGTGCCCGTATACCTGTAACCTAGAATGTCAGTGCCCGCATACCTGTAACCTAGAATGTGTCAGTGCCCGTATACCTGTAACCTACAATGTGTCAGTGCCCGTATACCTGTAACCTAGAATGTGTCAGTGCCCATATACCTGCAACCTACCCTACCCTCCCCACTGAATAACTGTAATTTGTGATCATAGAATCATAGAAAGGTTACAGCAAAGAAGGAAGCCAGCTCTCTGCAAGAGCACTTCAGCTAGTCCCACTACCTGCCCTTTTCCCGTAGCCCTGGATTTTTTTTTCCTTCAGGAACTTATCCAATTCCCTTTTGAAAGCTACAATTGAATCTGCCTCCACCACCCTTTAGGTTGTGAATCCCAGCCTAACCACTCACCATGTAAAACAGTTTTTCCTCATGTCGCCTTTGGTTCTTCTGCCAATCACCTTAAATCTGTGTCCTCTGGTTCTTGACCCTTCTGCCAATGGGAACAGTTTCTCTCTATATACTCTATCTAGACCCCTCATGATTTTGAACACCTCTATCAAATCTCCTCTCAAGCTTCTCTGCTCTATGGAGAACAACCCCAGCTTCTCCAGTCTATCCACGTAACTGAAGTCTCTCATCCCTGGAATTATTCTCGTAAATCTTTTCTGCACCCTCTCTAAGGCTTTCACATCCTTCAGTACTCCAAATGAGTCAAACCAGTGTTTTATAAAGGTTCATCATAACTTCCTTGCTTTTGTACTCTATACCTCTGTTTATGAAGCCCAAGATCCCATATGCTTTTTAAACCACTTTTTCAACCTGCCCTGCCATCTTCAATGATTTGTGCACATAAACCCCCAGGTCTCTCTGTTCCTGCACCCCCTCTAGAATTGTACCCTTTCGTTTATATTGCGTCTCCTCACTCTACGTACCCAAATGTATCACTTCACACTTTTCTGCATTAAATTTGATCTGCCACGTGTCCACACATTCCACCAGCATCTTGAAGTCTATCACTATCCTCCTCACTGATCACTAAACTTCCAAATTTTGTGTCATCTGCAAATTTTGAAATTGTGCCCTGTACACCCAAGTCCAAGTCATTAATATATGTCAAAAAAAGCAGTGGTCTGAGTACAGGTACCGACCCCTGGGGAACCCCACTTTATACCTTCCACCAGTCCAAAAAACAACCCTTCACCATTACTCTCTGTTTCCTGTCACTTAGACAATGTCATATCCCTTTTATTCCATGGGCTTCAACTTTTCTGGCAAGCCTATTATGTGGCACTTTATCAAATCCATGTACACCACATCAACCGTGTTGCCCTCATCATCCCTCTCCATTACCTCATCAAATAACTCTTTCTGCTTTCTCTTCAGTTCTGTGCCGTAGATTTTGAGGTAGTAGCTTTCTGCGTGGAAAATCTGGAGGAAAGGATACATAAAAGGTAAATGAAAAGGAATATGCTGCAATCTGGAAGGCAATTGGCCCTGATATATCCCTCATATTCTGTGAAAATGGTCAAGTCTCTAACACCATTGCGATATTAGTAACACCTTCACTGAAACACAGTATCATATCTCTTCCTGTCATGTGCGGCACACAAGGTTTCAATTGGCCGCAGCAATCTGCTCAATTGAGGGTTGAAGTTGTTATGTATGCAACCTATGTAACCTGCACACTACCGCCACCAGAGGGCGTATCTGTTGGAGTCTCAAGGGATCCCAGCATCCCTTGGGAGCACTGTATATAAGCAAGCCTACCATGCTGTAGCAGATTCTGGAGTTAGAATAAAGAGACTTAGGTCACACTTATTCACATCTACAGTACTCAGTTACATTACTTTATTCAAGACATAACAACTGGCGACGAGATAACGAACCATCACGCGAAAATGCAGAGAACTGTTGGCATCCTGGAGAAATTCTCAGAAGGGGACGATTGGGAGGCTTTCATGGAGCGACTCGACTAATACTTTGTGGCCAATGAGCTGGAAGGGAGTGTGAACGCTGCCAAACGAAGGGCGATCCTCCTCACCGTCTGCGGGGCAACAACCTATGGCCTCATGAAGAATCTTCTTGCTCCGGTGAAACCAACAACAAAGTTGTATGAAGAACTGTGGATACGCTGGTCTGGGAGCACCTAAATCTGAAGGAGAGCGTTCTGATGGCAAGTTATCAATTTTACACATGTCAGCGGTCTGAAGGCCAGGAAGTGGCAAGCTACATCACCGAACTAAGGCACCTTGCACATCATTGCAAATTCGATGGATTCCTGGAGCAAATGCTTAGAGACTTGGCCATGAGATTATCCTTCGCAAACTATTGACTGTTGAAACACTGAACCTGAGTAAAGTCATAATGATAGCCCAGGCAGTTATGTCCACCAGCGATAACATCAAACAAATTTCGCAGCATAAAGATGTTTCAACAAGTACTGTACACAAAGTAACGTCGTTTTCAGGCAGGAATTCATATGGCAGAGCGTACATACCTGCAGCTGCACGACCTCAGGTGAATCAGAGTCCATCATCAAGCATTAATGCGAGGCAATTGACACCTTGTTGGCACTGTGGAGATGATCATCGAGCCCATCAATGCTGCTTCAAACACTAGGCGTGCAAAGGCTGTGGAACAATGGGACATCTCCAGTGAATCTGCAGATGAGCTGCAAATCTTGCAAACCACCACGTTGCAGAGGAAGACCGATCCATGGCGGATCAAACTGAACTAGGGACTCAAGCCGAGGAGGCAGAAGTGGACGGGGTACACACTTTCACCACGAAATGTCTACCGATCATGTTAAAAGTTGAACTGAACGTAATTCCAGTATCCATGGAATTGGACACGGGTGCGAGTCAGTCCATCATGAGCAAAAAGGCCTTCGACAGGCTGTGGTGCAACAAGGCACACAGGCCCAAGCTGAGCCCTATTCATACCAAGCTGAGAACTTACACTAAAGAGCTGATCCCTGTAATTGGCAGCGCAGCAGTAAGAGTCTCCTACGATGGAGCGGTGCATGAACTACCACTATGGATTGTACCAGGAAATGGTCCCACACTGTTTGGCAGAAGCTGGCTGGGAAAAACCTGCTGGAACTAGGATGACATCCGAGCGCTTTCGTCCGTCGACGATGCCTCATGTGCCCAGGTTCTGAGCAAGTTTTCGTCGCTGTTTGAGCCAGGCATCAGAAGTTTCTCGGGGGCGAAGGTGCAGATCCACTTGATTCCCGGCACACGACCCATCCACCACAAGGCACAGGCGGTGCCATATATGATGCGAGAGAAAGTGGAGATTGAGCTGGACAGGCTGCAACGAGAGGGCATCATTGCGCCGGTGAAGTTCAACGAGTGGGCCAGTCCGATTGTTCCGGTCCTCAAGGGCAATGGCATTAGTCCGAATTTGTGGGGACTATAAAGTAACGATCAACCGTTTTTCACTGCAGGACCAGTACCCCCTACCCAAGGCAGATGACCTATTTGCGACGCTGACAGGAGGGAAGATGTTCACCAAGTCAGACCTAACCTTGGCCGACATGATGCAGGAGCTGGCGGAATCTTCGAAAGGCCTCACCTTCATCAACACGCACAAAGATCTGTTCATCTACAATAGATGCCCATTTGGGATTCGATTGGCCGCTGCTATTTTTCAAAGGAACATGGAGAGTCTGCTAAAGTCGGTTCCGCGCACCGTGGTTTTCCAGGACGATATATTGATCACAGGTCAGGACACCATCGAACACTTGCAGAACCTGGAAGAGGTTCTAAGTCGGCTAGATCGTGTGGGACCCAGGTTGAAATGCTCAAAGTGTGTTTTCCTGGTGCCAGAGGTCGAGTTCTTAGGGAGAAGAATCGCGGCAGATGGCATCAGACCAACCGACGCCAAATCGGAGGCCATCAAGAACTCGCCGAGACCACAGAACGTTCCTTAATTATTTTGGTAATTTCCTACCCGGATTAAGCGCCTTGCTAGAACCTCTATACATGTTGCTATGCAAGGATTTTTCAAAGGAACATGGAGAGTCTGCTAAAGTCGGTTCCGCGCACCGTGGTTTTCCAGGACGACATATTGATCACAGGTCAGGGGGAAATCACAAGAGATTGCTTTTGAGAAAGCCCGAAATCTGTTATGTTCCAACAAATTGCTTGTCCTATATAATCCTTGTAAACGTTTAGTGCTAGCTTGCGATGCGTCTTCGTACGGGGTCGGGTGTGTGTTACAACAAGCAAATGAATCGGGAACATTGCAACTGATCGCTTATGCAGCCAAGAGCTTGTCCAAGGCCGAAAGGGCCTACAGCATGATTGAAAAAGAAGCTCTGACATGCATTTACAGGGTAAATAAAAATGCATCAGTATCTGTTTGGTCTTAAGTTCGAGATAGAAACTAATCATAAGCCACTCATATCGCTATTCTCAGAGAGCAAAGGCATCAATACCTCTGCTCGCATCCAAAGATGGGCGCTCACGCTGTCTGCATATAACTATGTAATTCGCCACAGGCCAGGCACAGAGAACTGTGCTGATGCTCTCAGTCAGCTACCATTGCCCACCACAGGGGTGGAAATGGCACAGCCTGCAGACTTGCTCCTGGTGATGGATGCATTTGAAAATGAAAAGTCACCCGTTACGGCCCGCCAGATCAGGACCTGGACCAGCCAGGATCCTTTACTGTCCCTTGTAAAAAAACTGTGTCCTCCATGGGAGCTGGTCCAGCATCCCAGCGGAGATGCATGAAGAGATCAAGCCATTCCAGCGGCACAACGACCAAATGTCCATACAGGCGGACTGTCTTTTGTGGGGTAACCACATGGTTTTGCCCAAGAAAGGCAGGGAAATGTTTATACGTGACTTACACAGTACCCACCCAGGCATAATAATGATGAAAGCTATAGCTAGATCCCATGTGTGGTGGCCTGGCATCGACTCAGATTTGGAGTCTTGCGTGCGCCAATGCAACACTGAGCAATGCACCCAGGGAGGGATTGGTAAGTTTGTGGTCATGGCCCTCCAAACTGTGGTCTAGGATCCATGTTGACTTCGCTGGCCCGTTTCTAGGCAAAATGTTTTTGGTTGTTGTGGATGCTTATTCAAAATTGATTGAGTGTGTAATAATATCTGTAAGCCTGTCCACTGCCACCATCGAAAGCCTACAAGCCATGTTTTCCACGCACGGCCTGCCTGATGTCCTTGTCAGCGACAATGGGCCGTGTTTCACCAGTGCTGAATTCAAGGAATTCATGACCCGCAATGGGATCAAGCACGTCACATCTGTCCCATTCAATCCCGCATTTAACGGCCAGGCAGAACAGGCAGTCCAAACCATCAAGCAAAGCTTGAAACCCGTGTCGCAAGGCTCTCTGCAGACCTGCCTGTCCCGAGTCCTGCTCAGCTACCGCACAAGACCCCGCTCGCTCACCGGGGTTCCCCCAGCCTACCTGCTCATGAAAAGGGTGCTCAAAACAAGGCTCTCTCTAGTCCACCCTGATCTCCATGATCACGAGGGCAGCATCAACAAAGCATGTACCATGATCGCGCAAATTTGTCACACGACATTGAAGTCAATGACCCTGTATTTGCACTCAACTATGGACATGGTCCCAAATGGCTTGCTGGCACTGTCATAGCCAAAGAAGGGAGTCGGGTGTTTCAGGTCAAACTCACAAAGGACTAACTTGCAGAAAGCATTTAGACCAAACGAAACTGCGACTCACAGGCAGCCATGAGCAACCTGAAGAGGACACCACCAACTTCGACCCTCTGACACACACACAAGTGGCAACCGACATCACGAAGCTGAACTCATCACCCACAGCAGCCCAGCAATGCCAGCTGTGCAGCAGCCCAGCGAAGAGCCAACCAACTCACCTGCACCTGCATTTGTACCGAGACGATCGACTAGGGAGTGGAAAGCCCCAGATCATCTCACCCTGTAAATAAGAATACTACTGACTTTGGGAGGGAGTGATGTTATGTATGCAACCCTATGTAACCTGCACACTATCGCCACCAGAGGGCAAAAACATTAGTGTCCCAAAGATCCCAGCATCCCTTGGGAGCACTGTTCTGTGCCGCAGATTTTGAGGTAGTAGCTTTCTGCGTGGAAAATCTGGAGGACAGGATACATAAAAGGTAAATGAAAAGGAATATGCTGCAATCTGGAAGGCAATTGGCCCTGATATATCCCTCATATTCTGTGAAAATGGTCAAGTCTCTAACACCATTGCGATATTAGTAACACCTTCACTGAAACACAGTATCATATCTCTTCCTGTCATGTGCGGCACACAAGGTTTCAACTGGCCACAGCAATCTGCTCAATTGAGGGTTGAAGATGTTATGTATGCAACCTATGTAACCTGCACACTACAGCCACCAGAGGGCGTATCTGTTGGAGTCTCAAGGGATCCCAGCATCCCTTGGGAGCACTGTATATAAGCAAGCCTATCATGCTGTGCCAAACTCTGGAGTTAGAATAAAGAGACTAAGGTCACACTTACTCACGTCTACAGTACTCAGTTACATTGCTTTATTCAAGACATAACAGAAGTACTACCAGCTGAAATAGGATCGGCGACGGGCAAAGACATAGAATTGTGAGCTGTCAGTTAGTGGGCCTTTAGTGAATCCTCAGTACAAACTTTCTGCTGCTACCAGTACCGTGTAAAGCATTGCGGCTTCATCTAGCGACTGACTTAAAAGGGACTGGGTAGTACAATGGATGAGACACTGATCTTTCACCACAGAGGCTTGGATCAAATCCAGCCCAGGTTGATGGGATGAAAACTGTAATGTCCTTACACACTACTATGAATTCACATGAGGCACATTCTGCAGACAAGGTCACTGTGTGACCTGAACCTTTATTCACAGGACCAAGAAGTGATGACGCTGCGTGGGACCTCCCTTTATATACCTGGATGACCAGGTGAGGAGTGTCTCCCACAAGTTCACCTCCTGTGGTCAAGGTGTGCATTTCTTGGGTGTATACAGTATGCAGTTACAGTTACATGAAGGTTACATACATGACATCACCTCCCCCCCCCCCCCCCCAACGTCTTATGGGGTCAAAGATTAAGTCTTTCAGGTGGTCGATGCTCTCTCGTGGAGCCCTGCAGTTGGGGCTCTGGTTGTTGAGCCTTGGCATGCGTCTCTGTCACCTGTGGTGATTTCGGTTTGTCCGGGCTGGCCGCAGGGACTGTGCATGCTGCTGATTGTTCTTGTTGCTCGTTCATTGGCGTTGGTGTGGGCAGCATCTCATGATCTTCCTCAGGTTCCTCAGTGTCCATGTTGAACCTTTTTTTTACTTGGTCCAGATGCTTGCGGCATATCTGTCCATTGTTAAGTCTGACCACTATTACCCTATTCCCCTCTTTGCCAATTACAGTACCCTCAAGCCACTTGGGCTCCAAAGCGTGATTAAGAACAAATACAGGGACATTGATTTCGATACATCTCCCCTTTGAGTTACGGTCATGGCACTCGTTTTGGGACTGGCGCTTACCCTCAACAATGTCTGACAGGACAGGATGAATGAGGGACAGCCGAGTTTTAAGTGTACATTTCATGAGTAATTCCGCGGGCGGGACTCCAGTGAGTGAATGTGGTCGGGACCTATAGGCCAGCAGGAGGCGCGATAGGCGGCATTGAAGGGAGGGTCCTTGAATCCAGAGCATGCCTTGTTTTATGATTTGGACCGCATGTTCCGCCTGGCCATTGGAAGCCGGCTTGAATGGTGCCGTCCTGACATGTTTGATGCCATTATCCGACATGAACTCCCGGAATTCATAGCTAGTGAAAAATGGGCCGTTGTCGCTAACCAGGATGTCCGGCAAGCCGTGGGTCGCAAAGACCGCACGCAGCCTCTCCACAGTGGTGGATGTCGTGCACAAATTCAATATGATGCACTCGATCCATTTCGAGTACGCATCAACAACAATGAGGAACATTTTTCCCATGAACGGGCCCGCGTTCTACGTGAATACGTGACCATGGCATGGTGGGCCAGGGCCACGGTCTGAGTGGGGCCTCCCTGGGGGCATTGCTCAGCTGTGCACACGTCCAGGTTGTGGAGGTGTTCCTCGGTGTCTCGACCCGTGATAAGGATGTCGTCCTGAAATACGATTGTTCCAGGGATGGATTTGAGCAGGCTTTCCATGTTCCTTTGAAAGATAGCGGCTGCTGATCGAATGCCAAACGGACACCTGTTGTAGACAAACAGACCTTTGTGCGTGGTGATGGTGGTCAGTAGCTTGGATTCTTCGGCCAGTTCCTGGGTCATGTAGGCTGAAGTGACGTCCAACTTGGTGAACAGTTTGCCGCCTGCCACCGTGGCAAAAAGATCCTCCGCTCTCGTAAGCGGGTATTGGTCTTGTAGTGACACTCGGTTAATAGTGGCCTTGTAGTCGCCACAGATCCTGACCGAGCCATCCGTTTTTAGAACAGGGACGATGGGGCTTGCCCAGTCGCTGAATTCAACGGGTGAAATTATGTCCTCTCTTAGCAACCTATCCAACTCACTCTCAATTTTCTCTCGCATCACATACGGCACAGCTCTGGCTTTGTGGTGCACTGGTCTGGTAACTTTGAAAGTCCCGACGCCAGGTTGAAATAGTGACTCACATTTCTGTAGGACCTGTGAGCATGAACTTCGTTCCACAGATGAAATGGCGTGCACATCCTTGCATTTCCAGTTCATCTCGGCTAACTAGCTCCTCCCCAAAAGTATGGGACCATTTCCTGGGACAATCCAGAGTGGCAGCCGGTTCTCTGATCCATTATGTGTAACCACCAACATTGCACTGCCTAGCACTGGGATGATCTCTTTGGTGTACATCTGTAATTGTGTGTCAATGCGTTCTAGTTTGGGTCTGCTAGCTCTGAATGGCCATAGTTTCTCGAATTGTTGGACACTCATAAGTGACTGGCTGGCCCCTGTGTCCAGCTCCATGCGTACCGGTATGCCGTTTAATAGGACTTTCATCATCATGGGTGGCGTTTTGGTATATGAGCTGTGGCTGTTTGCCACATGAACCCGCTGAACTTTAGCGTCCATTGCTTTGTCCCAAGCATCAACCTGCCTTGCAGACCCCTCTTCTGGTTCATCTGCCTCGTAAATTAGCCTCGCTGCGGGCTTCCTGCACATTCTGGCTAGATGTCCACTGAAGTTACAATTTCGACAGATAAATTGTTGAAACCTACAGGTTTTTGCAGCATGTCTGCCCCCGCACCTCCAGCATGAGCTGAGATCGTTGTGAACAAAAGGGCTGTTACCAGGCATTCCTCTCTGATTGTCTCTTTGATTACTCTTGAGCACTCTGTTAATGGGTGTCAATGGCCCCATCGCGAGACGCTTGTCCACCGTGATGGCATAAATGTCCATTCAACCTGCCATTGTCTCTGTTGAGGACCCGTTCTAGAGTCTGTTGCTGCCTGAATTGCCCTTGCCTGCCTGTGGGGCTCTGAGTCGCATTTACAATGTTAACTCCCTGATCCATCACCACGTTGGAAGCAGAGTTGCGCGCATATATTATCTTAGTTTCCTCCTCCCCCGCCATGAAGGTCTGAGCCATCAACGCCACCGCTTCCAAGGTCAAGTCCTTGGTCTCAATTAGCTTTCTGAAAATCCCGGCATGACCAATGCCCTCAATGAAGAAATCACTTAACATCTCCCCCCTGCAGGCTTCTGTGAACTTACAGAGGCTGGCCAAGCGCCGAAGGTCCGCTACGAAGTCCGATATGCTTGTCCTTCCCAACGTCGGTGTGTATAGAATCAGTGTCGGGCCATGTGTATACTGCTCACCGGTTTGAGGTGCTCACCAATCAGTTTGCTGAGTTCTTCAAAGGTTTTGTCCGCCGGCTTCACGGGTGCGAGCAGGTCTTTCATCAGCGCGTACGTCATAGGTCCACAGCTGGTCAGTAGATGCGCCCTTCGCTTGTCAGCCGCTGCATCTCCCAGCCAGTCCTTCGTGACAAAGCTCTGCTGGAGCCTCTCAATGAAATCGTCCCAGTCCTCACCAACACAGTACCGTTCCTCTGTGCTACCGGTGGCCATTCTCGTGAGTCGTTGATTCCCGTTTCTCATCGCCAAATGTAATGTCCTTACACACTACTATAAAATTCTATCGAGGCACATTCTGCAGACAAGGTCACTCTGTGACCTGAACCTTTATTCACAGGACCAAGGAGTGATGACCCTGCGTAGGACCTCCCTTTATATACCTGGATGACCAGTGAGGAGTGTCTCCCACAAGTTCACCCCCTGTGGTCAAGGTGTGCATTTCTTAGGTGTATACAGTGTGCAGTGTTGTTATGAAGGTTACATACGTGACAAAAATGTCTTTATTTTGACAGAGTTAGTCCCGTTCAGAGGAGGCAATGGCCCACGACAGTAAACTGCCCCTAATTCAGCACCAACAGGCATTACATTTGCAATTACAAGAAGCCACATATGGTGGTGGAAAATGGAAAATTGTCACTTTGGTAGCTGAGGAACATTGTTAGGATGGTGTAGAGGGAGCTTTACTTTGTATCTAACCCGTGCTGTACCTGCCCTGGGAGTGTGTGATGGGACAGTGTAGAGGGAGCTTTACACTGTATCTAACCCATGCTGTACCTGCCCTGAGAGTGTTTGATGGGACAGTGTAGAGGGAACTTTACTCTGTATCTAAACCGTGCTGTACCTGCCCTGGGAGTGTTTGATCGGACAGTGCAGAGGGAGCTTTACTCTGTATCTAACCCGTGCTGTACCTGTCCTGAGAGTGATTGATGGGACAGTGTAGAGGGACCTTTACACTGTATCTAACCTGTGTTGTATCTGCCGTGGGATTGTTTGGTTGGACAGTGTCGAGGGAGCTTTACTCTGTATCTAACCTGTGCAGTTTAATTTAGTTTTTAATTTCTTATTGGAATGTGGGCAATCCCTGGTTGCCCTGAGGCCATTTAGAGTCAACCCCATAATATGGGACTGGCAGACTAGGTAAGGGTGGCAGGTTCTCTTCCCTGAATGACATCAGTGAATCAGTTAGGTTTTTATGATAATCCAGCAGCTTTTATGGTTGATGGGACAGTGCAGAGGGAGCTTTACTCTGTATCTAACCCGTGCTGTATCTGTTCTGGGAGTGTGATGGGACAGGTTTTGTATTAACTTGCTGTTGTTGTTGACTGATTTGTTTCTCTTGTGTCTCTTTTTGTAGAAGCTCTGTGCGTCTGGCTATCCGCAAAGTACAGTATGCTCCGGATCGAGCCGGACCACCCCCAACTGCTCACATCAGCAAGCATTTCCTGATGTCAGACCAGCCACTCCACCTAGAGGCAACTCTGAATAAGGAGGTGAGGGCACATCTGATAGAAGCTACTAATGAAACAATAGCTCACTCCTTGAAGTGTTAAGGGCAATTTACCAGCTGCACAATACCTCACTCTTTGAATGGTGAAGAAAATATGTTTCAGAATCAAAAGGATACAAATAGGAAGATAGGAACAGGAGTAGGCCATTCAGCCCCTCGAGTCTGTTCCACCATTCAATTAGATCATGGCTGATCTGCATCCCAACTCCATTACCCGCCTTCGCTCCATATCCTTTAGTGTCATTTCCGAACAAAAATCGATCTCAGAGTCTTGAAAGCTCCAATTGTCCTCGCATTCACAGCCTTTTAGGGGATAGAGTTCCAGATTTCTGCTGCCCTTTGTGAGAATAAGTACTTCCTGATTTCACTCCTGAACGGCCGAGCTCTAATTTTAAGATGATGTCCCCCTTTTCTTGATTCTCTTGATTTATCATTCTGGTGAGTCTGCGCTGCTCCGCCTCCGAGGCCAATATCTCCTTCCCAAGGTGCGGGGCCCAGAACTGAACACAGTGTCCAGATGGGGTCTGACCAGAGCTTTATACAACTGTAGCATAACGTCCTCCCCTTTGTAATCTAGCCTCGTTGAGATAAAGGTCAATATTCTAGTAGCCTTTTTGATTGCTTTTTGAACTTGTTTACTAGCTTTAAATGATTTGTGTGCTTGGACTCCCAAATCTGTTTGCTCCCGTACAGTTCCTATTTTCTCACCATTTGGAAAATATCTCGATTTATCTTTCTTGGGTCCAAAGTGGATGACCTCACACTTGCCCACATTGAACTCCATTTGCCAAAGTTTTGCCCACTCACTTAATCTGTTCATGTCCCTGTGCAACTTCCTGCTCCCCTCGTCAATATTTGCTGTCCCTCCGAACTACACACTAGTTAAAATACAGTGTCATTGTTTTGATCAGACTCAGAGTTTAATCAGTATAATTTCTTTTTGTGATATAATAGAAAATAATAAGCATGCTTCTCCACACATCAGTGGTTTAAACAAAATCTCTTAACTACATTCCTGTATTCTCCTTCTGGGCCTGGCCAAAGCATGCCCTCACAGCTCTCTGTTTTAAAAACCTCACTGATGTTGTAGCCTTTGCGACTGACTTCCTGTGTCTCTGTCTCTGTTTATTACCCAGCTTAAATAATCAGAGACTTTCCAATACAATGAGTGTCAGGCCTTTGCTGGTTGCTGAGGCAGGCTAATGAATTGCTTATTACTGGCAGTGTGTGTGAACATTATTGTTATGTCTATAATGTACTTATGAATGATTCCATGAGGCAATGTGTTGTACTCAAACTGTAGTGACCTTGGTCCTTTATTCCAAATTCCAGAGTGCTGTGCAAGCATGGTGTGCAGCCTTTTATACAGGGCCCTGTCACCAGGGCAGGAAACCTCCCGGTCTCCACCAGTTGCACCCTCTATGGGTGCCAACATGTATGTACACGTTGTGAACCTTATTGATAGTACATCAGGTGAACAAGTCTCCATCTTATACAATCTCACAGAGACTACACATAGAGTACATCCATAGTCAGCATATACAATAATTATATCAAAGCCCAGCTCACTGGTATGTTAACCTCCTATCATCTCAGTGCTTTTATATAATTAAAACAAACTTGTGTGAATACACTTGCCTTTAAAACTCCCAAATTTAAAAGTAATTATTTTCTTCACCCATATCCTTTCTGTGGAAAAATTGTTTAAAAAATTCCCCAATAGAGGCATGCTCCACATAGGCTTAACACATAGTAACGTCCCAATCAGCTACAGCATGGGTTAGACACATAGTAACGTCCCAATCAGCTACAGCATGGGTTAGATACATAGTATCGTCCCAATCAGCTACAGCATGGGTTAGATACATAGTAACGTCCCAATCAGCTACAGCATGGGTTAGATACATAGTAACGTCCCAATCAGCTACAGCATGGGTTAGACACATAGTAATGCCCCGATCAGCTACAGCATGGGTTAGATACATAGTAACGTCCCAATCAGCTACAGCATGGGTTAGACACATAGTAATGCCCCGATCAGCTACAGCATGGGTTAGACACATAGTAACGTCCCAATCAGCTACAGCATGGGTTAGACACATAGGGGCACAAGTTTCCACATGATTTGCGCCTGATTTTTAGGAGCAACTGGTGGAGAACGGACTATCTTAGAAATCGCAATTCTCCACATTTTTTTTTCTGCAGTTCTAGTCAGGTAGAACAGTTCTACTTTGGAAAAGAATTTTTTCTTCAAAAGGTGGCGTGTCCGGCCACTGACGCCTGATTTGAAAGTTTCCACAGTGAAAACGTACTCCAAACTAAAGTAGAATGGAGCAAGTGAAGATTTTTGTAGAACTGAAAAAACCTGTTCTACACATTAAAAAATCAGGCGCAGGTTACAAATTAGGCGTCCAGAACGAGGTGGGGGGGGGGGGGGGGAAGGGAAGTCATTAAATTCTACAATCAATCCTTATTTATACTTATACAAATATTATACAAATAAATCCAACCTGAATAAACATTTATAAGCAAAGAAAAGATTAAATAAACCATCGTCCTACCTGTCTGAAAGTGCTTCAGGCAGGCCTTTCGGGATCGAAGGCTCAACGGGCCGGCCCGAGACTTTGGGCAGGGCCCGTCCCCAGCACCAGATTTACAGGTAGGTGGCGTTGGGTTGGGTTGGGTCGGGGAGGTTCGGTTCAGATCGGGTAGGGAGAGGGGGGGAGGGGGAGGGGGAGGGGGAGGGGGGGAGGGGGAGGGGGAGGGGGAGGGGGGGGGGGGAGGGGGAGAGGGGGGGGGGGAGGGGGAGAGGGGGGGGGGGGGGGGGAGAGGGGGGGGGGGGAGAGGGGGGGGGGGAGAGGGGGGGGGGGGAGACGTGGGGGGGGGGGAGACGTGGGGGGGGGGGGAGAGTGGGGGGGGGGAGAGTGGGGGGGGGGGGGGGGGGGAGAGGGGGGGGGGGGGGGAGAGATCAGGTTGAATCCAGTCTGGGAGCGGGAGTCGGGTCGGGTCAGGTCCAGTGGGGGGGGGGGGGGTTGGGTCAGGTCCAGTGGGGGAGGGGGGGGGGTCGGGTCAGGTCCAGTGGGGGCGGGGGAGGGGGGGGGGTCAGGTCCAGTGGGGGGGGGTCAGGTCCAGTGGGGGAGGGGGGGGGTCGGGTCAGGTCCAGTGGGGGCGGGGGCGGGGGTCGGGTCGGGTCAGGTCAGGGGGCGGGAGCGCGGGTCGGGTCGGGTCGGGTCAGGTCAGGGGGCGGGAGCGCGGGTCGGGTTGGGTCAGGTCCAGGCGGGGAGCGGGAACAGGAGCGCGGGTCAGGTCGGGTCCAGTCGGGGAGGCGGGAAGCGGGAACAGGAGCGCGGGTCGGGTCGGGTCCAATCGGGGGGGGAGGGGCGGGCGGAGCGGGAACAGGAGCGCGGGTCGGGTCCAGTCGGGGGGGGGGACGGAGCGGGAACAGGAGCTCGGGTTGGGTCAGGTCGGGTCGAGGCGGGGAGCGGGAACAGGAGCGCGGGTCGGGTCGGGTCGGGTCCGGTCCGGTCGGGGAGGCAGGGAGCGGGAACAGGAGCGCGGGTCGGGTCGGGTCCAGTCGGGGGGGGGTGGAGCGGGTGTCGGGTCTGGTCCGGAGGCAGGGAGCGGGTGTCGGGTCTGGTCGGCGGCGCGGGGGGGGGGGAGCAGGAGCTGGCCGTGGGAGGAGCCTTATTCACGCAGCCCCAGTGAGGCCATTCGGCCAGGGCTAGGGGCTGCGTGCTTCGGGCCCCTCCCACACAGTTCGGCGCCTGGAGCTACTGCACTTGCGTGCCCACTGTAGTGCACATGTGCAGAGGTCCCGGCACTGTTTTCAGCGCAGGGATCTGGCTCCGCCCCCCTACAGCTCCTGCTGCGCTGCACCGAGGGCCAGAGGACCTGCAGGGAGGTGGAGAATACGGAGGATTTTTTTAGGCGCACTTTGTGGCGCGAAAAATGGATGTCCAGGTCGGGACTGCACCGTTCTAGCTGCGTGTGGAAACTTGGGCCCATAGTAATGTCCCAATCAGCTACAGCATGGGTTAGACACATAGTAACGCCCGATCAGCCACAGCATGGGTTAGACACATAGTAACGCCCGATCAGCCACAGCATGGGTTAGACACATAGTAACGCTCCGATCAGCTACAGCATGGGTTAGACACATAGTAACATCCCTGATCAGCTACAGCATGGGTTAGACACATAGTAACGCCCGATCAGCTACAGCATGGGTTAGACACATAGTAACGCCCGATCAGCCACAGCATGGGTTAGACACATAGTAACGCTCCGATCAGCTACAGCATGGGTTAGACACATAGTAACGTCCCTGATCAGCTACAGCATGGGTTAGACACATAGTAACGCCCCGATCAGCTACAGCATGGGTTAGACACATAGTAACGCTCCGATCAGCTACAGCATGGGTTAGACACATAGTAACATCCCTGATCAGCTACAGCATGGGTTAGACACATAGTAACGCCCCGATCAGCTACAGCATGGGTTAGACACATAGTAACGCCCTGATCAGCTACAGCATGGGTTAGACACATAGTCATGCCCCTGATCAGCTACAGCATGGGTTAGACACATAGTAACGCCCCGATCAGCCACAGCATGGGTTAGCTACATAGTAACGCCCCGACCAGCCACAGCATGGGTTAAACACATAGTAACGCCCCTGATCAGCTACAGCATGGGTAAGATGCATAATAGAGCTCCCTCTACACAGCCCAAAACATTTATCTCAGCACTAATCTCAGTAAACCACTCCTTATTCCTCCGGGGTGATAGTTATCTGTTGTCCACAGTAGTCATCCTGTGTCCTCTTGCAGTGAGAAGTGGGCAGGGAAGTGGACCTGAATCCATGATCGGATCAGTCATGATCATATTAAATGGTGGAGCAGGCTCGAAGGGCCGTATGGTCTACTACTGCTCCTATTTCTTATGTTCTTATGAGATAATGAGCAGAATCTTTTGATGCCCGTGTCACAAGTGGAGCCACACTTGCAGTGGGTTTATTATTGGGAGAATTATGGCAGCACTCCTTCTGGCTGGTGGAATGGGTGGACTCGTGGCATTTCTTTGATCAGCCGATTGCTGCATGCAAGGTCCTGTGTACTTCATGTCACTTTAGTGTCAGGTCAGGGGTGAGGGGAATCTTTGTGCTGTGGGCCTGAGTATGACAGAAAGGACCAACCTTCATCGTTTCTGCACGGTATAAAGCAGGATGAAACCTATTGCATCAGTCAGTCCCTCGCAAGGGAGGCTCCTTTGCCTCATTTCTCTGTTGGGCTTTGACTTGGGCCCCACAGGTGTAACAGCAGTGCTACAACACATTCTATCCACTTGTTCCATGTACTATATTTGGCAAACCAGTACAGACAATCACTTCAATGAAAACCGATGTGCGGCCCCATAGTTTGGTTGGTAAAGCCAGCTTCTCACTGAGCCGCAAGAGGTCCCAGATCTGATCCGCAGTGTGTGCTGAGTTCGTAGATCCCAGCCAGGCCAGTAGTTAGAGCACCACATTTGGCCTCAATGCCCCTGGGTTATGGAGGGAAGAATTCGGCTTGATTGCCTGCTCCCAATCGCTATCCAAATGATTCTTGCTGGAAGGTTTGAGCATGGCCCTTGGGCGTGGATAGAATTGTGCTTGGCTGTGATGCCCCAACAGTTGAATAACCTAGCAGCACACACTAGGCTTAGACACAGAGGCTGGCATTTGGATGAGGTATTAGAACTGCAGGCAGCATCTGGGAAAAACAGGTCCCCAGAAAGAGTTGGTGCTTTTAGGAGAGGAAGAGAGAAAGTTGAAACCAAAGGGCAGTATTTGAGCTAATGATTTAATTCTTTCCTCAGATCTACTACCACGGGGAGCCCATTAGCGTCCACATTCAAGTGACTAATGGCTCTAACAAGAATGTGAAGAGTGTCAAAATAGCAGGTATGGGTCGGGTTGTGGTTATGGACTAGCAACCCAGAGGTCAAGAGTTGAAATTCCACCATAGTAAGTTGTAAAATTAAATTGGATTGGATAAATCTGGTCACTTGTGGGCTGGAAACAGAGAAATGACCACAAAAGCTGCCAAATTGTTACAACAACACCAGTGGGGAAGAGAAGCTGCCAATCTTAGAAACATAGACATAGAAACATAGAAAATAGGTGCAGGAGTAGCCCATTCGGCCCTTCGAGCCTGCACCGCCATTCAATGAATTAATGGCTGAACATGCAACTTCAATACCCCATTCCTGCTTTCTCACCATACCCCTTGATCCCCCTAGTAGTAAGGACTACATCTAACTCCTTTTTGAATATTTTTAGTGAATTGGCCTCAACAACTTCCTGTGGTAGAGAATTCCACAGGTTCACCACTCTCTGGGTGAAGAAGTTTCTCCTCATCTCAGTCCTAAATGGCTTACCACTTATCCTTAGACTGTGACCCCTGGTTCTGGACTTCCCCAACATTGGGAACATTCTTCCTGCATCTAACCTGTCTAAACCTGTCAGAATTTTAAATGTTTCTATGAGATCCCCTCTCATTCTTCTGAACTCCAGTGAATACAAGCCCAGTTGATCCAGTCGTTCTTGATATGTCAGTCCCGCCATCCCGGGAATCAGTCTGGTGAACCTTCGCTGCACTCCCTCAATAGCAAGAATGTCCTTCCTCAAGTTAGGAGACCAAAACTGTACACAATACTCCAGGTGTGGCCTCACCAAGGTCCTGTACAACTGTAGTAACACCTCCCTGCCCCTGTACTCAAATCCCCTCGCTATGAAGGCCAACATGCTATTTGCTTTCTTAACCACCTGCTGTACCTGCCAACCTTCAATGACTGATGTACCATGACACCCAGGTCTCGTTGCATCTCCCCTTTTCCTAATATGTCACCATTCAGATAATAGTCTGTCTCTCTGTTTTTACAACCAAAGTGGATTATCTCACATTTATCCACATTGTACTTCATCTGCCATGCATTTGCCCACTCACCTAACCTATCCAAGTCACTCTGCAGCCTCATAGCATCCTCCTCGCAACTCACACTGCCACCCAACTTACAGGTGTCTTACAGGAGACACCAGGCCCACACTACGGGGTTGACTCTTAATGCTCTTTCAAATGGCATATCAACCACTCAGTTATCCAAACGATCGCTTTATTCAAGAAGAAGGCTCACCACCTTCTCGAAGTGACTACAAGTGGGCAATAAGACCAGCGTTGCTCATGTCCCAAGAAACAAATTAAACAGACAGCAGGATTATACCAGACATCACTTCTACTGGTATGAGCTGTGAGGAGGACGATAAGAGGCTGCAGGGCAACTTGGCCAGGTTAGGTGAGTGGGCAAATACATGGCAGATGTAGTATAATGTGGATAAAGGTGACTGAACAGTTCAATACAGGAATTACAGTCTCTGTCACAGGTGGGACAGACAGTGGTTGAAGGAAAGGGTGGGTGAGACAGGTTTGCCACATGCTCCTTCCGCTGCCTGCGCTTGATTTCTGCATGCTCTCGGCAATGAGACTCGAGGTGCTCCGTGCCCTCCCGGATGCACTTAGGGCGGTCTTTGGCCAGAGACTCCCAGGTGTCAGTGGGGATGTTGCACTTTATCAAGGAGGCTTTGAGGGTGTCCTTGAAACGTTTCCGCTGCTCATCCTGGGCTCACCTGCTATGTAGGAGTTCCGAGTAGAGCGCTTGCTCTGGGAGTCTTGTGTCAGGCAGAGGAAACGTTTACATAGTAATTGCAGCACAGAAACAGGCTATTTGGCCCAGCAGACCTAGGCCGGTGTTTATGCTCCACATGGTAACCTCCACCCATCCTTCTTCATCTAACCCCATCAACATATCCTTCTATTCCTTTCTCCCTCATGTGTTTACCCATCTATGCCAGTCGCCTCAACCATTCCCTGTGGTAGCGAGTTCCACATTCTCACCACTCTCTGGGTAAAGAAGTTTCTCCTGAATTCTCTAATGGCCCCTAGTTCTGGTCTCCCCTGCAAGTGGAAATATTATCTCTACGTCTGACCTATCAAAACCTTTCATAATCTTAAAGACCTCTTTCTGGTCACCCCTCAGTAATCTCTTTTAGAGAGAAAAGAGCCCGGCCTGTTCAATCTTTCCCGATAGGTATCACCTCCCAGTTCTGGTATCATTCTGGTAAATCTATTTTGCACCTTCTCCAGTGCCTCTATATCCTTTTTATAATATGGAGACGAGAACTGTTTACAGTACTCAAAGTGTGGTCTAATCAAGGTTCTTTATTTTAACATAACTTCTCTGCTTTTCAATTTTACCCCCTTTAGAAATGAACCCCAGTCCTTGGTTTGCTTTTTTATGGCCTTACTGAGCTGCATTGCTAGTGATTTTAGTGATTTGTGTAGCTGTACCCCCAGATCCCTTTGTTCCTCTACCTCATTTAGACACTTCCAAGCAGTATGTGTGCTCCTCATTCTTCCTATCAAAATGTATCACCTCACACTTCCCTATATTGAAGTTCCTTCACTAATTACACACCCATTCTGCAAGTTTACTGCTGTCTTCCTGTATTTTGTCGCAGTCCTCCTCTGAATTAATTACACCCCCCCCCCCCCCCACTCACACTTTGGTGCCATCTGTAAATGTTGAAACTTTGTCTCAGAAAATAAAATATTTTTTTAACTACAAACTTCAGTGGGTTTAAATATCTTTTCTTTGTTCTCAGTTGAACAAACGACCACTGTGGTGCTGTACTCGAATGATAAATACGTCGAGGAGGTTGCTCTGGAGGAAGCTAAGTAAGTAAAGCACTTTGGTAGCACAAGAAATGCCTCATTGGACAGCCAGGGATGATAGGAGCCCTGTAGAATGGTTGGTGCCTGGTACGATGGCCTGGGCCCTCTATCGTGGCTGGAGCTCAGTAGGATGGCTGGAGTGTCTTTTTATCTCTCTCTTTTAATCCAATCTTTCTTCAACTCTCTTTATTTCTCTTTCTGTGCCTGATTTGACCCATGCTAATTTACACTTCCTTTGTAGTCCTTATGCTATTAATTTCCCAATCCATCAATCTGATTGTTTAAAGAGATACACAGTTGCTGGCCCTGTTCACTCAGGTCCCAGATGCCCGATTTCCCTCGCTGCGACGACATCAGCTTGCACTTTCAGCAACTTGCCACACAGATCTTTTTTTAAACTGAACATACAAGGGTAAGCTAGATGTCTTGCCACGGCAAATTATGACCCAAAATGTTTTAGAACTGACTATACTAGAATTAGTGACATTATGAAAAAAAGGAAGCATCTTGGGAATAATGATTATAATATGATTGAATTTGATGTTAGGTTTGAGAGTGAAAAGGGAGAATTTTCAACTACGGTTCAAATTTAAATAAAGCAAATTTCGAAGGAATGAGAAATGAATTGACCACGGTAAACTGGGCTGAGCTGGTAATGGGTAAACCTCCAGACAAATAGTGGGAAGGATTCAAAGATCTATTTGGTATCATGCAAAACCAAAGGCAAAAGCTCCACTTCTGCAATTCAGCAATCATGGTCAACAAATTAGATAAGAGACAGTATTCGGCTAAAAGAAAAATCTTACATAAAAGCAAGGAAAAGTGGAAATCCAACTGACTGGGAGAGCTATAAAAAGCAACAAAGGGACAGAAAGAAAGTCACAAGAGGTGCAAAAGTTTTAATAAATATATTAAGGGAAAGAGGGTGGCAAACAGAAGTGTGGGCCATTAAAGACATTTGAAGGCAAGACTACAATGGGCAATAAAGAAATGGCAGACTTGTCAAATAAGTACTTTCATCTGTAGGGGAAGAGGACAAAATACCAGTGCTACACAGGAACCTAAAAATAAGTCAGGGGACGAAAATAGTGAATTTAATATATGAAAAAAAGGGTATTGGAGAAAATATTGGGACTTAAGACAGACACATTTCCAGGACCTGAATGTTTCCACCCCAGAGTATTAAAAGAAATAGGTGAGGAAATGGCAGATCCCTTCGTAATAATCTTCCAAAGCTCTCTTATACCTTTGGATTGTAAAATTCCAAATTCACTCTGTTATTTAAGAAGGGAGAGATGGAGAAACCAGATAACTGCAGACCTGCCAGTTTAACATCAGTTTTGGGGAAGATACTGGAATCTATCATCAGTGACAGAGTGACCAAGCACTTGGACAAGTTTGAGCTGATGAAAGAGAGTCAACATGGATTTGCAAAGCATAAATCATGTCTGACTAATGGAGCTGATTTTTTAAAGGAGGTCACTAGCATGATAGACAGGGGATTGTCTATGGATATTGTCTATATGGACTTACAGAAGGCATTAGATAAGGTTCTGCACAAGAGACTATTCATAAATATGAAAGAACATGGAATTGGAAGTAACCTTGTGGCATGCATTGATGATTGGTTGGGAGGTAGGAGACAGAGAGCAGGGATATGGGGAACGTATTCCGATTGGTGGGATGTGACAAATGGTGTTCCTTCGGCAGCTGTACTGAGGCCTCAGCTTTTCACCATATATGTTAATGACCTGATGAAGGAATTGAGAGATGTGTAATCCAAGTTTTGTCTCATAATACTCCTCTGAAGTACCTTAGGACGTTTCACCATGTTAAAGGTGCTATATAAATACAAGTTGTTGTTGTTGATGACACTAAGTTAGGAGGCACAGTAAGTTGTATTGAGTAAATTACAAAAGGATATCGATAGACTAAGTGAGAGGCAAAACTGTGGCAGATGGAGTTCAATATGGGGAAGTGTGAGGTCATCCACTTTAAATGCGAGAAAACAAATTGGAAAATAATTTTAATGTGGAGAAACTAATTGCTGTGAAGGAACAAAGAAATTTAGGTATCCACGTTCCCAGACCATTAAACACTAGTACACAGCTACAAAAAATAATGAAAAAGGCTAGATCGACCTTTACCTCAATGGGGCTGGAATACTGAAGTGAAGAGTTGCAGTGAGCCTCGGTCAGACCCCATTGGGAGTACCGTGTTCAGTTTTGCGCACTGCACCTCAGGAAAGATACCTTGGCCTTGCAGGAAATACAGCACAGATACCCCAGGGCTTAAAGGGTTAAATTATGCGGACAGATTGCATAAACTTGGTTTGCATTCCCTTGAAACTATTTCTTTTGGTGGTGGAATTCAGATCAAGAGGGCATCATTTACAATTAGAGCTAGGCTATATGGGAGTGAAATCAGGAAGCACTTCTTCACATAAATGATAGTGGAAATCTGGAACCCTCTCCTCCAAAAGGCTGGGGTCAATTGAAATTTTCAGGACTGAGATCAATAGATTTTTGTTAGGTAAGGGTGTTAAGGGATACGACTCAAAGACAGATAAATGGGGTTGAGGTAGAGGATCAGCCATGGTCTAATTGGATGGCAGAAGAGGCTGGAGGGGCTGAATGGCCGACTCCTGTTGCTATGTTCCTATCTCCTACTGTAAGTTTGGTGGGAGATTGCCGGAAACCCCACAGCAACAGTGCAAATGCTTGTTGACAGCGTTTCTCCGGGATTTCCGTCGAAGTAACAATAGGAGTTCGGGAGAACCCCCCATGGAAATACTACCCTGTGATTGCATCTGCGTTTGGGCAGCAGTTCGGATGGTCCAATCAACCTGAAGGCCAGTGGGCTTGGGTGGAGAACAATTAGCCAGGGTTCCAACTCCTGATCATTGTCCAATGTCCTTTGCTAAAAGGGGTGTGTGTGGGTATCACAGTCAGGCTTGGCAGCGATGCCCCGCACAGTTGGGCAGTCCACTGACAGCATTGTCTAAGCTCACATATTAAAGTCTAATTTTAGCTCTATCAGCCCTATGCAGTCTGAGGAGTGAGATGGATAAAATGATGTCTTTCCGCAGGAATACAGTACATCTTACCTTGAGAGGTCAATCCCAAGACCCATGTGGCACATTCTCTACCAGAAGGGCACGAATTGTTACGATTTGCCCACAGTGCGCTGTAAGATACCAAGCCTGGCCACATTAGGGTGATCACCAGTCTGGTTTTCAACCGGATGTTCCTGTTTTTTTGGTGACCCTCAAGTACCGAAGACAGTTTAAGGTCTGGAGGGCTGGGCCAAGCGAGCAAAGCATGCACAGTGAGAATTTTCCTCCCCAACTTACTGTCAATCATCCAAAGCCCTGCCCATCCGGGCTTTGGGCTGGGTCGAAAGTCGGTACATGAGGGGCATGATTCTCTTCTTATATCCTGTGGTGGAATAACACTCGTGTCTGAACACCTGTGACTGGAATGTGTGTGCGAGGCTTCTCGGGGCAGGAGCAGTGAATCTTCTTGGTATAGCTCAGGGTGCTCACCGTCCCCCACAGTTTGGCAGGTGGTAGTCAGGAAGGCACTGACTGGGTGTGTTGTAAGGTACAGGATATGTGGTTATCGTGTCTCTAAATATTAACATTGTGTTTTTATACAGTGACCAGATTGCCCCAGGTTCCACTTTCTCGAAGACCTACGTGGTCTTGCCCTTAATGACCAACAACCGCGAAAAGCATGGCATCGCACTTGATGGTAAATACAAACAGGAGGACACCAACCTGGCTTCTTCCACCATGTAAGCGATTCAGGCATGGCTTGGGGGAGGGAGGGCAGTGGAAACTGGGAGAGACTGAGGGGGTGGACAGGGCTGGGGGAGGAAGGGAAATGGGCATGGGGGGAAATGTGAGGGAGGGAGACAGGCTGGCAGGAAGGAGTAAGATAGCAAGATGAGCTAGGGGAGGAAAGGAAATGGGTTGCAAGGATGGTTGTCACCCAGCAACCAAACTGAGGTTCCGACTGACGGCTGACACGACAGGTCTTGTCCTTTCAATCAATCTGCCACTTTCATATGGGAGTGCTACCCGCTGATTGCACCTTTTAAACGCAATGGGGAAATGCATTGCCCGGTGCGGTAATGAGTTACACACAATGGTAAGCTCCCAAGGTCTGTTCCTGGTCATGCTCGGTTAGCTGTCTCATCTGGGTTGTGACATTTAAGCTCCTGGGATAGGCAGGGAGGGAAATCAGCCAGGGTTCCTGCTCCTGATGACGAAGCACTGAATCCGGCTGGAAAATGCAAGAGAGTGCGGGATTGGGCACAGCTGTGATGCCATCACAGTTGAATATCTTGCTGACATTTATTGTCTTTGCTCACACATGAAGAATGGATAATTTTGCAAGTACCAAAGAGTTACCAGCATGGAGCTGCATCCCAGTGCCTTTCGGAGAGCTGGGGGCTGCTGATACTGGAGGGATGAATAATTGCATTGTAAATAATTTTACCACAATGCATTGCATCAGTGTGCTTGCCTTTGCTTGAATAATACTGTTATGTATGCAACCTTATGTAACCAGTATTATACCGCAGCTGTTGGAGTCCCAGGAGATCCCAGCATCCCTTGGGAGCACTATTTCTAAGCAGGCCTCCCATGCTGTACCAACATTCTGGAGTTAGAATAAAGGAACTAAGGTCACACTTACTCACGTCTACAGTACTAAGTTGCATTACTTTATTTGAGACATAACAAATACATTGAAGTGAACAGATTCTGATGACCAGGGCAGTGATTTCACCAAATAATTGAGAAAGAATTCCTGACTTTCGCGGCTTTGTTGACAATGCAATCAGGCCGCTTTCTCTGGGGTTTGAAGGAATGATCAATACAGAGGAACCTGTTGGCAGAAGGCAGACTCACATCTGTGAGAGTTCTCGATGTAGCACTAGGGATGGAGATTGGTGTGCTAACGAGCTACAGACCACAGGCTCCGGACTGAGCCGAATTACTCAACCATGTTGAAGGTGCGGTAAAAAGACAATCACCAGGCAGACCGATGTCTCTTTAAGAAAGTTAAATGCTTTAACTACACAGATTGGAGCTAGGGGTTGCTAAAGTCAATAGGTGCTGCCTGATTGGAGTCAGGGAAAAGAAAAGAAGGCCCCCAAGTCGTATCGTGGCATTGTGAGGCAAAGTCAAAAGTCCAGTGTCCATTCCATTGATTTGGTGAGCAAGCTGTGCCATAAGGTGATACGGATGGAGAAGAGATGTATTTTCCTGTACATTCCATAACATGATAAGGGCAATGTGAATTCGTGGCCCCTGTCTGAATAGCGAGCAGGTGTAACTATTATGTCATCAAAAGCATGTGAAGTAATGTTTCAGAGAATTGCACTGCAAGAAAACAAATTTTTGATGAAAAGTTATTGCCAGTCCTACGGGAAATAGAAGTTCAAGTAAAATAAGAAAGTTAGATGTTTGTAATTGTGTTTAAGGGCAAAGATCTCTCATTGCTGTGTCAAGGCTGGCTTCAAAGCCTGAGGTTAAACTCGGCCAATATTAAGAAGAGCACCACTCCCAAGACCAGTGAATGTACATACGGAAGAGTACAAGTCCTTATTCAGTGCAAAACCTGATACTTCAAAGGGTATTCAAGTACCCCTTAATGTAAAGGAGGGGGCAATGTTTAAAAATGTTAAGCCCTGAGCAGTACACTATGCGCCAAAGGAAAGCACATCAGCGGAGTTAGATCTCATGGAGTGTGAGGGCAAAATTGATAAAAATCGACGACAGCGAATTGGAAAGCCCTACCACACCTGTGGTAAAACCTGAACAGGAAGGTTCAGAGACCGATTCTGAAAGCAGACGCACCAAGACCCATACCAAAAGATCCCTGATGATGTGTGGATTCAAAGGCGAGCTGTGAGAATTGCTCAATTCGGAACTTAAACCCTTTTGTTCTGTGCTGGATTAGGGTTATGAAGGGCCCTTACAGCCAGCAATCTGAGGAGCTGTAGTGTCCTCTCTGACTGGGCTAGATTTCAACCCAGGTCCCAGAACTTAAAGGCTAGTATGGAACCCATTGTATGATCCATTCCCCTCTGCATTTTCTCACTCCTGCACAAACTATGAAGTGGGATGAGAAAACACATTGAGTAGCACGTGGAGCGAGTTGGTCTTACCGCAGGAGAAGGGTCCACAGCCAGCGAGGGAATGGAAGACCAGCATGAAGAGTAGTGCAAGGAAGGTAGTGCAGGGGTCCCCTGTGGTCATCCCACTGCAAAACAGATACACTGCTTTGAGTGCTGTTGAGGGGGATGACTCATCAGGAGAGGGCAGTAGCAGCCAAGTTCATGGCACCGTGGCTGGCTCTGTTGCACAGGAGGGCAGGAAAAAGAGTGGGGGAGCGATAGTGATAGGGGATTCAATTGTAAGGGGAATAGATAGGCGTTTCTGCGGCCGCAACTGAGACTCCAGGATGGTATGTTGCCTCCCTGGTGCAAGGGTCAAGGATGTCTCGGAGCGGGTGCAGGACATTCTAAAAAGGGAGGGAGAACAGCCAGTTGTCGTGGTGCATGTTGGTACCAACGACATAGGTAAAAAAAGGGATGAGGTCCTACGAAATGAATTTAAGGAGCTAGGAGCTAAATTAAAAAGTAGGACCTCAAAAGTAGTAATCTCGGGATTGCTACCAGTGCCACGTGCTAGTCAGAGAAGGAATCGCAGGATAGCTCAGATGAATACGTGGCTTGAGCAATGGTGCAGCAGGGAGGGATTCAAATTCCTGGGGCATTGGAACCGGTTCTGGGGGAGGTGAGACCAGTACAATCCGGACGGTCTGCACCTGGGCAGAATTGGAACCAATGTCCTCGGGGGAGTGTTTGCTAGTGCTGTTGGGGAGGAGTTAAACTAATATGGCAGGGGGATGGGAACCAATGCAGGGAGATAGAGGGAAACAAAAAGGAGGCAAAAGCAAAAGACAGAAAGGAGATGAGGAAAAGTGGAGGGCAGAGAAACACAAGGCAAAGAACAAAAAGGACCATTGTACAGCAAAATTCTAAAAGGACAGAGGGTGTTAAAAAATCAAGCCTAAAGGCTTTGTGTCTTAATGCAAGGAGTATCCGCAATAAGGTGGATGAATTAACTGTGCAAATAGATGTTAACAAATATGATGTGATTGGGATTACGGAGACGTGGCTCCAGGATGATCAGGGCTGGGAACTCAACATCCAGGGGTATTCAACATTCAGGAAGGATAGAATAAAAGGAAAAGGAGGTGGGGTAGCATTGCTGGTTAAGGAGGAGATTAAGGCAATAGTTAGGAAGGACATTAGCTTGGATGATGTGGAATCTATATGGGTAGAGCTACAGAACACCAAAGGGCAAAAAACGTTAGTGGGAGTTGTGTACAGACCTCCAAACAGTAGTAGTGATGTTCGGGAGGGCATCAAACAGGAAATTAGGGGTGCATGCAATAAAGGTGCAGCAGTTATAATGGGTGACTTTAATATGCACATAGATTGGGCTAACCAAACTGGAAGCAATACGGTGGAGGAGGATTTCCTGGAGTGCATAAGGGATGGTTTTCTAGACCAATATGTCGAGGAACCAACTAGGGGGGAAGCCATCTTAGACTGGGTGTTATGTAATGAGAGAGGATTAATTAGCAATCTCGTTGTGCGAGGCCCCTTGGTGAAGAGTGACCATAATATGGTGGAATTCTGCATTAGGATGGAGAATGAAACAGTTAATTCAGAGACCATGGTCCAGAACTTAAAGAAGGCTAACTTTGAAGGTATGAGGCGTGAATTGGCTGGGATAGATTGGCGAATGATACTTAAGGGGTTGACTGTGGATGGGCAATGGCAGACATTTAGAGACCGCATGGATGAACTACAACAATTGTACATTCCTGTCTGGCATAAAAATAAAAAAGGGAAGGTGGCTCAACCGTGGCTATCAAGGGAAATCAGGGATAGTATTAAAGCCAAGGAAGTGGCATACAAATTGGTCAGAAATAGCAGCAAACCTGGGGACTGGGAGAAATTTAGAACTCAGCAGAGGAGGACAAAGGGTTTGATTAGGGCAGGGAAAATGGAGTATGAGAAGAAGCTTGCAGGGAACATTAAGACGGATTGCAAAACTTTCTATAGATATGTAAAGAGAAAAAGGTTAGTAAAAACAAACATAGGTCCCCTGCAGTCAGAATCAGGGGAAGTCATAACGGGGAACAAAGAAATGGCTGACCAATTGAACAAGTACTTTGGTTCGGTATTCACAAAGGAGGACACAAACAACCTTCCAGTTATAAAAGGGGTCGGGGGGTCTAGTAAGGAGGAGGAACTGAGGGAAATCCTTATTAGCCGGGAAATTGTGTTGGGGAAATTGATGGGATTGAAGGCCGATAAATCCCCAGGGCCTGATGGACTGCATCCCAGAGTACTTAAGGAGGTGGCCTTGGAAATAGTGGATGCATTGACAGTCATTTTCCAACATTCCATTGACTCTGGATCAGTTCCTATAGAGTGGAGGGTAGCCAATGTAACCCCACTTTTCAAAAAAGGAGGGAGAGAGAAAACAGGGAATTATAGACCGGTCAGCCTGACATCGGTAGTGGGTAAAATGATGGAATCAATTATTAAGGATGTCATAGCAGTGCATTTGGAAAGCGGTGACATGATAGGTCCAAGTCAGCATGGATTTGTGAAAGGGAAATCATGCTTGACAAATCTTCTGGAATTTTTTGAGGATGTTTCCAGTAGAGTGGACAAGGGAGAACCAGTTGATGTGGTGTATTTGGACTTTCAGAAGGCGTTCGACAAGGTCCCACACAAGTGATTGATGTGCAAAGTTAGAGCACATGGGATTGGGGGTAGTGTGCTGACATGGATTGAGAACTGGTTGTCAGACAGGAAGCAAAGAGTAGGAGTAAATGGGTACTTTTCAGAATGGCAGGCAGTGACTAGTGGGGTACCGCAAGGTTCTGTGCTGGGGCCCCAGCTGTTTACACTGTACATTAATGATTTAGATGAGGGGATTAAATGTAGTATCTCCAAATTTGCGGATGACACTAAGTTGGGTGGCAGTGTGAGCTGCGAGGAGGATGCTGTGAGGCTGCAGAGCGACTTGGATAGGTTAGGTGAGTGGGCAAATGCATGGCAGATGAAGTATAATGTGGATAAATGTGAGGTTATCCACTTTGGTGGTAAAAACAGAGAGACAGACTATTATCTGAATGGTGACAGATTAGGAAAAGGGGAGGTGCAAAGAGACCTGGGTGTCATGGTACATCAGTCATTGAAGGTTGGCATGCAGGTGCAGCAGGCGGTTAAGAAAGCAAATGGCATGTTGGCCTTCATAGCAAGGGGATTTGAGTACAGTTGTACAGGGCATTGGTGAGGCCACACCTGGAGTATTGTGTACAGTTTTGGTCTCCTAACCTGAGGAAGGACATTCTTGCTATTGAGGGAGTGCAGCGAAGGTTCACCAGACTGATTCCCGGGATGGCGGGACTGACCTATCAAGAAAGACTGGATCAACTGGGCTTGTATTCACTGGAGTTCAGAAGAATGAGAGGGGACCTCATAGAAACATTTAAAATTCTGACGGGGTTAGACAGGTTAGATGCAGGAAGAATGTTCCCAATGTTGGGGAAGTCCAGAACCAGAGGTCACAGTCTAAGGATAAGGGGTAAGCCATTTAGAACCGAGATGCGGAGGAACTTCTTCACCCAGAGAGTGGTGAACCTGTGGAATTCTCTACCACAGAAAGTTGTTGAGGCCAATTCACTAAATATATTCAAAAAGGAGTTAGATGAGGTCCTTACTTCTAGGGGGATCAAGGGGTATGGCGAGAAAGCAGGAATGGGGTACTGAAGTTGAATGTTCAGCCATGAACTCATTGAATGGCGGTGCAGGCTAGAAGGGCCGAATGGCGTACTCCTGCACCTATTTTCTATGTTTCTTTGAGTCCTCATTGGGTGAGTCAAACTTGACTTGTACAGTGTGCAGCCTTAATGACCGAGGTCATGGGTAAGTGGCGCTGGGCTGGGCAAGTGGCTGGGCATGACCGAGGTCATGGGTAAGTGGCGGGGCATGACCGAGGTCATGGGTAAGTGGCGCTGGGCTGGGTAAGTGGCGCTGGGCATGAACGAGATCATGGGGAAGTGGCGCTGGCCATGAACTAGGTCATGGGGAAGTGGCGCTGGCCATGACCTAGGTGATGGGGAAGTGGCGCTGGTGATGACCAAGGTCATGGGGAAGTAGCGCTAGGCATGACCACCCGACAGGCACCTTGACATCTTGTTGACTTCAAGACAGATGGCGCTGGGAGTTTGGGTCCCGATTTACCACTAAAGAGCCATTTGGCTGAGAACAGAATTTCTGATGAGTGATGATAAAAAAATGCAACAGATATTTGAAGTACTGCTTTTTATGGAACGTGTCCAACTTATATTTTAGATTTATTTGAGTTCAATATTTGTTTTTGAGTGGGTACTTAGCATCCACTTACAGGCAATCCACGCAAATGAACCACTTACTTTATCGAAAACCAGGTGAAAGTCTATAGTACACAGCACCAGGTGAGGGTCTATGGGACACGGCACCAGGTGAGGGTCTATGGTACACAGCATCAGGTGAGAGCCTATAGTACACAGCACCAGGTGAGAGTCTGTAGTACACGGCACCAGGTGAGGGTCTATAGGACACGGCACCAGGTGAGAGCCTATAGTACACAGCACCAGGTGAGAGTCTATAGTACACAGCACAAGGTGAGGGTCTATAGTACACGGCACCAGGTGAGGGTCTACAGTACATGGCATCAGGTGAGGGTCTATAGTACATGGCATCATGTGAAGGTCTGTAGTACACGGCAGCAGGTGAAGGTCTATAGTACATGGCACCAGGTGAGTGTCGATAGTACACGGCACCAGGTGAGGGTCTACAGTACATGGCATCAGGTGAGGGTCTGTAGTACACAGCACAAGGTGAGGGTCTATAGTACACGGCACCAGGTGAGGGTCTATAGTACATGGCACCAGGTGAGGGTCTATAGTATATGGCACCAGATGAAGGTCTATAGTACGTGGCACTAGGTGAGGGTCGATAGTACACGGCAACAGGTGACGGTCTATAGTACACGGCACCAGGTGAAGGTCAATAGTACATGTCAACAGGTGAGGGTCTATAGTACACGGCACCAGGTGAGGGTCAATAGTACATGGCACCAGATGAGGGTCTATAGTTCACGGCACCAGGTGAGGTTCTATATTACACCGCACCAGGTGAGGTTCTATAGTACATGGCACCAGGTGAGGGTCTATAGTACATGGCACCAGGTGAGGGTCAACAGTACAAGGCACCAGGTGAGGTTCAAAAGTACACGGCACCAGGTGAGGAACTATAGTACACGGCACCACGTGAGGGTCTATAGTACACGGCACCACGTGAGGTTCTATAGTACACGGCACCAGATGAGGGTCTATAGTACACGCCACCAGGTGAGGGTCTATAGTACACGGCACCAGGTGAGGGACGATAGTAAACGGCACCAGGTGAGGGTCTATAGTACATGGCACCAGGTGAGGATCTATAGTACACGGCACCACGTGAGGGTCTATAGTACACGGCACCACGTGAGGTTCTAGAGTACACGGCACCAGGTGAGGGTCTATAGTACACGGCACCAGGTGAGGGTCCATAGTACATGACACCAGGTGAGTGTCTATAGTACATGGCACCAGATTAAGGTCTATAGTACACGGCACCAGGTGAGGGTCTATAGTACATGGCACCAAGTGAAGGTCTATATTACACGGCACCAGGTGAGGGTCGAAAGTACATGGCACCAGTTGAGGGTCTATAGTACATGGCACCAGCTGAGTGTCTATAGTACATGGAAGCAGCTGAGGGTCTATAGTACATGGCACCAGGTGAGGTCTATAGTACATGGCACCAGGTGAGGATCTAGAGTACACGGCACCAGGTGAAGGTCTATAGTACATGGCACCAGGTGAGGGTCTATAGTACACGGCATCAGGTGAGGATCTAGAGTACACGGCACCAGGTGAAGGTCTATAGTACACGGCACCAGGTGAGGGTCTATAGTACATGGCACCAGCTGAGGGTTTATAGTACATGGCACCAGGTGAGGGTCTATAGTACATGGCACCTGGTGAGGGTCTATAGTACACGGCATCAGGTGAGGATCTAGAGTACACGGCACCAGGTGAAGGTCTATAGTACATGGCACCAGGTGAGGGTCGACAGTACATGGCACCAGCTGAGGGTTTATAGTACATGGCACCAGGTGAGGGTCTATAATACATGGCACCTGGTGAGGGTCTATAGTACACGGCATCAGGTGAGGGTCGATAGTACACGGCACCAGGTGAAGGTCTATAGTACATGGCACCAGGTGAGGTTCTATAGTACACGGCACCAGGTGAGGATCTATAGTACATGGCACCAGGTGAGGTTCTATAGTACACGGCACCAGGTGAGGATCTAGAGTACATGGCACCAGCTGAGTGTCTATAGTACATGGAAGCAGCTGAGGGTCTATAGTACATGGCACCAGGTGAGGGTCTAGAGTACACGGCACCAGGTGAGGGTCTATAGTACACAGCACCAGGTGAGAGTATATAGTACACAGCACCAGGTGAGGGTCTATAGGACACGGCATCAGATGAGGGTCTATAGTACATGGCACCAGGTGAGGGTCTATAGTATAAGGCATCAGGTGAAGGGCTATAGGACACGGCACCAGGTGAGGGCCTACAGTACACGTCACCAGGTCAGTGTCTATAGTACACGGCACAAGGTGAGGGTCTATAGTACATGGCAAAAGCTGAGGGTCTATAGTACATGGCACCAGGTGAGGGTCTATCGTACAAGGCACCAGTTGAGGGTATATAGTACATGGCACCAGGTGAAGGTCTATATTACATGGCACCAGCTGAGGGTCTATAGTACATGGCACCAGCTGAGGGTCTATAGTACACGGCACCAGGTGAAGGTCTATAGTGCACGGCTCTAAGTGAGGGTCGATGGTACACGGCACCAGGTGAGGGTCTACAGTACACTGCAACAGGTGAGGGTCTATCGTACTCGGCACCAGGTGAGGGTCTATAGTACCTGGCACCAGGTGAGGGTCTACAGTACATGGCACCTGGTGAGGGTCTATAGTACACGGCATCAGGTGAGGGTCTGTAACACACGGCACCACGTGAGGGTCTATAGTACACGGCACCACGTGAGGTTCTATAGTACACGGCACCAGGTGAGGGTCTATAGTACACGGCACCAGGTGAGGGTCTGAAGTACATGGCACCAGGTGAGGGGCTATAGTACACGGCACCAGATGAGGGTCTATAGTACACGTCACCAGGTGAAGGTCTATAGTACACGGCACCAGGTGAGGTTCTATAGTACATGGCACCACGTGAAGTTCTATAGTACACGGCACCAGGTGAGGGTCGATAGTACACGGCACCAGGTGAGGGTCCATAGTACATGGCACCAGGTGAGGGTCTATAATACATGGCACCAGGTGAGGGTCTATATAATACACGGCACCAGGTGAGGGTCTATAGTACATGGCACCAGGTGAGGGTCTATAGTACATGGCACCAGGTTAAGGTCTATAGTACACGGCACCAGGTGAGGGTCTATAGTACATGGCACCAGCTGAGGCTCTATAGTACACGGCACCAGGTGAAGGTCGATAGTACACGGCACCAGGTGAGGGTCTATAGTACATGGTATCAGTTGAGGGTCTATAGTACACGGCACCAAGTGAAGGTCTATATTACACGGCACCAGATGAGGGTCGAAAGTACATGGCACCAGCTGAGGGTCTATAGTACATGGCACCAGCTGAGGGTCTATAGTACACGGCACCAGGTGAAGGTCTATAGTACACAGCACCACGTGAGGTTCTATAGTACACGGCACCAGGTGAGGGTCTATAGTACACGGCACCAGGTGAGGGTCTATAGTACATGGCACCAGGTGAGGGTCTATAGTACACGGCCACAGGTGAAAGTCTATAGTACACGGCACCAGGTGAGGGTCTATAGTACATTTGCACCAGGTGAGGGTCTATAGTACACGGCACCAGATGAGAGTCTATAGTACACACCACCAGGTGAGGGTCTATAGTACACGGCACCAGGTGAGGGACGATAGTAAACAGCACCAGGTGAGGATCCTTCATACATGGCACCAGGTGAGGATCCAGAGTACACGGCACCAGGTGAAGGTCAATAGTACATGGCACCAGGTGAGGGTCTATAGTATACGGCACCAGGTGAAGGTCGAAATTAAAAGGCACCAGGTTAGGGTCTATAGTACACGGCACCAGGTGAGGGTCTAGGGTACACGGCACCAGTTGAAGGTCTAAAATACATGGCACTAGCTAAGGGTCTATACTACATGGAACCAGCTGAGGGTCTATAGTACATGGCACCAGGTGAGGCTCTAGAGTACACGGCACCAGCTGAGGGTCTATAGTACATGGTACCAGGTGAGGGTCTATAGTACATGGCACCAGGTGAAGGTCGATAGTACATGGCACCAGGTGAGGGTCTACAGTACATGGCACGAGCTGAGGGTCTATAGTACATGGCACCAGGTGAGGGTCTATAGTGCACGGCACCAGGTGAAGGTCTAAATTACACGGCACCAAGTTAGGCTCTACAGTACACGGCACCAGGTGAGGGTCTATAGTACATGGCAAAAGCTGAGGGTCTATAGTACATGGCACCAGGTGAGGGTCTAGAGTACACGGCACCAGGTGAAGGTCTACAGTACATGGCACCAGCTGAGGGTCTATAGTACATGGAACCAGCTGATGGTCGATAGTACACGGTACCAGGTGAGGGTCTGTAGTACATGGCACTAGGTGAGCATCTATAGTACACAGCACCAGGTGAGGGTCGATAGTACACGGCACCAGGTGAGTGTCAAAAGTAAATGGCACCAGCTGAGTGTCTATAGTACACGGCACCAGGTGAAGGTCTATCGTACAAGGCACCAGGTGAGGGTCTATAGTACACGGCACCAGGTGAAGGTCAATAGTACAAGGCACGGGGTGAGGGTCTATAGTACACGGCAGAGGTGAGCGTCTATGGGTCGATAGCACACAGCACCAGGTGAGGGTCTATAGTACATGGGACCAGGTGAAGGTCTAGAGTATATGGCACCAGGTGAGGGTCTATAGTACATGGCACCAGTTGAAGGTCTATAGTACATGGCACCAGGTGAGGGTCTATAGTACACGGCACCAGGTGAAGGTCAATAGTACACGGCACCGGGTGAGGGTCTATCGTACACGGCACGAGGTGAGGGTCTATGGGTCTAAAGTACACAGCACCAGGTGAGGGTCTATAGTACATGGGACCCGGTGAGGGTCTAAAGTACATGGCACCAGGTGAAGGTCTATAGTACATGGCACCAGGTGAGGGTCTATAGTACACGTCACCAGGTGAGGGTCTATAGTGCATGGCACCAGATGCGGGTCGATAGTACACGGCACCAGGTGAGGGTCTACAGTACAGGGCACCAGGTGAGGGTCTATAGTACATGGCACCAGGTGAGGGTCTATAGTACACGGCACCAGGTGAAGGTCAATAGTACAAGGCACCGGGTGAGGGTCTATCGTACACGGCACGAGGTGAGGGTCTATGGGTCGAAAGTACACAGCACCAGGTGAGGGTCTATAGTACATGGGACCCGGTGAGGGTCTAAAGTACATGGCACCAGGTGAAGGTCTATAGTACATGGCACCAGGTGAGGGTCTACAGTACACGTCACCAGGTGAGGGTCTATAGTGCATGGCACCAGATGCGGGTCGATAGTACACGGCACCAGGTGAGGGTCTACAGTACAGGGCACCAGGTGAGGGTCTATAGTACATGGCACCAGGTGAGGGTCTATAGTACATGGCACCAGCTGAGGGTCTAGAGTACATGGCACCAGGTGAAGGTCTAGAGTATATGGCACCAGGTGAAGGTCTATAGTACATGGCACCAGCTGAGTGTCTATAGTACATGGAAGCAGCTGAGGGTCTGCAGTACACGGCACCAGGTGAGGGTCTATAGTACACAGCACCAGGTGAGGGTCTATAGTACATGGCACCAGGTGAGGGTCTATAGTACACACCACCAGGTGAGGGTCTATAGTACACGGCCACAGGTGAAAGTCTATAGTACACAGCACCAGGTGAGGGTCTATAGTACATGGCACCAGGTGAGGGTCTATAGTACACACCACCAGGTGAGGGTCTATAGTACACGGCACCAGGTGAGGGACGATAGTAAACAGCACCAGGTGAGGATCTTTCATACATGGCACCAAGTGAGGATCCAGAGTACATGACACCAGGTAAAGGTCAATAGTACATGGCACCAGGTGAGGGTCTATAGTATACGGCACCAGGTGAAGGTCGAAATTAAAAGGCACCAGGTTAGGGTCTATAGTACACGGCACCAGGTGAGGGTCTATAGTACATGGTACCAGGTGAGGGTCTATAGTACATGGCACCAGGTGAGGGTCTAGGGTACACGGCACCAGTTGAAGGTCTATAATACATGACACTAGCTAAGGGTCTATACTACATGGCACCAGGTGAAGGTCGATAGTACATGGCACCAGGTGAGGGTCTACAGTACATGGCACGAGCTGAGGGTCTATAGTACATGGCACCAGGTGAGGGTCTATAGTGCACGGCACCAGGTGAAGGTCTAAATTACACGGCACCAAGTTAGGCTCTACAGTACACGGCACCAGGTGAGGGTCTATAATACATGGCAAAAGCTGAGGGTCTATAGTACATGGCACCAGGTGAGGGTCTAGAGTACACGGCACCAGGTGAAGGTCTACAGTACATGGCACCAGCTGAGGGTCTATAGTACATGGAACCAGCTGAGGGTCTATAGTACATGGCACCAGGTGAGGGTCTAGAGTACACGGCACCAGGTGAAGGTCTATAGTACATGGCACCAGTTGAGGTTCTATAGTACATGTCACCAGCTGAGGGTCGATAGTACACGGTACCAGGTGAGGATCTGTAGTACATGGCACTAGGTGAGCATCTATAGTACACGGCACCAGGTGAGGGTCGATAGTACACGGCACCAGGTGAGTGTCAAAAGTAAATGGCACCAGCTGAGTGTCTATAGTACACGGCACCAGGTGAAGGTCTATCGTACAAGGCACCAGGTGAGGGTCTATAGTACACGGCACCAGGTGAAGGTCAATAGTACAAGGCACGGGGTGAGGGTCTATAGTCCACGGCAGAGGTGAGCGTCTATGGGTCTATAGCACACAGCACCAGGTGAGGGTCTATAGTACATGGGACCAGGTGAAGGTCTAGAGTACATGGCACCAGGTGAGGGTCTATAGTACATGGCACCAGTTGAAGGTCTATAGTACATGGCACCAGGTGAGGGTCTATAGTACACGGCACCAGGTGAAGGTCAATAGTACAAGGCACCGGGTGAAGGTCTATCGTACACGGCACGAGGTGAGGGTCTATGGGTCTAAAGTACACAGCACCAGGTGAGGGTCTATAGTACATGGGACCCGGTGAGGGTCTAAAGTACATGGCACCAGGTGAAGGTCTATAGTACATGGTACCAGGTGAGGGTCTATAGTACACGGCACCAGGTGAGGGTCTATAGTGCATGGCACCAGATGCGGGTCGATAGTACACGGCACCAGGTGAGGGTCTACAGTACAGGGCACCAGGTGAGGGTCTATAGTACATGGCACCAGGTGAGGGTCTATAGTACATGGCACCAGCTGAGGGTCTAGAGTACATGGCACCAGGTGAAGGTCTATAGTACATGGCACCAGCTGAGTGTCTATAGTACATGGAAGCAGCTGAGGGTCTACAGTACATGGCACCAGGTGAGGGTCTAGAGTACACGGCACCAGATGAGGGTCTATAGTACACAGCACCAGGTGAGAGTATATAGTACACAGCACCAGGTGAGGGTCTATAGGACACGGCATCAGGTGAGGGTCTATAGTACATGGCACCAGGTGAGGGTCTATAGTATAAGGCATCAGGTGAGGGTCTATAGTACATGGCACCATGTGAAGGTCTACAGTACACGGCACCAGGTGAAGGGCTATAGGACACGGCACCAGGTGAGGGCCTACAGTACACGTCACCAGGTGAGTGTCTATAGGACACGGCACCAGGTGAGGGTGTATAGTACACGGCACAAGGTGAGGGTCTATAGTACATGGCAAAAGCTGAGGGTCTATAGTACATGGCACCAGGTGAGGGTCCATCGTACAAGGCACCAGTTGAGGGTATATAGTACATGGCACCAGCTGAGGGACTATAGTACACGGCACCAGCTGAGGGTCTATAGTACACAGCACCAGGTAAAGGTCTGTAGTGCACGGCTCTAAGTGAGGGTCGATGGTACACGGCACCAGGTGAGGGTCTACAGTACACTGCAACAGGTGAGGGTCTATCGTACTCGGCACCAGGTGAGGGTCTATAGTACATGGCACCAGGTGAGGGTCTGCAGTACATGGCACCTGGTGAGGGTCTATAGTACACGGCATCAGGTGAGGGTCTATTGTACACGGCACCAGGTGAGGGTCCATAGTACATGGCACCAGGTGAGGGTCTATAGTACATGGCACCAGGTTAAGGTCGATAGTACACAGCACCAGGTGAGGTTCTATAGTACATGGCACCAGCTGAGGCTCTATAATACATGGCACCACGTGAGGGTCTATAGTACACGGCACCACGTGAGGTTCTATAGTACACGGCACCAGGTGAGGGTCCATAGTACATGGCACCAGGTGAGGGTCTATAGTACATGGCACCAGGTTAAGGTCTATAGTACACGGCACCAGGTGAGGGTCTATAATACACGGCACCAGGTGAGGGTCCATAGTACATGGCACCAGGTGAGGGTCTATAGTACATGGCACCAGGTTAAGGTCTATAGTACACGGCACCAGGTGAGGGTCTATAGTACATGGCACCAGGTGAGGGTCTATAGTACACGGCACCAGGTGAAGGTCAATAGTACAAGGCACCGGGTGAAGGTCTATCATACACGGCACGAGGTGAGGGTCTATGGGTCTAAAGTACACAGCACCAGGTGAGGGTCTATAGGACACGGCATCAGGTGAGGGTCTATAGTACATGGCACCAGGTTAGGGTCTATAGTATACGGCACCAGGTGAGGGTCTATAGTACATGGCACCAGGTGAGGGTCTAGAGTACACGGCACCAGTTGAAGGTCTATAATACATGGCACTAGCTAAGGGTCTATAGTACATGGAACCAGCTGAGGGTCTATAGTACATGGCACCAGGTGAGGGTCTAGAGTACACGGCACCAGCTGAGGGATTATAGTACACGGTACCAGGTGAGGGTCTATAGTACATAGCACCAGGTGAGCGTCTATACTACATGGCACCAGGTGAGGGTCTATAGTACACGGCACCAGGTGAAGGTCGATAGTACATGGCACCAGGTGAGGGTCTACAGTACATGGTACGAGCTGAGGGTCTATAGTACATGGCACCAGGTGAGGGTCTATAGTGCACGGCACCAGGTGAAGGTCTAAATTTTCGGCACCAAGTTAGGGTCTACAGTACACGGCACCAGCTGAGGGTCTATAGTACATGGCAAAAGCTGAGGGTCTATAGTACATGGCACCAGGTGAGGATCTAGAGTACACGGCACCAGGTGAAGGTCTATAGTACATGGCACCAGTTGAGGGTCGATAGTACACGGTATCAGGTGAGGGTCTATAGTACATGGCACTAGGTGAGCATCTATAGTACACGGCACCAGGTGAGGGTCGAAAGTACACGGCACCAGGTGAGTGTCTATAGTAAATGGCACCAGCTGAGTGTCTATAGTACACGGCACCAGGTGAAGGTGTATCATACAAGGCACCAGGTGAGGGTCTATAGTATACGGCACCAGGTGAAGGTCAATAGTACAAGGCACCGGGTGAGGGTCTATAGTACACGGCAGAGGTGAGGGTCTATAGTACATGGCACCAGTTGAAGGTCTATAGTACATGGCACTAGGTGAGTGTCTGTAGTACACGGCACCAGGTGAAGGTCAATAGTACAAGGCACCGGGTGAGGGTCTATAGTACACGGCACGAGGTGAGGGTCTATGGGTCTATAGTACAGAGCACTAGGTGAGGGTCTATAGTACATGGGACAGGTGAGGGTCTAAAGTACATGGCACCAGGTGAGGGTCTATAGTACATGGCACCAGGTGAGGGTCTATAGTACACGGCTCCAGGTGAGGGTCTATAGTACATGGCACCAGGTGAGGGTCTATAGTACAAGCACCAGGTGACGGTCTATAGTAAATGGCACCATGTGAAGGTCTATAGTACATGGCACCAGGTGAGGGTCTATAGTACACGGGCCCAGGTGAGGGTATATAGTAAATGGCACCAGCTGAGGCTCTATAGTACACGGCACCAGGTGAGGGTCTATAGTACATGGCACGAGTTGAGGGTCTATTGTACACAGCACCAAGTGAAGGTCTATATTACATGGCACCAGATGAGGGTCGAAAGTAAATGGCACCAGCTGAGGGTCGAATGTACATGGCACCAGCTGAGGGTCTATAGTACACGGCACCAGGTGAAGGGCTATAGTGCACGGCTCTAAGTCAGGGTCTATAGTACATGGCACCAGGTGAGGGTCTATAGTACATGGCACCAGCTGAGGGTCTACAGCACATGGCACCTGGTGAGGGTCTATAGTACACGGCATCAGGTTAGGGTCTATAGTACATGGCACCAGCTGAGGGTCTAGAGTACACGGCACCAGGTGAAGGTGTATAGTACATGGCACCAGTTGAGTGTCTATAGTACATGGAAGCAGCTGAGGGTCTATAATGCATGGCATCAGGTGAGGGTCTATAGTACATGGCACCAGGTGAGGGTCTATAGTATAAGGCATCAGGTGAGGGTCAAAAGTACATGGCACCAGGTGAAGGTCTACTGTACACGGCACCAGGTGAAGGGCTATAGGACACGGCACCAGGTGAGGGCCTACAGTACACGTCACCAGGTGAGTGTCTATAGGACACGGCACCAGGTGAGGGTCTATAGGACACGGCACCAGGTGAGGGTCTACAGTACACGTCACCAGGTGAGTGTCTATAGGACACAGCACCAGGTGAGGGTCTATAGGACACGGCACCAGGTGAGGGTCAATAGGACACGGCACCAGGTGAGGGCCTACAGTACACGTCACCAGGTGAGTGTCTATAGGACACGGCACCAGGTGAGGGTCTATAGTACACAACACCAGGTGAGAGTGTATAGTACACAGCACCAGGTGAGGGTATATAGTACACGGCACAAGGTGAGGGTCTATAGTACATGGCAAAAGCTGAGGGTCTATAGTACATGGCACCAAGTGAAGGTCTATATTACACGGCACCAGGTGAGGGTCGAAAGTCCATGGCACCAGCTGAGGGTCTATAGTACATGGCACCAGCTGAGGGTCTATAGTACACGACACCAGGTGAAGGTCTATAGTGCACGGCTCTAAGTGAGGGTCTATAGTACACGGCACCACGTGAGGGTCTATAGTACACGGCACCACGTGAGGTTCTATAGTACACGGCACCACGTGAGGGTCTATAGTACACGCCACCAGGTGAGGGTCTATAATACACGGCACCAGGTGAGGATCTATAGTACTCGGCACCACGTGAGGTTCAATAGTACACGGCACCAGGTTAAGGTCTATAGTTCATGGCACCAGGTGAGGGTCTATAGTACATGGCACCAGCTGAGGCTCTATAGTACATGGTACCAGTTGAGGGTCTATAGTACACGGCACCAAGTGAAGGTCTATATTACACGGCACCAGGTGAGGGTCGAAAGTACATGGCACCAGCTGAGGGTCTATAGTACATGGCACCAGGTGAGGGTCTACAGTACACTGCACCAGGTGAGGGTCTATAGTACATGGAAGCAGCTGAGGGTCTGCAGTACACGGCACCAGGTGAGGGTCTATAGTACACAGCACCAGGTGAGGGTCTATAGTACATGGCACCAGGTGAGGGTCTATAGTACACGGCCACAGGTGAAAGTCTATAGTACACGGCACCAGGTGAGGGTCTATAGTACATTTGCACCAGGTGAGGGTCTATAGTACATTTGCACCAGGTGAGGGTCTATAGTACACGGCACCAGATGAGGGTCTATAGTACACACCACCAGGTGAGGGTCTATAGTACACGGCCACAGGTGAAGGTCTATATTACACGGCACCAGGTGAGGGTCGAAAGTACATGGCACCAGCTGAGGGTCTGTAGGACATGGCACCAGGTGAGGGTCTATAGTACACTGCACCAGGTGAGGGTCTATAGTACATGGTACTAGTTGAGGGTCTATAGTACACGGCACGAAGTGAAGGTCTATATTACATGGCACCAGGTGAGGGTCTAGAGTACACGGCACCAGATGAGGGTCTATCGTACACGCCACCACGTGAGGGTCTATAGTGCACGGCACCGGGTGAGGGACGATAGTAAACGGCACCAGGTGAGGATCTTTCATACATGGCACCAGGTGAGGATCTAGAGTACACGGCACCAGGTGAAGGTCAATAGTACATGGCACCAGGTGAGGGTCTATAGTACACGGCACCAGGTGAAGGTCTAAATTACAAGGCACCAGGTTAGGGTCTATAGTACACGGCACCAGGTGAGGGTCGATAGTACATGGCACCAGGTGAGGGTCTAGAGTACACGGCACCAGTTGAAGGTCTACAATACATGGCACTAGCTGAGGTTCTATAGTACATGGAACCAGCTGAGGGTCTTTAGTACATGGTACCAGGTGAGCGTCTATAGTACACGGCACCAGGTGAGGGTCTATAGTACACGGCACCAGGTGAGGATCTAGACTACACGGCACCAGGTGAAGGTCGATAGTACATGGCACCAGGTGAGGGTCTACAGTACACGGCACGAGCTGAGGGTCTATAGTACATGGCACCAGGTGAGGGTCTATAGTGCACGGCACCAGGTGAAGGTCTAAATTACACGGCACCAAATTTAGGGTCGTCAGTACACGGCACCAGGTGAAGGTCTATAGTACATGGCAAAAGCTGAGGGTCTACAGTACATGGCACAAGGTGAGGGTCTAGAGTACACGGCACCAGGTGAGGGTCGATAGTACACGGCACCAGGTGAGTGTCTATAGTAAATGGCACCAGCTGAGTGTCTATAGTACACGCACCAGGTGAAGGTCTATCATACAAGGCACCAGGTGAGGGTCTATAGTACACGGCACCAGGTGAAGGTCAATAGTACATGGCACCAAGTGAGTGTCTATAGTAAATGGCACCAGCTGAGGGTCTATAGTACACGGCACGAGGTGAGGGTCTATCGTACAAGGCACCAGGTGAGGGTTTATAGTACACGGCACCAGGTGAAGGTCTATAGTACACGGCATCAGGTGAGGGTCTATCGTTCATAGCACCAGGTGAGGGTCTATAGTACACAGCACCAGGTGAGGGTCTATAGTACACGGCACCAGGTGAAGGTCTATAGTACACGGCACCACGTGAGGTTCTATAGTACACGGCACCAGGTGAGGGTCTATAGTACATGGCACCAGGTGAGGGTCTATAGTACATGGCACCAGGTGAGGGTCTATAGTACACGGCCACAGGTGAAGGTCTATATTACACGGCACCAGGTGAGGGTCGAAAGTACATGGCACCAGCTGAGGGTCTGTAGGACATGGCACCAGGTGAGGGTCTATAGTACACTGCACCAGGTGAGGGTCTATAGTACATGATACCAGTTGAGGGTCTATAGTACACGGCACGAAGTGAAGGTCTATATTACATGGCACCAGGTGAGGGTCTCGAGTACACGGCACCAGATGAGGGTCTATAGTACATGGTACCAGTTGTGGGTCGATAGTACACGGCACGAAGTGAAGGTCTATATTACATGGCACCAGGTGAGGGTCTCGAGTACACGGCACCAGATGAGGGTCTATCGTACACGCCACCACGTGAGGGTCTATAATACACGGCACCGGGTGAGGGACGATAGTAAACGGCACCAGGTGAGGATCTTTCATACATGGCACCAGGTGAGGATCTAGAGTACACGGCACCAGGTGAAGGTCAATAGTACATGGCACCAGGTGAGGGTCTATAGTACACGGCACCAGGTGAAGGTCTAAATTACAAGGCACCAGGTTAGGGTCTATAGTACACGGCACCAGGTGAGGGTCGATAGTACATGGCACCAGGTGAGGGTCTAGAGTACACGGCACCAGTTGAAGGTCTATAATACATGGCACTAGCTGAGGTTCTATAGTGCATGGAACCAGCTGAGGGTCTTTAGTACATGGTACCAGGTGAGGGTCTATAGTACATCGCACCAGGTGAGCGTCTATAGTACACGGCACCAGGTGAGGGTCTATAGTACACGGCACCAGGTGAGGATCTAGACTACACGGCACCAGGTGAAGGTCGATAGTATATGGCACCAGGTGAGGGTCTACAGTACACGGCACGAGCTGAGGGTCTATAGTACATGGCACCAGGTGAGGGTCTATAGTGCACGGCACCAGGTGAAGGTCTAAATTACACGGCACCAAATTTAGGGTCGTCAGTACACGGCACCAGGTGAAGGTCTATAGTACATGGCAAAAGCTGAGGGTCTACAGTACATGGCACCAGGTGAGGGTCGAGAGTACACGGCACCAGGTGAGGGTCGATAGTACACGGCACCAGGTGAGTGTCTATAGTAAATGGCACCAGGTGAGGGTCTATAGTACACGGCACCAGGTGAAGGTCAATAGTACATGGCACCAAGTGAGTGTCTATAGTAAATGGCACCAGCTGAGGGTCTGTAGTACACGGCACGAGGTGAGGGTCTATCGTACAAGGCACCAGGTGAGGGTTTATAGTACACGGCACCAGGTGAAGGTCTATAGTACACGGCATCAGGTGAGGGTCTATCGTTCATAGCACCAGGTGAGGGTCTATAGTACACAGCACCAGGTGAAGGTCTATCGTACACGGCACCAGGTGAGGGTCTACAGTACACGGCACCAGGTGAAGGTCAATTGTACACGGCACCAGGCGAGGATCTATAGTACACGGCACCAGGTGAGGGTCTATGGGTCCATAGTACACAGCATCAGGTGAGAGTCGATAGTACATGGCACCAGATGAGCTTCTATAGTACACGGCACCAGGTGAGGGTCTATAGTACACGGCACCTGGTGAGGGTCTATAGTACATGACACCAGGTTAAGGTCTACAGTACATGGCACCAGGTGAGGGTCTATAGTACATGGCACCACGTGAATGTCTATAGTACACAGCACCAGGTGAGGGTCTATAGTACATGGCACCAGTTGAAGGTCTATAGTACACAGCACCAGGTGAGGGTCTATATTAAACAGCACCAGGTGAAGGTCTATAGTACATGGTACCAGGTGAAGATCTACAATACACGGCACCAGTTGAGGGTCGAGAGCACACGGCACCAGGTGAGGGTCTATAGTACATGGCACCAGGTGAGGGTCTATAGTACATGGCACCAGGTGAGGGTCTATAGTACACGGCACCAGGTGAGGGTCTATCGTTCACGGCACCAGGTGAGAGTCTATAGTACACAGCACCAGGTGAAGGTCTATAGTACATGGCACCATGTGAGGGTCTATAGTACACAGCACCAGCTGAAGGTCTATATTACATGGCACCAGGTGAGGGTCTAAAGTACATGGCACCAGGTGAGGGTCTATAGTACACAGCACCAGGTGAAGGTCAATAGTACATGGCACCAGGTGAAGGTCTACAGTACACGGCACCAGGTGAGGGTCAACAGTACATGGCACCAAGTGAGCGTCTACAGTACATGGCACCAGGTGAGGGTCTATAGTACACGGCTCCAGGTGAGGGTCTATCGTTCACGGCACCAGGTGAGAGTCTATAGTACACAGCACCAGGTGAAGGTCTATAGTACATGGCACCAGGTGAGGGTCTATAGTACACAGCACCAGGTGAAGGTCAATAGTACATGGCACCAGGTGAAGGTCTACAGTACACAGCACCAGGTGAAGGTCAATAGTACATGGCACCAGGTGAAGGTCTACAGTACACGGCACCAGGTGAGGGTCAACAGTACATGGCACCAAGTGAGCGTCTACAGTACATGGCACCAGGTGAGGGTCTATAGTACATGGCACCAGCTGAGGGTCTATAGTACACGGCACCAGGTGAGGGTCTATAGTACACAGCATCAGGTGAGGGTCTATCGTATACGGCACCAGGTGAGGGTCTACAGTACACGGCACCAGGTGAAGGTCAATTGTACATGGCACCAGGCGAGGATCTATAGTACACGGCACCAGGTGAGGGTCTATGGGTCTTTTGTACACAGCACCAGGTGAGGGTCTATAGTACACGGACCAGGTGAGGGTCTATGGGTCTATAGTACACAGCACCAGGTGAGAGTCTCTAGTACACGGCACCAGGTGAGGGTCCATAGTACATGGCACCAAGTGAGTTTCTATAGTACACAGCACCAGGTGAGGTTCTATAGTACATGGCACCAGGTGAGGGTCGATAGTACACAGCACCAAGTGACGTTCTATAGTACACGGCACCAGGTGAGGTTCTATAGTACACGGCACCAGGTGAGGGTCTAAAGTACACGGCACCAGTCGAGGGTCTATAGTACATGGCACCAGGTTAAGGTCTACAGGTGAGGGTTTATAGTACATGGCACCAGGTGAGTGTCTATAGTACACGGCACCAGGTGAGCGTCTGTAGTACATGGAACCAAGTGAGGTTCTATAGTACATGGCTCCAGGTGAGGTTCTATGGTACACAGCACCAGGTGAGGGTCTATAGTACATGGCACCAGGTGAAGGTCTACAGTACATGGCACCAGGTGAGGGTCTATAGTACACGGCATCAGGTGAGGGTCTTTAGTACATGGCACCAGGTGAAGATCTACAATACACGGCACCAGTTGAGGGTCTATAGTACATGGCACCAGCTGAGGGTCTATAGTACACGGCACCAGGTGAGAGTCTATAGTACACGGTATCATGTGAGGGTCTATCGTATACGGCACCAGGTGAGGGTCTACAGTACACGGCACAAGGTGAAGGTCAATTGTACACGGCACCAGGCGAGGATCTATAGTACACGGCTCCAGGTGAGGGTCTATGGGTCTTTTGTACACAGCACCAGGTGAGGGTCTATAGTACATGGGACCAGGTGAGGGTCTATGGGTCTATAGTACACAGCACCAGGTGAGAGTCTCTAGTACACGGCACCAGGTGAGGGTCCATAGCACATGGCACCAAGTGAGTTTCTATAGTACACAGCACCAGGTGAGGTTCTATAGTACATGGCACCAGGCGAGGGTCTATAGTACATGGCACCAAGTGACGTTCTATAGTACACGGCACCAGGTGAGGTTCTATAGTACACGGCACCAGGTGAGGGTCTATAGTACATGGCACCAGGTTAAGGTCTACAGTACATGGCACCAGGTGAGGGTCTATAGTACATGGCACCAAGTGAGTGTCTATAGTACACGGCACCAGGTGAGGGTCTGTAGTACATGGAACCAAGTGAGGTTCTATAGTACATGGCTCCAGGTGAGGTTCTAAAGTACACGGCACCAGGTGAGGGTCTATAGTACATGGCACCAGGTGAAGGTCTACAGTACATGGCACCAGGTGAGGGTCTATAGTACACGGCACCAGGTGAGGGGTTTATAGTATACGGCACCAGGTGAGGGTCTATAGTACATGGCACCATGTGAGTGTCTATAGTCCATGGCACCAGGTGAGGGTCTATAGTACACGGCACCAGGTGAAGGTCTATAGTACATGGCACCAGGTGACGGTCTGTAGTACACGGCACCAGGTGACGGTCTATCGTACATGGCACCAGGTGACAGTCTATAGTACACGGCACCAGGTGAAGGTCTACAGTACATAGCTCCAGGTGAGGATCTACAGTACATGGCACCAGGTGAGGGTCTACAGTACACGGCACCAGGTGACGGTCTATAGTACACGGCACCAGGTGAGGGTCTATCATACATGGCACCAGGTGAGGGTCTATAGTACATGGCACCAGGTGAGGGTCTATAGTACACAGCACCAGGTGAAGGTCTATAGTACATGGCACCAGGTGAGGGCCTATAGTACATGGAACCAGCTGAGGGTCTATAGTACATGGCACCAGGTGAGGGTCTATCGTTCACAGCACCAGGTGAGGGTCTATAGTACACAGCACCAGGTGACGGTCTATAGTACACGGCACCAGGTGAAAGTCTATAGTACATGGCACCAGGTGAGGGTTTATAGTACACGGCACCAGGTGAAGGTCTATAGTACACGGCACCAGGTGAGGGTCTATAGTACATGGCACCATATGAAGGTCTATAATACATGGCACCAGGTGAGGGTCTATCGTTCATAGTACCAGGTGACGGTCTATAGTACACAGCACCAGGTGAAAGTCTATAGTACATGGCACCAGGTGAGGGTCAATAGTACACAGCACCAGGTGAAGGTCTATAGTACACAGCACCAGGTGAAGGTCTACAATACACAGCACCAGGTGAGTGTCTATCGTACATGGCTCCAGTTGAGCTTCTATAGTGCACGGCACCAGGTGAAGGTCAATTGTACACGGCACCAGGCGACGATCTATAGTACACTGCACCAGGTGAGGGTCTATGCGTCTGTAGTACACAGCACCAGGTGAGGGTCTATAGTACACGGCACCAGGTGAGGGTCTATAGTATACGGCACCAGGTGAAGTTCTGTAGTACACGGCACCAGGTGAAGGTCTATAGTACATGGCTCCAGGTGAGGTCTATAGTACATGGCAGGAGGTGAAGGTCTACAGTACATGGCAGCAGGTAAGGGGCTTTAGTACACGGCACCAGGTGAGGGTCTGTAGTACACGGCACCAGGTGTGGGTCTATAATACACGGCACCAGGTTAGAGTCTATAGTACATGGCACCATGTGAGGGTCTATAGTACACGGCACCAGGTGAGCGTCTATAGTACACGGCATCAGGTGCGGGTCTATAGTACACGGCACCAGGTGCGGGTCTATAGTACATGGCACCTGGTGACGGTATATAGTATACAGCACCAGGTGATGGTCTGTAGTACAAGGCACCAGGTGAGGGTCTATAGTGCATGACACCAGGTGAGTGTCTATAGTACATGACATCAGGTGAGAGTCTATAGTACAAGGCACCAGGTGAGGGTCTATAGTACACGGCACCAGGTGAGGGTCTATAGTACACGGCACCAGGTGAGGGTCTATAGTATACGGCACCAGGTGAAGTTCTGTAGTACACGGCACCAGGTGAAGGTCTATAGTACACGGCTCCAGGTGAGGTCTATAGTACATGGCAGGAGGTGAAGGTCTACAGTACATGGCAGCAGGTAAGGGGCTTTAGTACACGGCACCAGGTGAGGGTCTGTAGTACACGGCACCAGGTGTGGGTCTATAATACACGGCACCAGGTTAGAGTCTATAGTACATGGCACCATGTGAGGGTCTATAGTACACGGCACCAGGTGAGCGTCTATAGTACACGGCATCAGGTGCGGGTCTATAGTACACGGCACCAGGTGCGGGTCTATAGTACATGGCACCTGGTGACGGTATATAGTATACAGCACCAGGTGATGGTCTGTAGTACAAGGCACCAGGTGAGGGTCTATAGTGCATGACACCAGGTGAGTGTCTATAGTACATGACACCAGGTGAGAGTCTATAGTACAAGGCACCAGGTGAGGGTCTATAGTACACGGCACCAGGTGAGGGCCTATAGTACACGGCACCAGGTGAGAGTCTATAATACATGACACCAGGAGAGAGTCTATAGTACAAGGCACCAGGTGAGGGTCTATAGTACACGGCACCAGGTGAGAGTCTATAGTACATGACACCAGGTGAGAGTCTGTAATACAAGGCACTAGGTGAGGGTCTATAGTGCATGACACCAGGTGAATGTCTATAGTACATGACACCAGGAGAGAGTCTATATTACAAGGCACCAGATGAGGGTCTATAGTACACGGCACCAGGTGAGGGTCTATAGTACATGGCACCAGCTGAGGGTCTATCGTACATGGCACCAGGTGAGGGTCTATCGTACACTGCACCAGGTCGGGTCTATAGTACACGGCACCAGGTGAGGGTCTATAGTACACGGCACCAGGTGAGGGTCTATAGTATACGGCACCAGGTGAGGGTCTGTAGTACAAGGCACCAGGTGAAAAGTAGAAGAGAAGATCACGTAAATTAAGAAGAAATGTTTGGGTGATCTGAAGCTTGGGTTTGAGAAAGATTGTAGCAGGAAGGGAAAACTGAGGGAGATGAGGAGATTCATTATGTTTACGGACCTGGGTTTGATGCATTGCCTCAGTGCTATAGAGGGTTACATCAGTCTTGTCTCTTCTCTGTTTCAGTTTAAAGGAAGCAACTGATCGTGAGGTTCAGGGGATGTTGGTGTCCTATGCAATAAAAGTATACTTGTTGATTCCTGGGTGAGTGATGTGAACAAATATATCTTTAAATTAGCACCAAATGCCCAGCACATTTTATGCTCAAAAATCTAGATGGAGTCTTGTTTTTTGCAATTCCATCTGATCCCGTGCTCATGCTTTTATTTTGATTGGTAGGCAGTTGCATTGTTACGTTCATATCTAGAGAGAGATATCAGAAGTGTCCAAGCCCACCCCTCAGGAAGTGTTCAAACCTCCCACACAGGAAGTGTCCAACCCCCCACCCCCACACAGGAAGTGTCCAAGCCCCCCCACACAGGAAGTGTTCAAACCTCCCACACAGGAATTGTCCAACCCCCCCCACACAGGAAGTGTTCAAACCCCCCACACAGGAAGTGTCCAACCCCCCCCCCCACACAAGAAGTGTCCAACACCCCCTCCCACACAGGAAGTGTACAACCCCCCCACACAGGAAGTGTTCAAACCTCCCACACAGGAAGTGTCCAACCACCCCCACACAGGAAGTGTCCAAGCCTCCCACACAGGAAGTGTCCAACCCCCCCACACTGGAAGTGTTCAAACCCCCCACACAGGAAGTGTCCAACCCCCCTCCCCCACACAGGAAGTGTCCAACACCCCCACACAGGAAGTGTCCAAGCCCCCCCCACACAGGAAGTGTTCAAACCTCCCACACAGGAAGTGTCCAACCCCTCCCACACAGGAAGTGTCCAACACCCCCCCCACACAGGAAGTGTTAAAACCTCCCACACAGGAAGTGTCCAACCCCCCCACACAGGAAGTGTCCAAACCCCCCTACACAGGAAGTGTCCAAGCCCCCCACACAGGAAGTGTCCAAGCCACCCCACACAGGAAGTGTCCAAGCCCCCCCACACAGGAAGTGTCCAAGCCCCCCCACACAGGAAGTGTCCAAGCCCCCCCACACAGGAAGTGTTCAAACCTCCCACACAGGAAGTGTCCAACCCCCCCCCACACAGGAAGTGTTCAAACCTCCCACACAGGAAGTGTCCAACCCCCCCACACAGGAAGTGTCCAAGCCCCCCCACACAGGAAGTGTTCAAACCTCCCACACAGGAAGTGTCCAACCCCCCCCACACAGGAAGTGTCCAAACCCCCCCCCACCCACACAGGAAATGTCCAAACCCACCACACAGGAACTGTCCAACCACCTATACAGGAAGTGTCCAAATACCCCACACAGGAAGTGTCCAAACCCTCCCCTCCACAAAAAGGATGTGTCCGACACCCCCACACAGGAAATGTCCAACCCCTCCCTCACAGGAAGTGTCCAACCCCCCACACAGGAAGTGCCCAAGCTCTCACACAGGAAGTGTCTGAACACCCTACACAGGAAGTGTGTGCACACCCTGCACAAGAAGTGCCCAAGCCCTCCCCCCACAGAGGACGTGTCCAAGCCTCCCACACAGGAAGTTCCAACCCCCCCCCACATAGGAAGTGTCCAAACCTCTCACACAGGAAGTGTCCAAGCCCCCCACACAGGAAGTGTTCAAACCTCCCAGACAGGAAGTGTCCAAGCCCCCCACACAGGAAGTGTTCAAACCTCTCACACAGGAAGTGTCCAAACCCCCACACAGGAAGTGTTCAAACCTCCCACACAGGAAGTGTCCAACCCCACCACACAGGAAGTGTGAAAACCTCTCACACAGGAAGTGTCTGAACACCCTACACAGCAAGTGTGTGAACACCCTGCACAAGAAGTGCCCAAGCCCTCCCCCTACAGAGGGCGTGTCCAAGCCTCCCACACAGGAACTTCCAAGCCCCTCACGCAGGAAGTGCCCAGGCCCCACCACACAAGAAGTGTCCAAGCCTCCCACAGAGGAAGTGTCCAAACCTCCCACACAGGAAGTGTCCATATCTCGCACACAGGAAGTGTCCAAGCCCCTCACACAGGAAGTGTCCAAGCCCCCCACACAGGAAGTATCCAAGCCCCCCATACAGGAAGTGTCCAAGCCTCCCACACAGGAAGTTCCAAGCCCCTCACACAGGAAGTGCCCAGGCCCCCCCACACAAGAAGTGTCCAAGCCTCCCACAAAGGAAGTTCCAACCCCCCCACATAGGAAGTGTCCAAACCTCTCACACAGGAAGTGTCCAAACTTCTCACACAGGAAGTGTCCAAGCCCCCCACACAGGAAGTGTTCAAACCTCCCACACAGGAAGTGTCCAAGCCCCCCACACAGGAAGTGTCCAAACCCCCACACAGGAAGCGTTCAAACCTCCCACACAGGAAGTGTGAAAACCTCTCACACAGGAAGTGTCCAAACCCCCACACAGGAAGTGTCCAAAGCTCCCACACAGGAAGTGTTCAAACCACCCACACAGGAAGTGCCCAAGCCCTCCCCCCACAGAGGACATGTCCAAGCCCCCCACACAGGAAGTGACCAAACCTCCCACACAGGAAGTGTCCAAACCCCCACACAGGAAGTGTCCAAACCCCCACACAGGAAGTGTCCAAGCCCCCCACACAGGAAGTGTTCAAACTTCCCACACAGGAAGTGTCCAAACCCCCCACACAGGAAGTGTTCAAACCTCCCACACAGGAAGTGTCCAAACCCCCACACAGGAAGTGTTAAAACCTCCCACACTGGAAGTGTCCAAGCCCCCCACACAGGAAGTGTCCAAACCCCCCCCCCACACAGGAAATGTCCAAACCCACCACACAGGAAGTGTCCAAACCCTCCCCTCCACAAAAAGGATGTGTCCAACCCCCCACACAGGAAATGTCCACCCCTCACACAGGAAGTGTACAAGCCCTCACACAGGAAGTGTCTGAACACACGACACAGCAAGTGTGTGAACACCCTGCACAAGAAGTGCCCAAGCCCTCCCCCTACAGAGGACGTGTCCAAGCCTCCCACACAGGAAGTTCCAAGCCCCTCACACAGGAAGTGCCCAGGCCCCCCCACACAAGAAGTGTCCAAGCCTCCCACAAAGGAAGTGTCCAAACCTCCCACACAGGAAGTGTCCATATCTCGCACACAGGAAGTGTCCAAGCCCCCCACACAGGAAGTGCCCAAGCCCCCCACACAGGAAGTGCCCAAGCCCCCCACACAGGAAGTGCCCAAGCCCCCCACACAGGAAGTATCCAAGCCCCCCATACAGGAAGTGTCCAAGCCTCCCACACAGGAAGTTCCAAGCCCCTCACACAGGAAGTGCCCAGGCCCCCCCCACACAAGAAGTGTCCAAGCCTCCCACACAGGAAGTGTCCATATCTCGCACACAGGAAGTATCCAAGCCCCCCACACAGGAAGTGTCCAAGCCCCCCACACAGGAAGTGTCCAAGCCCCCCACACAGGAAGTGCCCAAGCCCCCCACACAGGAAGTGTCCAAACCTCGCACACAGGAAGTATCCAAGCCCCCCATACAGGAAGTGTCCAAACCTCGCACACAGGAAGTATCCAAGCCCCCCACACAGGAAGTACCCAAGCCCCCCCACACAGGAAGTGTCCAAACCTCGCACACAGGAAGTATCCAAGCCCCCCATACAGGAAGTGTCCAAACCTCGCACACAGGAAGTGTCCAAGCCCCCCACACAGGAAGTGTCCAAGCCCCCCACACAGGAAGTGTCCAAGCCCCCCACACAGGAAGTGTCCAAGCCCCCCACACAGGAAGTGCCCAAGCCCCCCACACAGGAAGTGTCCAAACCTCGCACACAGGAAGTATCCAAGCCCCCCCACACAGGAAGTGTCCAAACCTCGCACGCAGGAAGTGTCCAAGCCTCCCACACAGGAAGTGCCTAACCCCCTCACACAGGAAGTGTCCAAACCCTCCCCTCCACAAAAAGGAAGTGTCCATCCCCCCTCACAGGAAGTGTCCAACCACTCACACAGGAAGTGCCCAGGCCCTCCCCCCCACAGAGGAAGTGTCCAAGCCTCTCACACAGGAAGTGTTCACACCCCTCACACAGGAAGTGTCCAAATCTTCTCCACACAGGGGATCTCTGAACTCTCCACACATGAATTGTCAGAACCCCCCCCCCCGCCCCGCAGGAAGTGTCCGAACACCAACCCCACCGGAAGCGTCCGAATCCCTCCCCACACAGGAAGTGTCCAAACATGTCCCCCCCGAACAGGAAGTGTCCGAATCCCTCCCCACACAGCAAGTGTCCAAACACCTCCCCCACCACAGGAAGTGTCCGAACCCCTCCCCACACAGGAAGTGTCCGAACAATCCCTACCCCACAGGAATTGTCTGAATCCCTCCCCACACAGGAAGTGACCCGACCCCCCCCGCTACACAGGAAGGGTCTGAACCCCTCCCCCCCACAGGAACTGACCAGACCCCTTCCCCCACAGGAAGTGTCCGAACCCCTCCCCCCACAGGAAGTATGCAAATCTTCTCCACATAGGAGATCTCTGAACTCTCCACACATGAATTGTCAGAACCCCTCCCCCACAGGAAGAGTCCAAACCCCTCCCCACACAGGAAGTGTCCGAACCCCTCCCCACACAGGAAGTGTCCAAACCCCTCCCCAAACAGGAAGTGTCCGAACCCCTCCCCACACAGGAAGTGTCCGAACACCCCACACAAAAAGTGTCCACACCCCTCACACAGAAAGTGTGCAAATCTTCTCCACACAGGAGTTCTCTGAACTCTCCACACATGAATTATCAGAACCCCCCCCCCGCCACAGAAAGTGTCCAGACCCCTCCCCCCATAGGAAGTGTCCGAACAACCCCCCCCACAGGAAGTGTCAGTACACCCCATTCCCCACACAGGAAGTGTCCGAACACCACCCACACCCCATACAGGAAGTGTCTGAACCCCTCCCCGCACAGGAAGTGTCTGAACCCCTCCCCACACAGGAAGTGTCCGAACAACCCCCACCCCACAGGAAGTGTCTGAACCCTCCCCACATAGGAAGTATCCGAACCCCTCCCCGCACAGGAAGTGTCTGAACCCCTCCCCACACAGGAAGTGTCGGAACAACCCCCACCCCACAGGAAGTGTCTGAAGCCCTCCTCACACAGGAAGTGTCCGAACCCCTCCCCCACAGGAAGTGTCCGGACCCCTCCCCACAGAGGAAGTGTCCAAGACCCCACACAGGAAGTGTCCACACCCCTCACACAGGAAGTGTCCAAATCTTCTCCATACAGGAGATCTCTGAACTCTCCGCACATGAATTGTCAGACCCCCCCCCACAGGAAGTGTCCGTACACCACCCCACCCCCCACAGAAAGTGTCCGAACCCCTCCCCCCACAGGAAGTGTCCGAACCCCTCCCCACAGAGGAAGTGTCCGAACACCCCACACAGGAAGTGTCCAAATCTTCTCCACACAGGAGATCTCTGAACTCTCCACACATGAATTGTCAGAACCCCCCCTCCCCCCACAGGAAGTGTCCGTACACCACCCCACCCCCCACAGGAAGTGTCCGAACACCACCCCCACCCCCACAGGAAGTGTCCGAACACAACCCCCACCCCCCACAGGAAGTGTCTGAACCCCTCCCCACACAGGAAATCTCTGAACTCTCCACACATGAATTGTCAGAACCCCCCCCCCCCTCCACACAGGAAGTGTCCGAACCCCTCCCCAAACAGGAAGTGTCCGAACACCCCACACAGGAAATGTCCAATCACTCACACAGGAAGTGTCCGCGCCCTCCCCCCCACCACAGAGTAAGTGTCCAAGCCCCCACACAGGAAGTGTCCAAACCCTCTCCACACAGGAAATCTCTGAACCCTCCACACATGAATTGTCAGAAGCCCCCCCCCCACATATGAAGTGTCAGTACACACCATCGCCCACACAGGAAGTGTCCGAACACCACCCCCACCCCCCCACAGGAAGTGTCCGAACCCCTCCCCACACAGGAAGTGTCCGAACCCCTCCCACCATAGGAAGTGTCCAAACCCCTCCCCATAGAGGAAGTGTCCGAACCCCTCCCCACAGAGGAAGTGTCCGAACACCCCACACAGGAAGTGTCCAATGCCGCCCCCATACAGGAAGTGTCCAATGCCGCCCCCATACAGGAAGTGTCCACACCCCTCACAAAGGAAGTGTCCAAATCTTCTCCACACAGGAGATCTCTGAACTCTCCACACATGAATTATCAGAACCCCCCCTCCCCCCACAGGAAGTGTCCGTACACCACCCCCACCCTCCACAGGAAGTGTCTGAACCCCTCCCCCCACAGGAAGTGTCCGAACCCCTCCCCACAGAGGAAGTGTCCAACGCCCCCCCCATACAGGAAGTGTCCAAATCTTCTCCACACAGGAGATCTCTGAACTCTCCACACATGAATTGTCAGAACCCCCCCCTCCCCCCACAGGAATTGTCCGAACACCAGCCCCACCCCCCACAGGAAGTGTCCGAATACCACCCCCACCCCCCACAGGAAGTGTCCGAATACCACCCCCACCCCCCACAGGAAGTGTCCGAACACCACCCCCACCCCCCACAGGAAGTGTCCGAATACCACCCCCACCCCCCACAGGAAGTGTCCGAACACCACCCCCCACAGGAAGTGTCCGAATACCACCCCCACCCCCCACAGGAAGTGTCCGAATACCACCCCACACAGGAAGTGTTCAACCCCTCCCCAAACAGGAAGTGTCCGAACCCCTCCCCACACAGGAAGTGTCCGAACACCCCACACAAAAAGTGTCCACACCCCTCACACAGAAAGTGTGCAAATCTTCTCCACACAGGAGATCTCTGAACTCTCCACACATGAATTATCAGAACCCCCCCCCCTCCCCCCACAGGAAGTGTCCGTACACCACCCCCACCCTCCACAGGAAGTGTCCGAACACCCCACACAAAAAGTGTCCACACCCCTCACACAGAAAGTGTGCAAATCTTCTCCACACAGGAGTTCTCTGAACTCTCCACACATGAATTATCAGAACCCCCCCCTCCCCCCACAGGAAGTGTCCGTACACCACCCCCACCCTCTACAGGAAGTGTCTGAACCCCTCCCCCCACAGGAAGTGTCCGAACCCCTCCCCACAGAGGAAGTGTGCAACGCCCCCCCCCATACAGGAAGTGTCCAAATCTTCTCCACACAGGAGATCTCTGAACTCTCCACACATGAATTGTCAGAACCCCGCCTCCCCCCACAGGAAGTGTCCGAACACCACCCCCACCACCCCCACCCCCCACAGGAAGTGTCCGAATACCACCCCAACCCCCCACAGGAAGTGTCCGAATGCCAACCCACCCCCCACAGGAAGTGTCCGAATACCACCCCCACCCCCCACAGGAAGTGTCCGAACACCACCCCCACCCCCCACAGGAAGTGTCCGAATACCACCCCCACCCCCCACAGGAAGTTTCCGAATACCACCCCCACCCCCCACAGGAAGTGTCCGAACACCATCCCCACCCCCCACAGGAAGTGTCCGAATACCACCCCCACCCCCCCACAGGAAGTGTCCGAATACCACCCCCACCCCCCACAGGAAGTGTCCGAACACCACCCCCACCCCCCACAGGAAGTGTCCGAACACCACCCCCACCCCCACAGGAAGTGTCTGAACCCCTCCCCACACAGGACGTGTCCAGACCCCTTCCCCCACAGGAAATGTCTGAACCCCTCCCCACACAGGAAGTGTCCGAACCCCTCCTCTCACAGGAAGTGTCCGAACTCCTCCCCACACAGGAAGTGTCCGAACACCCCATCCCCCCACAGGAAGTATCCGAACACGCCGCCCACAGGAAGTGTCCAAACACCCCACCCCCCCATAGGAAGTGTCCAAACACCCCCCCCCACCACACAGGAAGTGTCCAGACCCCTTCCCCCACAGGAAATGTCTGAACCCCTCCCCACACAGGAAATGTCTGAACCTCCATCCCCACACAGGAACTGTCAGAGCCCCATTCCTTGATGAAGCATTAGATTCTCAATGTGAATCTAATTTAAGATATTGTCACTGCTTCCGAAGGTATTAGATTTGGCTCATTGGTAGCACTCTTGCCTCTAACATCAGAAAATCGTATTCAGAAAATTGGGCCCATAATCTAGGCTGACACTTGAGTGCAGGATGAGACATTAAACCGAGGTTCCGTCTGCCCTCTCAGGTGGATGTAAAAGATTCCATGGTACTATTCAAAGACAAGCAGTGGAGTTCTCCCATTGTCCTGGCCAATATTTATCCTTCAACCAGCTTCACTAAGATCAGAATGGGCCGTGAATTGCGGCCTCTCCGGGTGCGTACGATGTACGCACGTACCCGAAGAGGCCATGCAAAAGCTAGTCCTCGCCGCGCGATGCACATGCTCCAAGAACCGGCATTTGCGAATTGTTAAAATGTCTTTTGACAGATCGCCGCATCCCCGGGAGAAGGGCATCTGTGGGGCAGAGATTTGGGCTATTTACCCAGCGAATATCCTTCAATCCCTTATGCCCGGTAAAAGCAGGCATATAGCTTACTTTTACCAGCGTAAGAGTTTTAAAACATAGAAAAATTAAATGTTATTACTAATTTTTATTGTAAAAACCCTGACCATTAAGGTAAATCTATTTTTAACCTTATTAAAACATATTATGAAAAATTTCAAAAAAGTAATTTTTTTCTAAAACATTTAATTAAATTCAATTTCATTAATATTAAATATGTGGTTGTGTATGTTATTTATTGTGTTATGTTTCTGTGTTTTTGGGGGTGTATTCTCATTGATACGAAGGGGAACTTGAGCTCACATTATTATCAATGAGAATACTCCATGTTCATTGGTGATCCAGGCCCACGTGATCCTAGGTTGCACTTACGTTCCTGGGATTTGTCAGCCCATAAGCTGGGCTGAGCATCTAGGCCTTGGACCGTAAATATACGTTCCTCCGAGACCACCAGGTACTTTCGGAAAACAAATTCCGGTTGGAGGCGTCCGCCCGCAGGGAGCCTCCAACCACAATTTTCGGGCCATAATCTGGTCATTATTTCATTGCTGTTTGTGGAACCTTGCTGTAAACAAATTGGCTGCCATTATTTCCTACATTACAACAGTGACTACACTTCAAAAGTACTTCATTACCATAATGAAGTCAAACTCTGTTTCTTTAATTTCATTTTTGTCTTAAAATAAATTTATTTAATTTTGCCGATCTATAGATAGTTACAGAGGAACAGAGGAATGTTCAGGACCAAGGGCGTCTGTTGTGATGCATCTGGTTCTTCCACAGTTTAGTAACTGCCACTGTGCTCTGTCTCATATATCTCTCAATTGCTGCTTTCATCAAATCACTCCCCAGACCCCCTTGACACTATCCACTCTCTACTGTGTCCCTGGCCAGGCCAGTCTGTTCCCCACATCCTTCAACCTCTGTGTGAAGTTTTTACATATAAACTGTTTGAAATGAATTGAAATATATTAGACCCTTGTTCACAATATTAATGTTGCTGTTATTCCTTTCTTGCAGCTTGTTGGGTGACATATCATCCAGGTGAAGTAATGTTACATGAAATTATCAATAGCCATTCTTAACTTAATTAAAGCTTCTTACTAAGTAGAAAGATTTCACTGTGATACAAAAGGAATGCATTTAACCAATGGGAAACTTAAACTACCGAAAGATTCATACCCTGACTGACCCAGTAAATGTATCTGTATTGTTTTTGAATGGTTTATTTTATTAATCACCGTGTTGACATAGAATCAGAGGCATTACAGCACAGACGGAGGTCATTTAGCCCATTTTTCTGAGCCAGTGCAAGCTCTTCAACTGGAGCTATCTACTCTCATCCCATGCGTGTAACGATTGCAAAGGATGCAGAGTAATAGGTCAGGAAGTATTCAGAGAGGTGTGAGAGTGAGGAGCACATGGCTGAGGAAGAGGAGATAATGGACAGCATGCACAATATATGTACGCAATGTGTCTTATATCTACCTGCACCTTTCTGATGACACCTTCAGTGACACCTGTCACTGTCAGATAAAATGGTCAAGCTTGAGAACTTTCTGCGCTGAGTGTCCCTGGTACAACACCATTGCTTATCACTTTACAATGTTTTGTGTTGGGGTACCAAGGTTCAGTACCCCTTCGGCATTTGAAGTCATCGTGAAGCTCCCTAGTATAAGTACAGTGGGTAACTGAGCCGTATATACCAATGGTAGTACCCTTGCCTCTGAGCCACACCCCACTCCAGAGACTAGGAGCTGGATTTTCGGCTCACTTGCGCCTCTGTTAGTGCCTCGGACGGTGTTTCTAGGCATTACGGAGGGCGTCCAGCTTTTACCGCCCAGTTGGCAAATTCGGCTCATGGTTTGCAGCGGCACAAAAACTTACCGCCCCGCCCTCTAATTTCACTGAGATCATGACGTTAATCATCGTGCAATGCTCCACTAGCGCCCCGGATACAAAATGAGGCCCTTGGTGTAATTTACGCTTTAACCACCTGGGTGGTCATCTGGTGCAGTGGATCACTGACCCGTTGTAGAACCTGCCTGGTTTTCATCCGATAGATTTGGTTCTAGAACAGGTGGACAATCAGTTCTGCCAGATTACTGCCCAGACAGTGAAGGTGAAAATTACCCCCTTGAACTAGGCGGACACTCCAGTGCAATACTGGGACAGTGCTGCACTGTCAGAGGATCCGCCTGTCGGGTAAGTGGACACAAAATATCCCACGGCACTATTTGAAGAAGAGCAGGGGAGTTCATTCGGTGTCCTGGACAACCATTTTGTCTCATCCAACACCACTAAAAACAGATGATCTGGTTATTATCACATTGCTGTTTGTCGGACCTTGCTGTGTGCAATTTGGCTGCCGTGTTTCCGACATTACAACAATGTCTGCACTTCAAAAATACTTCATTGGCAGTGAAGCTCTCAGGACGTTCCAAAGTCATTGAAGGCTCTATATAATTCAGGTCCATTCTTTCTTTTAGTAGATAGAAGAGATTTGCATCCCAATAAATCTGGTTGAATTTGATCCAAAGGCACAAGTGTGTAACCCACTGCAATTGGCAGTAATTGTACTTACTGATTTCACTGATGTTTTAAAGCCTCATTTGTTGATACTTCTTCCTTCTGCAGTGATGCCTCTGTGGAAATACCCTTCCTGCTCATGCACCCCAGTCCTGGTGGGTATCAACTGTAAATAAGACATTATGGAATCTAGCTCCTGACAGATATGTCTCTGGTTTGCTAAGGTGGCTGAGGCATCCTCCTGGCACGAGCTGCTCATGTGGCAGGGCCTTGCACCGGTAATAGGGCTGGAAACAGGAAGTGCAGCTGAAGGCCTGAGGGCCTTCTAACTAATGCTAAAGAACAACAGCCTGAGGTCCCTGAGACCTGAAGATAGTGCTGAGGGGGCAAAGGAAGAGATGCTCACTCACAGCCACTCTCTGTCTTCAGGCTGGTCCTGGGATCTGTGCAGACCCTCCAGTCAGGCCCTCCAGTCTGAGGAGGGCCCCAGCACAAATCCCACCTACAGCTTTTTGGGTACCCCAGCCCTCCCTCCCTCACCTCTCCCTCCCTCACCTCTCCCTCTCCCCTCTCCCCCCTCTCCCCCCTCCCCACTCCCCTCCCCACTCTCTCTCCCCGCTACTCCCCCCACACCCTGCTCCTCTGTCCCCTCTCCACCACCCCACCCCCCCTCCCCTCTCCCCCTCCCCCCCTCACTTCCCCCCTTCCCCCCCTCACTTCCCCACCCCCCCTCACTTCCCCACCCCCCTCCCCACATCCCCACTCCCTTCTTCCTCCTCCCCACATCCCCACCCCATTCTCCCTCCTCCCCTTCCCCACTACTCCTGCCCTCCCACCACCCTTTCTGCCCCCTCCCCCTTCTCCACACCCTGCTCCTCTGCCCCCTCTCCACATCCCCACCCCCTTCTCCCCCTCCTCTCCACATCCCCACCCCATTCTCCCCCTCCTCTCCTTCCCCACTACTCCCACACCCCCACCACCCTTTCTGCCACCTCCCCACCCCCTCTTCCCTCCTCCCCTCTCCCCCCTCCCCACACCCCTCTCCCTGCTACTACCACTCCCTCCCACACCCCGCTGCTCTCCCACCCCACCACCCCCTCTGCCCCTGCCCACCACCCCACCCCCCTCTCCCCTTCCCCTCTCCCCCTCCCCTTGTCCTCTCCTCCTTTTCCCCCCTCCCTACCCCCCTCTCCTCCTCCCCTCCCCCCGCTACCTCCTCCCCCCTACCCTCCCCCCATACCCTGCTGCCCCTCACCACAGTGAAAAGAGTGCTTGGGAATCTACCCTGGAATCCTTTGAGTTTGGACTGAATGGGGAGTGATTGGAGAATTGAGTGATCCATGGGGATTATACATCATTGTAATCACTGGGCCTATTTTATTGGACCAATAAGGGGGGCACTTGACAGGAGTCAGCACGTCCAGTGACCCCTTTAATAACCAAACAAGTGACCCAATTAAACAAAAGATGCTTAAAATAAAGCAACAGAATAAATGGAACCTTAACAACAAAATCAGCATATTATTACAAGTGTTTAGAAGACACGTCCTGTGCAGGCCCCAAGCATAGCGGGGGACACCACATGGAGTGATAGGAAATGGAGGTTGGGATTCTGTAATGGGAGTGAGATAAAATTACTCGATCTATTGGATATCTAATAGGAACTCGAGGGCGATTCTACGAAATCCACTCCTAGTCGGGAAGCCACACTTTCAGAATTCACGGGTAGGAAAATCAGTGTGTCACTATTGAGATTCTCTATCTCCAACTCAAGCTTCCTGCAAGCATAACTTTCCCACTGGGAGCGAGTGGACTCGCAGAATGATCGCTTGTCATGCGATATTAATGAACGACTTTGCTCTCCCCAACTGTCTCAATGGTGAATTGCTCTGCCTAGTGTCGCACTGAGCCACACAGAATAGGAGGGCGTGTGCTGAGCTAGCTGATCGTAGATGGGATGGCTGTGGACAGACTGCACTTCATCCCAGTGTCCCTGGATTAGGGATGGAGAAATATATCAGCCAGGGCTCAAAGTCCAATCCATCTCCAGGGTGCAGTTGTGGACAGGATCGGGCTCCGTTGTGATGCCAAGCACAGCCAAATAGCAAGGGAGGGAGAGAGAAAGCGGGCAATTATAGACCGGTTAGCCTGACATCAATAGTGGGGAAAATGTTGGAATCAATTATTAAGGATGAAATAGCAACGCATTTGGAAAGCAGTGAAAGGATTGGTCCAAGTCAGCATGGATTTATGAAGGGGAAATCATGCTTGACAAGTCTTCTGGAATTTTTTGAGGATGTAACTAGTGGAGTGGACAAGGAAGAACCAATGGATATGGAGTATTTGGACTTTCAAAAGGCTTTTGACAAGGTCCCACACAAAAGATTGGTGTGCAAAATCAAAGTACATGGTATTGGGATTAATATACTGACTTGGATAGAAAACTGGCTGACAGACAGGAAGCAGAGAGTCGGGATAAACGGGTCCTTTTCAGAATGGCAGGCAGTGACTAGTGGAGTGCCGCAGGGCTCAGTGTTGGGACCCCAGCTCTTTACAATATACATCAATGATTTGGATGAAGGAATTGAGTGTAATATCTCCAAGTTTGCAGATGACACTAAACTGGGTGGGGGTGTGAGCTGTGAGGAGGATGCTAAGAGGCTGCAGGGTGACTTGGATCGGTTAGGTGAGTGGGCAAATGCATGGCAGATGCAGTATAATGTGGATAAATGTGAGGTTATCCACTTTGGGGGCAAAAACACGAAGACAG